>NW_024041039.1:16512683-17112683 GCF_014851395.1 Micropterus salmoides | reverse complement strand
AAGAGGGAGGTTAAGAACTGAATATGGCTTCAGGCAAGGATGGGATACCTTTGAGAGCATGACATCATCAGGACAGGTGTTGATTGCTGTTGTTGTCCTGAAGTTAGGGCAGGGGGGCCTTCAGGTTGTTTGGCTTTCAGCCTGAACCTGTTGGACCTGTTTTGGACCCTCAGGATCATTTCTCACCTCAGATGGCAGCTGAGAGTGGGAAAGTGGTGCGTTTGAGTTTGAAACATGATGAATAAAGAATTTATAGCCATACAGTAGCTACACAACATGAATTCACACCTTTGTTTAGCACTTTTTTTTTTTTTAATTTTAGGTGTTTAGCTGTCATTTATGTTTCAATGTACATTCAGTGTCCCCTATAAATAAATGATAAACCTTGTAATAGTAAACCGAATGTATTTGGATTTAAGACTTGTTGATTGGACACAAAAGGACAATTTGATGACAAGAATGAAAATAATTGTTAGTTGCATCCTTGGTCATGATTGTTTGATTGTTATAGATGGGGTAGGCAATTTATTTCAGAGGCATTTTTGTTATACTTGTTGAAATTGTCTTTACACCCCACCCATCAATAAATCAATTGGTCTGACACAAAAATGAAAAAAATCCAGTATCTGTGGCTACCTGCCTAACTGCCTGTGTACCTACCTGCCTAACTACACGCACTCTGCCCGTGCACTCACTGCGTTTGTAAATGCATTTTGGGAGAGTGGCTTTGGAGAGAGACTTGAAGGTAGATTGCAAAATCTAGCTGTCTCTTGCTAGTTCTCCAATGTTGCCATTCCCCAGCTTTAAGGAACATTATATTATAATCATATTAGGGCTGGACAATAAAACAATAATGATAATTATCCTGATTCCTCAATAACTGTCAAAAATTTTTTAATTTCATTTATTTGAATCCCAAACAATTATTTATTTTGTTTTGTTGAGGAGTCTTAACTGTTTTGAATATTCTACCTCAGATTTGTGATGCACTGTTTGGCATAAAGTTTTTGTCATGTTCTGACCATAAAGAATAGTTCAACATTCACTCAAGAGCAAAAATCTGCCTATAAACTTGACAGAAATTATGATTTTGCATTGATTGTGATAATTATCGATATCGAATGATATGACATTACACAACATTTTTGGCCATATCGTGCACCCCTCAGTCATATTACAGGCTTAGGTTTGTTATCTTAATTCTACATTTAATGAATTATAAAATGAAGACAATGAGTAGATGTATACATGTTTAAAATACAGCAAAGAGCAGAAAGTCACAGGTAGGCGAGGGACATGACTATCATGAGTCTCAGGAAAACTTTGCAGTGCAAGTTGCCTATGAAATGGTAAAAGGGGCTCTGTGTTGTACACAAAAGATTGTACACAGACTTATTTTTGCTGTCTCACATTGCAGAGTCAAAGCTTGTGTGTAAACGCCACAGTTGCTAATGTATGTACACATACATTTGCATTTCTACATACATTCAAACAAACTTCAGTGGACTGCTGGCTTATGTGGACGTTTTCTAAGCCTCCTGTAAATATTTCTGCGAAAAACACTTTCCCCTTCAGGTAGAACTCGTCTCTGTGTCGTTTTGCCTGTCTGTGCTGGTGCGATGTTTCTTTGGTAATTCATTTGCAATTAGGAAATGTAAATCAGACAGGTGTTGCTGGCATCTATCAGAGTCTGTATTTGTTTTACCTAAGGCATTTCAGATCCTCCCTTTGTAATCACATGCACATGCATGCTTACACATTTGAATACACGCATCCACACAGTCACACCAAGGTCACCTCTACTGATCAGGTAGGGTCTTTCTACATGGGGCAGAGGAGAATTCAGACGGCGCTATACAAAAAGAGATGCAAACTTTTTATTCAGAAGAAGGAATACAGAGTCTGCCTTGTTTCTGACTGACATATGTTCACTGTGTGCGAGAGAAGAACTGGGATCAACACTCTCTGCACATAAGGAGAGGTACAGCTGCTAGATAGCATTGCTTAGTTTGTGTGTGTGAAGTGAGGGAAAGTGTGTGTGCAGGGGAGGGGGAGGGCACACGGGAATGCACACTTTCATGAGTGTGGTTGTGTGGTGGTGGAGGTGGTGTGCAAGAAGTGGCGAGTGACTTCACACAGGCGTAGTAGTAATGAAGCGTGCCAGTGTGGAGAGAGTGGAAGTTAAGTGTCAAACTGGTGAGGAGGAAGGAGGAATCTGCAACATTTGGTTTCCAGTATGTCACATTTCCACCGCATTTTAATCACCTTTATTAATGCCAAATACTGAGCATGAGAGATAAATCCTTGTTTACAAAGACTGACCAATGTGACAAATGTGCAATTTTAATATTTGGACCACGGACAAGCAACTTTTAAAAGACAGTTTTTAATATTCAGATGCCCTCCCACACGCGAAGGCACACACCGACCACATTTATAAACACACACACACATACACACTCACACTGTTTTATACCACTGGCAACTGCCTTATTCCCACCAGCTGTCTGAATGCATAAAACCCAGGCTTGTTGTTAAGTCTGGGGCTTAAAAGCACTGCCAAAAAGAAAGCTGGGCAGGAATAACGGCATTAATTCTGTGATTTGAGCCACCACTCAGACTCAGCATTTAAAAGTGCTTAAAACTAGCAGCTGGTGTCAACAAGGTAATAAAAGCAGGCACAAGGGATCACTCTGCCTGACTCGTTTTGGGCAGCGGGTCGTCTGTGTTAGTTTAAACGATAGTGATGCCGACAGAGGGGAGACACTGGCACGAGACACAGCCTGCCATACTGCCAGAGAAAGAGAGGGCAGTTAGGGTAATGTGAGATAGTAATTTGTAGTTTATCAGCTTGAGTCATAGAAATGTGACATACAATAGATTTGATGCTGGCAAGTCACACCCTCCGTGGTTTGTTTCCTGTGTTGTGATTCCAGTTCAAGCTGCTTCTGAAATGGCTTGAGAGAGCTCCGCCAGTGACGTTACTTTCACTGCAACGTCACCCTCCCTCCCTCCCTTTCAGGTGAAAGGAATCATTTGCCGCAGCTCCTGCCAAGTCAGGAGTTTGGAAAACTTTAATTTCCCTGGCTTCGGAGACGGTGCCAGAGGTTTGATGTCCATTACCCAAGCTTTGAAACAAGAGCTGAGGTGGACTTGGATTGAGCTAAGCACTCTGTGGCAACATTAACTAACCCCACAACCTCTGTATCATCTTTCTTACTGTCTCTCTACCTCTTCATTACTTCCTCCCTCTTTGCTGTCAGTTTCTCTCCTTTGTTGTCCTCCCTTTTCTGTGGGCGTCCTCATCGGCAAGGTTGAGATTCCTGTTAAACAGTCAAAAGTCACCCGCCTGGACCTGTGCCACAGAGTGCATTATAATCCACCTCCTCTCTGCTACCCATTAACTTGTCCTTCATGATGTGGCAGCGGCTTGTAAATGCCTCAGCACTTCAGCACTCAAGCTCCTCTGCTCTTAAATCTACACGCCACAGTCTGTAAAACGTCTTGACTGTCCTCACCACTTTGCACTATTGCGGGTCCCTTTGAAAGTGAAGGATCTTCGCACATCTTAACCGCACAAAATGTGATTTTGAAATTTGGCCAACTTTAACATCACAACTACCAGTAAGAAATTGTTTATGCTTGGCTTTCCATCCTGTGGTCGAGATAAATCTGTGGGCTCACCTGATAAAAAAGCATAACAACTTTTTACTTTTTTGTATGAAATTCTGCATACTTTGACTTTAAGGCATTACTTTATTTTAAGAGGTCACAATCCAAAAATTTTGCAACCACTGATATATGTGGTTGGGATATAATTTTGTATTGAAATTGTACTTAATCGTGGGGATGTTTTATAAAATCTACACAGAGCTGTCAGTCAAAGCGGGGGACAAGTGCAAGGTATCCTGAAGGTTAATGGCTTAGGAAACGCTGAGCGTTTTAAACACCATATGGATAGGCTCATCATCTACAAGCTGTTCAAGGTTGAACCCATCCCGAACACTGTAGGATTGAGATAATAGCTTTCTTCGCCCAACTGTTGTTAAGCTACCGATCTCCCCGTCAACTGATAGGCATTAGGACCCGACACTCCGAGCAACTTTCTCCATCCTCTGTTTCATTCTGTCATTGCTCAATCTTTGACTCATACTCTCTAGCGTCAGTCTGTCAGGTCCATGTAGGTGTCGACGACGTATCTTTCTTTACTTTCTTTCTTCCTTCCTTTCGCCCCCCCGTCTTCCCTTTTCCTCCCATTTATCATCTCTCTCCCTTTTACTCGTCAGCCGTACACATCCGTTGGAGAGAGGCTCGCCCTCAGAGCCATCTGTTTCCAGGCAGCCTGTGAGCATTGCTGAAATATGTAGGGCCTAATTAATTCAACCAAATTGTTTTAGAATAGATTAATACAATAATGGCAGCGCATGAAAGGTTATTTCAAGTACACCACTCAGCTAATCTCATCAAAGGGTAGATTTCACTGCTCTGCACTCAGTGAACACCCACAGCCGTATATACCCTCGTATATATACAGGAAGCCAATCTGTATGTACTGGAAAGCTTCTCAGTGTGGGTGCTGATTTCACAATCAAAATGGAAAGGCAATTATTGGAGAGGGGATTGATTCGTGCTACAGCTGATGAAGTGAAAAGTGTTTAGAAGGTAATACCAATGCAGGACATTCACAGAACTCCCGTATAATGGAAATCAATTTGAAAAAGTCTATTTCAAACCAATTACTTTAGGTAAAAATTGCATACGAGTACAGATTTTACTTAGATGGTGTTACAGCAGAGATGGTACAGCACCCAAACTTTAACAAAAGCCTTACAAAAAGGAATATAAAAAAGGATCATCATACGAACCTGTTCCTATTAAATAGCCCATTTTGGCTGTAAAATGAGCCACCTCATCAATATTAGAAGTTATTATTACTTAACTGATGACTTTGGTATTGACACGCAAACACTAGAAACATTTTTAGAGCCTTTTCTCTTTTTGGTACATATTTTGGTGTATTGAGGCATTTACGGTCAAGTCAAGTCATTCTCAGTATTTGTAAAGCCTTGGGGGTCAAAGCTTGTTTTTGAACCTTTTACTTTTAGATGGCTCTACTGATCCTGCAAAGCTTCCAGCTCATACATTATAGAAGATGGATCTGTGATTGTTTTTCTTTTGATGGTTGTTTAGCAGAACAGCTGGCGATGCTTTAAATCCTGTGACCTCTGGAAACAAAACAATAGTCACTCACTTGGAAGCACTTTATAAATGATACGACAGTAAACTCATTATAAAGGGCGTAATTTTTTTTTAAATAGCATACATATTTGGAAAGACAGAGTTTCCTTGATGTATTATTCTTTTTTTGTTGTTTGTGATTGCCTATTGATCTCTGAAGGAGGAATTTGACCTTCTGGGTGAAAAATGTCTCCTCATTCGTTACTACTACACACCCCGCTGATTTTTGAAACACACTTTTTATTTGGGCGGAGAGATTTTGCAGGGAACGTGAATAATATTTTAAGGTAAGAGTGGTCAGTAGTGCTGCGATGGACTCATAGCCTGTCCGTGGTGTATCTTGCAAGCTGGCATGGGCTCCCTGTTGGCACATTAATCACTTAAAAAATGAATTAATTTAACCATCAAGCCAACAACAATTTTTAAGAGCTAGTGTCAAATGTTTTAAACAGTGGGTGTCTCATTGTTAAATGAAGCCGTTCACATACTACTCCTATGAGACATAGAGGCTGCACCATCAGTCACCTGGACTAACCTCTGTAGGGAATGACACAGACAAGCAGAAGTCACAGGGCTGTTGTTCATCAAGATTAATACCAGCTCACTGTCCTCCCCAGAGAAGCAAACTAACAGATTCCCTACTTGACTTCTAGAGCCGGCTCCTATAGACGGCTCTGGTTCATTAACACGAGTATTATGGCTGAACCACTTGCAATTAGGAATGTGTTTAAGACAGAGCCATGCACATACACTTGCCTGGGTACACACTTACCCTAACACCTACACCTATACACCTCCCCCCAACACACACACACACACACACACACACACACACACACACACACACACACACACACACACACACACACACACACACACACACAGTGGCACAGTGGCACAGTGTCGGGTGCATTTTTTAAGAGGAGGAATATGATAATGAACCTGGCTTGATAGAGTAATTAACTGGGCTAAATGGAAATCCCACGAGGTTCAGTGATAGTTAGCAGATGTTCTCTGAAATACATTAAAGACCAAACGTCTTGTGAAGGGGGAGAAAGAAAGAGGGAGCATAGAAGAGGGAGAATATTGCCACTGTAGATAAAGTTTGGGGTTTTGCAAATAAGGATAGGAATTTGAGGTTTGGACTTCTGTGGGAGTCTTTTATTTGGAAACAATGTCTCTGTGGGTTGGGGGGTGAATCAGTTTATCAGAGTCAAAAGGGAACAACCTCAAGTAAGCTTTGTTTTAAATAGAGAGCTTTTACGACCAGGATACATTTCTGGTGAAGTGGTTGGTTAAATTTGCTATTGATTATGTCGGTGAAGCAGTATGTTTATAGTTAGGAACAAGCCAATAAATGTGGCCCAATAAATCTGGCACTAGAAATGTTTCGCAGTTAATAAAGTCTGTAACATAACAATATGTTCCTGTGATAGAGTAACTGTTTCCAGTGACCCTGATGTATAATAGAGGTCTGGTGGAATAAGTAGTTGTCCCCGATTGCTTTAATTTTACCACTTCTCCACATTATTGGGGCCTTTATAGTACCTTCTTTTAGTGACATAGTGTTCAGTTTGAATAAATGGCTGGCTGGCCGTGGCTGACTCAGGCTCAGTTTATAGCTTGGTTGTTGCCTTGTATACAGCAATATCAGTGGTACCACCAGAGGCGGTGAAGTTGCACTCCACAGCTAGCTAGCTTGCTAAGTCACACTGAGAAGAGCCATCTGCTTCCCTGTCTGAACTTTAGAACAAAGACGCCAGGCTGTCAAAGTTTCCCTCAAACAGAAATGCACCCTGACTCAATCACAAGCAGACGCATAGAGGCAGACCGCCATGAACGCATATACATACACACATGCTCGCGCACACACAAACACATGCACTCCACCCACATATGCACACTCATTTTGGACTTGTGTCCTTCTGTTCTGGAGACTAATGGACTTTCCCATTCTTAGCTCAGTGGCTCATCTGAGCAACGGATGTAATTTTGGATATTTCCTCTTTTTTGCAAACTCAAAAATAGTTCCCTCAAAAACACCCTAAATGAGGCATGTGTTAAAAAAACATGTGCATGTGTTTGTGCTTGTGGAGAAGAACACCTGTTAATATTGAGTTTATTACTGAATTTCTTCCAGTCGGACCATGTGGTCAGTAGGTGTAAAGCAGCTGCAGGAAGTGGAATAATGACTTCCTGTTTACTCCGCCTACTCCCACCCACTCACCGGTTACAGCCGGCCATGTGGTCTTGTATGGACCAACTCCTTTATTAATGGACTGGCACTGGACACAAACTTATAGCAGACTAAACGCTCAAATATACACCTACAAGACACACATCATCACGTTTTACCCTAAATCTGATCTGTCTCACTGACTCATGTTATCCTCCTTTGCCGTGAGTAACACCCCAGATACTTGTGAGTGAGCCTGAACTTCCATTGACCTCACACCTTAATGTATTGATCAATCAGGGTTCCATTAACGCCGCCCTTGCCTCCTTCTAATCCAATCTTCGTTTTCTCTTTTCCGAATCCTGCAGGCACATCCACACTATCGCACACAAGCCATCAGCAAAAAAAAACCTGGAAAACCTTTTAGTGAGCCTTATTTTGACATACATAATGTGTTCCAGAAGAGTCCACTTGAATCCTTTGCCAAGCTAATCTGTTTACATTAAGTGTAAAGAATGCCGGAGCATGAACCTTCCTGCCCTAACACGAGAGGACAGCTGATATCAAGCTATAACACTTGGCCTGTTGCTGTTTTTCACAGAGTGTAGCAGAGTGAATTATTGGCTATAGCAGTAACTGTCCATAACCTGAAATAATACTGACATTTTGCTATCTTTAACACCTAAGATGAAAACCAGAAGGCAAAGAGTTACAGTTGTGGTCATATCTATCATAAACAGTGCAGTGTAAGCGTCACTGTCAATAAAACATTGCACTAGCAGGCTGCCACAGAGTCTTCCTCTGTGCTGATGTGGAAATTGATGGATTGCACTTCCCTCCCTGACGGTAGATCCTATTTGCTCTTTGATAACTTAGGGCACAACACAGAGGGAAGTTCTAAATCATACATCTGACAAAGATTCAATTAAGACTGAAACATTGTCAGTGGAGCATTGTAGCGCTGGGACAACTTCCGTGCATTTACCTATCTAAGCCTGTCTTGAGCACCGACATCTGAGTTGACATGGAGTTTCTTTGGAGTCTGTAATCCAGTCCAGCTCATAAACATAATGTTAGAGGCTAGCGAGGAGTTAAAAGATAGATCTCTGGGGAGCCGGTGGTCCAACGACCACTGCAGCCTCAGTGGAGGGAGGATTCCTTGTGGCCCTCACATGAGGGTGTAAATGTGTGTTTACATGCTATGATTTAGAGATCCAGGAAAAACCATCACATAATACTTAAAAATAAGTGGTCTTTTGTGGTCTCAGAATCCATAGAAATAGTCTACATAGATTAGAATCTGATGAATCTTTTGATGGGTTTCTGCTTTTTATTCATCACACATGGTTCACACATCTAAATTCATAAAGCGTTCTCAACATGGCATACAGTGGTTACAGCTATAATAGATTTGTCAGTGTCTGACCACCCTGTGCTGCCATGGTAACCTCTTTAATAGTCCACAGAGTATGGACGTGACATCTGCCATGGTGTGCTTGGCTTGTTTGATTACTGAAAGCCCAGGCAAAAGCACATTGATTAAAACAGAAAATGTTCCTCTCACAAGTAAATGACTGGTGGTTCCTGCAAATATTCAAGATTTTATATTTGTCTTTTACAAAGTAGCGGAAGTGAGAATCTCTGCTGCAAAGCGATCATACTGTTTTTTTGTTTTTGTATAGTAAGGTCTCACTATCTATCACCAGTGTAACCACTTGGCAGGTCTTAGAGACATGCAGAATCAAAAGAGTTTCTCAACATAAATGAATGAGAGATTGGTTGTGTTTTACACTCCACCCAAATTTGCCATCCTCCCACTGAGCACAAGGGTCAGCTCAGTCAAGCCCTTCAGTTAATCAGTGCGACATTCCCAGGAAGACAAAATCACTCCATGCGGGTTAACCATTACCATACTCAATTAATCATTCTCGGAGCATATATTTCACGATGCCCATCTCCTCCTCCTCCTCTCTTCCTCCTTCCCCCTTTCTCATGCCACTGGTCTTACTTCATCACATCCTTGTTGACACCCGCTGTCGCTGCACTGGCGACAAAGCGTGCCTTTCATGTGCTCCCCAGGCGGCTCGGAAACACCGGTGTCGCAAGCACCCCGAAGCGCCATCTGCCACCGCCCCTCCAAGCAGATGATAAAGTTAGCGTCTCCACTTTGCATCCTCCCCCTGGACGCGGGAATACAGACACACGTGGAGACACGTCTACACAAACATATACAGCACACACAGTATGTTCCAGGTATTAGCACAACCGTGTGTGTGTGTGTCTACTGTGAGGGCAAATGACCACCTGACAGCTCTCCAACTCCTGTTCTCCCCAGAGGTGGACACAGAAAACATTTAGTGGAAAGAATGAGAGGAAGCAGTGATGAATGAAATTCAGTGATCACAATGATTGTATTAAAAGCTGCTTAAAGCCTGAGATATCAAAAAAGTGGGAGATTTACTTAACTCTATTAGAGCATCATTAGCTGTTATTGCATGCATTGGGTCCTTTACATAAAACACTATAGATAATATTTAGTATCAATGAAAGTTAACTTTTGTTTTCTCCCAAATAGATTAATGTAAATTGATCAGATAGTGTCCATGTTAGTTGGAAGAAGTGTGTCAGAAAACGCTTGCAACTTCTTTTTTTTTTTTTTTTTTACCGCAGTTTAACATAAACCTTCCTTGATTTCAGGAGCAATTAGAGCTTGAAAGAAATTAAATGAAACTGACAGTGGTTCACTGAACACATCTCTTCCACTGCGCTTCTTCAGCTTGGTTTCTTTATCAAGATAGTGTGACATTTTAATTCTGTCACTGCAGGATTTTAATGTAGGGAAATTTCTCTCTGCTCTGTCTTACTTGCTTCCAGATGGAAATGATAAAGGTGAGTTAAAAATTCAGTGCAAAGGAACCAATGGGTCTCTTTTCCGAACTGAAGGATCAGATTTTGGTAGAGTTAAGTGATTAAAGTCCTCGCCTGTCAGTCAACAGATTTGGTTGAAAGCGGGAGCTTTATCAGGGTACATCATGCATAGATTAATGTAATCAGAGTCCATTTTAAATGCATTTCACTGCCACGATAACCCCAAACAAATCTATAATGACGGCTTTAGCGCCAAACTAAAACAAGCCAAAGTGTCTAATGGAGTCATCAGCCCACTCAGATTATCATCATCTGTTTGGGCTAGCTACCTCTGTGTTCCATGCTCCTGCACACACACACACACACACACACACACACACACACACACACACACACACACACACACACACACACACGCGCGCGCGCGCGCACGCACATGCATATCCCTCAGATTCCCAACTACAAGGAGCAAAGAAGCGTCAGGAGATGTTTAATTAAGACAACAGATCAATTAACAGCTCAATTAGCCTGGCTAATTAGGGGCTCAGTTGGAACAAAAGCTTGCTATCCTCTGCTCTCTCTTTCTCTTGGAGTCTCTCTCTCTCTCTCTCTCTCTCTCACGCACACATGCACACTCATACGCTCACACCCTCTCACAGGGTTTGAGCACAGGACATGGTTGTTGCAAAAACCTCGCTATAGAGCACATAATCCCACTTAATCGTCAGTCCAGATTTTGGCTGAAAATTGCCTGGAAGGGAGGATAGGAGCAGGAATTCTGTCTCCCTCAGCTTTATCTGTGAATCCAGGACGCTGGGGATCTCAGAGGACTAATTGAAGTTACTTGCCTGGAGGGTTGGGGGCGCATTTTAGTTAACCTGGCTTTTTTTTGTGTAACGTGTTCAGATAGAGTGTTTGAATGTACAGTATGTATGCATAAACTCACGTGAAATCAGTTGTTTCAACCTGAACAATATTGTCTTCCTCAGTACAGAAAATATCTGCACGTGTGTATAAAAGCCATGCTGCCAGGTGTACCTGGGCTTTTTGTGTGTATTGAGCCTTCTGGGGGTGGTGGCGGGGACACTGCTGACGTTTACATGCCTCTGAGTCTACATGTATTTGGCAGAAGCTCACGCTCTGGACCCCCGTGCCTAGTCAATTAGGACAACTGTGCTGGGTTGGTACGCAGCCCCATTAGTGTGTGTCTGCGTGTGAGAGAGACAGAAAGTGTGTTTCCATTCAAACACTGCACATTTTCGAAGCAAATTTCCAAAAGGTCAGCAGAAGAAAGAGTGTTTCCATGAACACTAGACAGCTGTAACAAAATTATATATAATGTTAAAATTGCACCTGTATCCAAGGTTTGATTTTAACTTCAGTGTGGAATTTTCTTTGTCGAACGACCAATATGCACATTGTTGTGTGTAATTATTTGTTTGAAAATGTTTTAGTTGTTTCTATATCCTTTTATTACATTCTCATTAACAATATTTCGATCTCAGCCAAGCCTCAGTTTTGGAGAGATAGAGATGTCAAGTAGAGATGTCATTTCCCCCCAGATTTCAGTCAAAATGTGCATAAAAACATTGGAAAATTGGAAACATACGTGGAGAAAAAGGCAGAAGGGGGTGGGTTTGTTTGTGCCTCTGGTGGGTAGTGTAACCTCTGTTGAGTGTGAGATAGATGTCCTCATCTGCCCTTCCCTTTCTGTCCCTGGGGTGTTTGCCTGTGTTTTTGTGCGCGTACAAGCTAGCACGCATGCATATGCACTCCTGTGTGTGTGTGTGTGTGTGTGTGTGTGTGCGCGCCTGTGTGTGTCAAGCAGGGTTCAGATGCTCGGTCACCCCATATGTCTCCAACTCAGCAGACAGGTCTGGGGTTCTGTTGCTGATGCACTGTCTTCTCTCATTACTGAGCAGGCCCAGGAGCAGGCCCAGGCTCTACACACACACACACACACACACACACACACACACACACACACACACACACACACACACACACACACACACACACATTCATGGTCTTGCTGGGACAATTAAATGCAACTGGAAACACTGGAAGAATCTGCCTAAAGTGAAGGAGACGGTTGGAAAACAGCTTCGAATTGGTGCATGTTGAATTACCTCCACAGTACAGCCAGATTCATATAAACCCCCACATCACACACGTACACACAGGCCTGCACACAACCACACAACCACAATGGGACACACTGTGCAAGTCTTGTGACAGGATGACTGACAGAAGGACAGGCTGTTGCTGCATGACTTCCTCTCTCTCTGTTTCTCTCTCTCTCACAAACACACACACACACACACACACACACACACACACATACACACATACAGTTCCCTATGTTCCAGTGTTAATAAATTGTGTCCCAGCAGCTGTGTGCTCTGACTGCAGCCTCCGTCTGCTGTGTGATTTTTTTCTGGCAATGACGTCCAGAAGCCGCAGACTCTCCTCCTTCCTGTTTCTATTCGACTTCCTGTCCATCTGAACCTGCCCACTGACACATCCCTCATCCCAAAGTTTGCAGACGCAGTGAATTGTTTTCAACCATATCCTAAAAAAGCTTTATGCAGAGAATTTGAGAATTACATGAGGTAGTGCTGCCAGTGTTCATGAAAGTCTATTGCATATGTAAACACCATACCCACACACATACACACACTTACCCGTCTCTTAGGAAGCTGACCTCTGATCTTGGCGATCAGGTGTGATCAAGTGATCAAGTGTGGAGACTGTACACCTCGCAAATGAAAGAAAATACCCTAAAGTAGCAGGCTGTGTGATATAAATACTAGCCCCAAAGAGAAATATGTTATTTTTTCTTTGTAATAATAAGAGAAAACCAGTTCACACCCTATCAGATGTTGAGGTACAACATACTGCTGAGCAGAGTTCAATAACCAATCATAATCCAAGTGATTGTCTAAAACCAGTTTAAGGAACTTAGCAAGGGTTTGTCATTGCCGCATACACATAAATAGGAAAACAAGGAAATGTTTGCAAGCTGTTTCTTTCTTCAGCACGGACATCTACAGTATGTGTTTAAGCTGCCATCTTGGCCAGGCCTCCAGGTTTCTAACTAACCTTATTCTCTAAACAATAAAGACTTACCTGGTAAAATAAACTTTCAATACAGTTTTTTTCAATTGCTAAGATGCAATGGTCACTGGAGTCACTTTTTCAAAACTCTTCACACAGTCTGTATTACCAGCATACATCTTGGCCAAACAGTTAATCAAACCACCAAAACACTTTATACAAGTCTCAATATAAACTCGTTCAACCAAAACACTGGTAACAATTCTCACTCAGAAAGCATACATTGTCACTCATAACCTGACCTACAAAACACTAACAACAGGAAGCATTACGTAATTTGATGAACTTTTATCTTCAAAATGTGACCGATTTTTTCATATAAATCAGTATTTCATTATAGAATACAGTTGTTCTCAGTCACTTTGGTAGATTTCTCAGATCAGAAATTATACTTGTTCAACCTCCACTTCACCTCACTTGTGCACATCATATCGAAAAGCAATTACTCAGTCTTTTGAGAAAAGACGTAAAAGCGTAACTGTGAATCCTGTCTAATCCTTTGCAATGTACAGTATAACTTTGTACTGTTGAAAATGATCTATGCCATACAGAAAAAGTTCAACCTTGTGCATTTTCAATCATTGTCATCCAAACCTTAGCCATAGTTTACCAATACAAATAGTTTTGCAAATGTTAAGGATGATTCTAGAAATGTACCAAAGCGACTGAGAAAAACTGTAAGAATAACTGCAGAAAATTGCTTCAGTATCCTTTATTTTTTCCATATAACTGCATTCAGTAATTTACTTATGAAAAAAAAAAGTTTAAGCTCCAACACAGTTTTTCTCCGTTGTCACCGTAAAACCGGTACCTGAGACACAGTAACCACAACCTGTAATTCATGTAACTACCCCTTGAACCAATTCTGCTAAAATACAAGCACATTTCTTACTTTACACTGAGCTTACAGTTTTACAGTAAAACCACATTCAAAACACTACACACATTTCTCTACACACATAGACGTAAACATAAAATTTACGTAAATGTTCTGCTAAGATTGTCTATATATCTATCTGTCCAGTTACTGCAAAATTGCAGGACATTTGCAATCATTCTGTTTTGAATGTGTTTTTAACAGTTTTGTACACAGTGTGTTAGCATTTGAAAAAATAGCATTTGAAAAAATGTGCTGCAGATATATAGTGTTTTGCAGGTGGTGAAGTAGTAATGAGAAAAGAGTTCATGGATTTTGGAGAAAATGGTCATTGAATGCATTTTGTGTGAAAGCAATGAAAAATGATTCATAGTTTGGTCCACATGCATTTCTCTTCCGCTGACTGTGTGAATATAGTTTTGACAATGTGACTTCAGTTTTGAAAAATGCAGATTAGAAACTGAAAAAAACTGTAAATACAAAAGGGAATTTACTGCAAAAGCATTGTATGTATAAGTGTCCACATCACTGCGCTACACTTTCTCTGGTCTCTAAAGCTTTTATCTTTGTGTGTATGTTTGTGTGTACATCCTGGCCTGAGTAGACTGCTATGAGGAGTTGTTTCTGAGATTAGAAATAGGTCACCTATTAGGCCTTCAGGCTACAGTCTAACTGTGCTTAATCACTACTTTACTTTTTTTGCATGTAGATCTCTCTCTGTCTCTCTCTCTTTCTCGATAGATAGATAGATAGATAGAGAGATAGATAGATATGTCTGTATAGATAGATATAGATATCTATATCTATCTATAGATATATAAAAAAGAAGAGAGCGACATTGAGCGCAGAGCAGCAAGTTAGGGGAAGATTCCAGCAGTGGATAATTGGCCTTAAGCTGTTCCTCTGGCCTGCTGCTCTCTGAATAATGCATGGTCTTTTTAATGAAGCCCCTTTTTGTTGTCTTTTTACTTCTCTAGGATGTAGGGTAAAATTAGCATACTTCTGTGTCTGCATCTTAATGAGGGTTTGTCTACTAAGGCTTGGCCATGCTCAGAGCTACGCCCATTCTTACAGATCTTAGTTTAACGGTAAGATAAGGATAGCCTTAACAAGAATTCAACCACCCTGCCAGTTGATGTAGACAATGTGGCATCATCAAAGTCCTTTCACAGAGATGAAGGAAAGGCAGTTACACACTGCTTTGTCTTGTGTTACAGGGAGTGCAGCGGTCATCCCTCTGAAGTTTAGGTCCCTGGGAGGCTCTATTTAATAACACTAAAATGTTTAACAAAAAATTAACATTAATTTACTTGGTAATGCTCTTTTATATGAATTTCTTTTGAACACTTCTTTCTTTCATGGTCAATCTCTGTAGCATACAGTATCTGAATTCCCCAAAGTATATGTACATGAACATTTTCACATGAGGCTTACAGTAAGACCCTCTTGCTGCTGTCCAGATCTGAGAATGCCGTCTTTTTTGCTCCAGACTGGAAGTGTTTGAGCCTTTCCTTGAGTGGGGCAGGAGAGCATTCCTCAATCACTGGGGCATGTACAACAGTTCCCTAATCCTGCTGTAGACCCCCTTTCATCTACAGGCTAATGCTTTGTGAAGCACTGAGCTGAGATCAGGCCCAGCACTAGAGGAATGGTGGATTTGAGCAGGTCAAAGGGAGTAAAGTAGAGACAGAAAGCAAAGAAGAGAAAGGAAACTGTTGGTTTTAACCAAAGACTGTATAAAAGAAGTGGATATAATCACCATGATGTCACCCATTGGTTTTTGAAGCCTGGAGTTTGGCATTTTAAATTTTTGTAACTAGGCACCGAACGTGACTGTATTTGGAAGAGACGGTGGCGCCAGCTAACTTCGATAGCAAGGTGCATCCGTAATTCACAGTAACTGTGATTTTAACCGGGATGCTAATTTTAGCAAAAAATAGGCTTAAAACAAAATGTACAGCCGACTCCTAATAAGGTTTTTCAATGGCGCTAGTTAAATGTACACTGTGCAGTGGATACGAGTCACCTCTAGTCTGATTGACAGGTCGCCATGGTAGCAACTTGTCAATCACAAGCTCCCGCCCTAAAGCAATCCCTGCTTTTTTGTCTATTTTCCTTTAAATGGGATGATAATTTACAAAATAAACATCATGCTGTATTGAAGAAGACTTGAAACTAACGATTGAGATCATTAACTCACCAGGAAAATGTTTACTGAGGTAATAAATCATTTTGCCATTATTTCTAGTGGAATCTGACTTCTTTTTGCTACCAATGGAGGTGCTCCCTGCTGGCCATTAGAAATAATGCAGGTTTAACACACTTACGCATTGGCTTCACTTTTCAGACCCAGAGGGTCTTGCTTGGTTTTAATAGAAATTAAGATGGAAGTGTCTGTATCCTTGCTTGGTGATCTTACAGCGCTTGATGGTTATGTGGCATGTTGCGTAGGATTGAGATGGATGAAGACAATGGCGGCCTCATAGTGTGTGTGAAAATTTATTTGTGAATCATGAAATGGTAATTTCTCAGGAGTCTTTGAATGCTGGTGGCTTTTTTAGGGTGAAGATGACAAATTACACTCTCTACACAAGCAGTATTTGACTACTGATTTGTTGTTTACTGTGGACTTATAACCACCAGCTGAGTGATTTTACAACATCTGCCTTCATTTGTCCAGGCCATCAAGTCACCAGCCTTGCAAATTATACTTGCTTTCTGGCATTTCTTTATTGACTGATTTATCACGAGCTGAGAGGAGTGGTAAGTTGAGAATATCACGGATGACAACAGCAATGCTGGCCTAACAAACCGCACTTGGCTCCGACTATGTTTCCTCCAAACAGAGTTGCCTGGATAATTAACCTGTACATTAACTTCCCAGCTGATAGGAAACGGCATGTGGATATGAGCTCAGTGAGTCATGGAGATTGATCCTGAATGCGATGGGATGGCAGAGGCAGGAAGCATCACAGTTTGGCAGACGCTGCCATACCTGTCAATTCTCACATTCTGTTCAGTCTACCAGGTTCAGAGAGAGTCTCATTTCCTAGTTTGGCTCGGGAAGGAGTTTGGCACAGGAACAGAATAAGAAGTGAAGTTACAAGATTCTTCCTTGCTGGGATTGTGTACCAGCAAACTTTCTGACAGCTTGAGCAACTGACTGGCTCTCTGTGATGGACTGTAGTCACGGCTGTGTTGCTGTTCCAGCTGACAGTATGCACAATTATCACATCTATTGAAAAGTATTACGTTATTTTGACAGTTTGGGAAAATGACTGCAAGCTTATCTTATATTATTACTTTTCATTTCAAATCCTGTGACTCCTCATGAAGAGCGAAGTCTATTTTCCATCTAGGATATAACCCTCCAGTTTAGTTTTTCAGTCTTTGTTTGAAACCAGATTGCCAATAACCACTGGCTCCCTGTGCTGTGTATCACTGTTTGTTATTGTGAAGTTGGTGATCACTTCTCGCAGCTGATGGTGCACACCACTGCACATCTTTAACTGTTGGCACAAAGCTTTCCTCTGCGCTGGGTGAAAGCCTGTGGGACTCCAGGTCAACCCACTGATGGGCACTGGGCACTGGGCACAGAATAATAGGCTAGTGGCAGCAGGCACTGGGCACTGGGCGGTGAGTTGGGACACAATAGTTGAGGGCTAGTCCAGGCCAAAATCAGGCCAAGTAGTTGCAATCAGTGGTGCATGAGGAGATCTGGCACAAGCTTTCAGCTGCTTCTCCTCTCCACAGCAGTGAACTGCAGCGATGAGCGCTAGGACCAGCTACTGCCTGTCTTCTCTCAATTAGCACTATTCTGTGTTCTCTTTAGCCCAGAAAAGAGAGGCAGAGTTCTTCATCTATTTATATATCTATATGGGTCCTGTAATATACTAACAATCTAAAATGAAGTTTCCTGGAAAAGGACTATGTAATTTGGTGCTGAATATAGTGGAAACAAAGAGACAGTACATGTAGCAGGTACCCAGTCATTTCTAAGACAACCAGGAAATTATGTTATAGTTACACCGATGGGCAGAGTTTGTCAGCCATTATTGACATCCAGAGGAATTTGCTTGTAGGAAATCCTAAACCCATTAAAATCTATATAGTTAGTTATTTGTTGGAATCTTCGTCCTCCATTTTTGGTAAATTGGGTGCTTCCCTGTGATTTACATTGACACACAAAGACACATTTCACATCAATCCATGTTGACCTAATAAAAAAACGTTTAGCTACCAATTTGATGAAATTAATTAAAGTTTGCCAATTCAGGCTCAAGAAATCAAAGTTACATACTGTAATGCTGCAAATCGATAAATCTACTGATTAATTCCTTGATTAATCAATAAATTGTTTTGTCTATAAAATGTCACAAAATAGTGAACACTACCAATCACAGTTTTCCACAGCCCAAAATGACGTATTCAGATTGTTTGGTCCAACTATCACTGAAAAAAAAAGGATTTTTAATTAATTGATGATGATGATGATGAAAATGAGCAAACCCCAGCAAATATTAGGCATTTTATTTTGAGAACGGATTCAAACGATTTGTTGAAGAAAAAAATTGTTGCAAAAGTAAGTCTCCTAAGCTACAAAGTTAAATATCGGTTTCCTTCTACAAAATCATCTGTAAACTATTTGACCCGCATAATAAATTTTTGCCTAAAAAGGTAAAAGAGATTAAAAGAAACAACACCCTCCTGCTGCGTAAAAGTTCCTCAGAGTCAAGATGTTTCATGATGAGGAGTGCAAATTTCTTTATGTGCAATTGCAAACTCTTTGGGCTTCTGTTTCCATGCTTGATTTAATTGGTGAATTCACAAGCTTTTGGCTGATATTCGCCACCATCTATTTTTAATAAGCACACCACTGTCATGGAATGGCAATGAACAGGACACCTCCAATCATCAGTGTGGCTTGGAGCCTGAGCAATGTTAAATTAACTATGTGAAGGCAGCTGCTCTTTGAGCTCAAACACTTTTGTTGTGTGGTGAAAACAATGAATAATTCTCTTTATACCCCATATGTGGGTGTTGGGAGCAGGGCAGCAGGCAGGAGTACTATCCACGGCTCAGATCAAAAGCCAGGCAAAGTTTAGAATGAACACACGAATCAAGCGGAGGGGGAGGTGGGGAATGCAGAAGAATGTTTGTGTGAGGAAGATAGCCCCCTGTACCGTAATACAAAAAAAGACAAGATGTGTATTTGTATAAGTGAAAGAGTGAGGATGTTTACATTTGATGAGTGAGCGTGTGAGTGTTAACCTTCAGAGACGACATCTGTGTAAGTGGCTCACCGACGGATGTTCCTGGCGTATGGTGCAGTGCACTGTGCTGAGATCCGCAGCAGCCCAGATGCATTAGAGATGACACCAGATTGTCAGCAGTTTCAAGAGTAGGTGGGAGTCACACATGTAGATATAGATAGATATCCAGACGCTTACCTACAACATGTGGATATACTGTGGAGATGTTTAGATTTCTGCATGAGTGGGCCTGAGGTGGGACGAGCCCATTTATTGTAGTCAGATGCAGCTTCTTTTGCATGACCTTGTAGTGCAATACTTACAATATTATTTGTTTTAATACTTAATGTGCAATATTCTCTGTCCAGTACTCATTATTACTACTACTATTTACTCACTACTACTATTCATCATTACATTTCTGTTAATACTGTAAAATACATATTATTTTCTACTTCAACTTTCTATTATTATTCTATTCCTAGTACTTTGATGTGGAAGTGAGCAATTTGTAACAAAATAATTTACCCTTGGGGATCAATAAAGTATTTCAGATTTTTCTGATTCTGATAATATTTCTGTTAAAATATAATAAAAAGAAAAATTCAGAGGACGTTTCTTTCAGAATAGCTTTGAAATGGCATTCTTTTGGGGACCAAGCATGTAAACACACCCACAAAGACTTTAGTTTTCTACAATAACTTCTTGTAAAGTCATCATGTTTGAACAGTTGATGGTATCAATGCTAACAATGCTGAAAATACACAATACAAATACATTTTTTATTGCACCAAACACACAAAAAAATCTTTTAAACCCACAGGGAAACTATCTCAGCAACTCGCTATGAAGAAATTGTTGGTAAAAAAAAAAACCTTGCAATTTTCATCAAAACAGTTCTGTGTGCAACCTTACGTGCTACTTACCGCAACCTCACCGTCTCCCTCAGATCTATTTCTCTCTCTCTCTCTCACTTCAGCTGTGATTCCTGTGAAGCTTCCGCCAACCCAGAAACACCTTCAGAACGTGAAGTCAGCCTGTTGGTGTGTTGTCTGCAGGGCATTCACCTGTCTGACAGAGGGGGGAAAAGGAAAGGGAGGGGAGGCAGAAAGAAAGAGCGAGAGGGAGGTAGAGAGAGAAGCAACTTGTTAGCAAGCTCCTCGACATTGATCATGACAGATTTTTTGGTTTTGCATCGAAAGTAAGCACCGGAGTGCAGCGGGTTCAGTAACTCACTCAGGAACATTTCTGAGAACGGACGGAGAAGTTTATTATTAGCCAGTAATTCCAGCAGCTGCAGTCAGGCAGTCAGTCTATATGAAAAAATATGGGAAAATGATGCAGTGTGTGTTTACCATGATTTGGTTTGGAGGAGGAATCCAATAAAGATGATGAAGATGCCTCATCTCCGAACCTCGCAGGGCTGGGCTGGGTGGCAGAGTATTCAGCAGAGTGAGGGGAGAGGGAGCACAGGGAGAGGGAAGTGATTACTGTCGTTAAGTTGACAGGAAATGTTGCATCTCCTTGACGTTTAGTAATGATCGCAGCAGCTGGGAACAATAAAACTCCAACATTGCGCAATTATTGGCCTGCCTCACTTACATTGGATAAAAGTAATAATGCACATTATCCCCACATCCCCCTTTATAGTCGCACCAGCAAGGGAGCAGAGGCGGCAAATGAGATTTGCTGCGCAGGAAGCTGAGTAGGCTGATGGTTATGATTGACTGGAGGAAAACTTCCTGACGTGTCGTGTGACCACTCTTGCTATCTGTTTCTCTCCCTTACTTTATTTCTCATGATTCAACTTTGTGCCTTTGGGACGGAGAGGGAAAATTAGAAAGTTAAAACGGCACCCAGAGAGTGTTGACAACAGCTTGGATTCATGACAGACAGAAACCACAACGTTTTTTGTTTGTTTTTTTTAAACCACAAACATTCACCATTGGCAGCAAGTTAACATGAAATGAGTGAGAGAGAAAGAGAGGGAGAATGTTCTCACATTACCATTACATTCACTTATCAAACTATAACTTATCGTAGGCGTACACATTTTTTAATTTTTTTGATGATTTATTTGCAGCTATTTGTTTTAGGATAATATATAATGTCTCAGATTCTAGATTATTATACTTCGTACATTGTAAAAACCTTGTAAACCTAAAACCTTAAACCTTGTAAATATTACAATTAAGTACAGTACAGCATTTAGCTACTATACTATTATTATTATAGTAATGACAATAAAGCAAATTTGAATTTAATAGGGAAGGAGAGAGAAAGAGAGAGAAAGAAATGAGAGTGGGTCACAGGAAATTACATTCAGATTCTTAATAATAAACACATTCTACATGAAATTCTCTTTCTGTCACTTAGAATGACAAAAAATGCTTAGATGATTTTCTTGATGGCCGACTTGATGATGCTGCTTATTCAGCTTCCAAAAACATTCTTTAGTCTCCGCCTGCTGCTCTCATGCTGTCACCTCTCCTGCGCCGCTCTCCTGTCCAACAACAACAATAAACGCATGAATCGTCAAATAATCAGGATTAACGTTGCGTTAACTAGACTAGATATGTGTTTGACGAAAGTGAACCACCACCATCGATACTGATTTCTGTCATATTCTGTCAGTTTCTTGACAGCTACAGATGATGTTGATTGTGTTGGAAGTCAAAATTCCCATTAAAATGTTTTTTTTTGTTTTTTTTTTGACAAATTGTAGTGTTAGTGATGGATATTGTTCTTATCGGTTTGGTTCTTTATCAATACTTTTATTGGTGCTTTGTCATTGCTAAAAGTGCTTTAAAAATATGATATTATTAAAAAAAAAAATTCATAATAGGATTAGAATTTAATATTTTAAATATAACTAAATATTATTTCTAGAGCAGCAACTGTAATGCAAAGTCAATATATGCTCTCTATATACGCTTTGTACAGGTTTGCGTGTTTATGCTTGCGTACCAGCGATGACAACGCTGATACAGAAACGCTACTTTGGGGACTAGTTCCAGGGACCCATTGGCTGTATGGACAGTAGCTGAATTTGTGCTGTGTTCAAGCACAATAAATTATTTGTTTAATGCATGCTTTAGAAACAGCTATAAGCAATTTACCCCTATGAAAATAGATTTTCAAAATCTAAGCAAGCCGGTCTCTTGCGACTTTTACTCCCAGAATGGCGACAGGTATGTCAGTACCCTATATTGCCAATTGGCCTATTACTGTTACTGATTATTTATTTATTGTGCATTTAATCATTTATCATCATGAATTTATCATTAGATTTATTAATGTTCATACATTAAATGGCTCATACGCATTCATACAAATAAAGTGGATTTAAATTTGAGAGATAGCTTGATAGAGATTCTTAAGCATCATCTTCCATATTTAATTGAGGCCTACAGAATGTTTTGACCTTACTGCTTGCCGTGGATGTGTGCATGCATGAGCTTGAGGAGGATATAACCAGTTAAATATTAATGATTGATTAGGCACGTCATGGCTGTGCATAAACATCAAGGGTACGTTTGTAGTACGAAGGGCATTTTGTAGTACTTCTTCTTTTCTCTACTCTTACTCAGGCCTTAATTAAAACTGCCCAGAGTCCCTTTTAATTACCATTACTGATACTGTGCAGGAGAAAGAGGTAAATGAAGTAAATGACTGAGAAGGTCAAGCCTCAAAATGAAAAGCATTTTCATGTGTTTAAATTGCTTGTCAGTTCCCCAACATCACCACCATCCTCCTTCATGTTTCCTAAATATATATTGCTGAGGGCTGCTGTGACATTGCATAGGAGTACTAAAACCATGACATCTTTTTTTTTTGAAGAAGGAAACTAGTTTATCTTTATCTCGTGCCCTGGCTTCCTGTCTGGGTGTTGTTTCAAGAACAAAAGAAACATCTCGTTCTGTTGTAGAGAAGAGTGAAGTGGAGTAAAAAAAGAAACAATCAAATGTACCTCAGAGTGCCTTCTCAGAAACTCCTCTGACACCGGATGCTTACTTCTAGACATAGCGAGTGTGTGGTTGTGTGTGTCTTCCGGGATACTTTGGAGGGGCTTTGAAGGAAGTTATCAAAACCTCGCTCTTTCATCTCCTCTGGCCCCAGCGCTCTCCTCTCCTCCGCAGGTGGTTTCCCCTCCGGTGCAGTCACTCTCTTCTCTCGCTTACTCTTGCCCACACCTTCTTCACCCTTACCTCAGGAAAATACACATGCTACACTACTGCCCTCAAATAGTTTTCCAGTAACTCATAAAAATAGGGCGTTTTTAGCAACCCCCCTGTTTCTCACCCATCTCAGACGGTAGAAGTAGGTAGATGATAAAACAGAAAAGCTGGGTGCAGGCGGTGATGCCGGCGATGATTATGTCATGTTTATTTCTTCTAGGGTTCTATCACTTGTTGTGAGTCATGCCAGGGTGCTGACTCTGTATGCTGATGGTGGAGAAAGAGTTCACGTTCAGTGGGAGGCTTTGGGAAATCGCCTCTTTCTCTCAGTCCCACAGGTTTGAACTGTTGCTGTGTATATTGGCCAAAGCAGTAGCAGCTTTCCTATAACGGTCAGATGGTTTCATATGGTGTGATAATGTTGGTTTGAGATAGATATTGCTGGTTGTGTATGATTATATGATAAACCTGCCCATCAAAATGGCTACATGCCACCATCATCCCAATGCCTGATAAAATGAGCCGCAGAAAAATCTCAGCGCTTGGATTTTATATCAGTCTATAGCTGACTTGCCAATCATTTCAGGTCGATGTTTGTTGCAAGTCTCTCCAGTCAGACAGTGAGACCGAGCGAGATGTGGCAAACTCCTGAAAAATCCTTCTCTGTGTGTTTCTGTTTCTCTCACCCCTCTCTCCCAAAGTTTTCCTCTCTCTGGCTGGGCGGCCGCAGGTTTCCAAACAAACTAGCCGAAACATGTTGTCTGTGAGTCCGTCCATGCAGCCCTCCTGCTGGGCACCAAAGCTGCCATCCACAATGTAAGCAGGTGGCGCTGGCATCCCAGGGAGAACGGGCAGAGCGCGTGGGCGTCACGCAGGCGACGCCAATCCAAAATTCCCAGCTGACCTCCAAACCAGGGCTGTGGCTATGCTCGCCAATCTTCGGGGAACGGTAGTTTCAGTTTGCCTGCATGTGTCTTTCTCTTCACTGTGGTGCGCTTGTTTTACCAGCTGCATTCACATACTCTGTTAAATAATCTTTAATGCTTTACTTTGTTTGCCTGTTTTTCTCTTTGCTCGCATGTCTATCTCTCTGTCTTTCTCTCCGTGTTTGCTTTGTGGGGGTGCTGTTTAGCCGAGTGGGACTAGCAGTAGGCCCCAGGCCAGCCGCCTTCGGTTGGACGTTAATGAACGGAACAGGAGTGGGCACATCTGATGAAGCTGGCCATGCTGTCAACTGATTTTCATCTGGTGAGAGTGTGTTTATGTGTGTGTGTGTGTGTGTGTGTCTGACAACAGGTGCAGACCAGATCTTTATGCACTGACAAAATATAGACTCTGCTGTGCCAACACAGGTGATTTCCACCTAGAAAGGCACACACAAACACACATCCTTTACACTTTCTGCACTTTTTTTCCCATTCTGAAAAAGAAAATGCCTTCAGACCTAAATGACAGTTTGATTGCTTAAATTACCTTGAGAGTTTGAACTTCCGCACTCTCCACTGGGTCTCCTATTGATAAATAATAAATCATTGCCTTTGAGCCGACGATGTAAAACCAGTCTGATAGACAAACAAGGAAACACCTGTCACATACAGCCCTCAGTCAAATGACTCACTCGTGAGAAACATACACACACCCAGTGGAAGGTCTGAGTGACAACATCCTGTTTCTCTCTGGTTGTCAACAGGCCTGAAGCAACAACAGTATAAGCCTGTGTGTTCATTAGAATAGTACCTGTCTGGGACTCCCTTAGCCACCTGGCTTTTCAAACAGAAGCAACTAACACTCCTAATCTTTCTTTCTATATGCCACAGGCAGACAAGATCCAAATCCGCGTCGAAACAACAAAACTAAACATCACAGCGTTCCCAAATGTCACATTATTGTGCATCGTACATGGACAGAAGCTAACGAGACGGGGAGACGGGAACGTGATTCTCCTTGGAGAGAGACAATTTTTCGCTGCCGCGTCCGAGTCCAAAAATAACAAAGAACAAAGGCAGATAAATGAGTGAGTTTTTGAGCACAGGCTAGTGGGCTTTGGCAGCACCGGGCAGGCAGGAGGGGAGGGAGAGACAGGGAGAGCTAGCTAGCGGACCGTCCACACATCTGTCCACACAGCACGGGGCGGGTTCCAGCGACACCCACAGAAACAGGCTTAACCTTCTCTTCCCCCCACCACCTGTTCATTACTATGGGCCCCCCCACTGAGCCACCGCCACTCTGCTCTTCTCCTCTCACCCGCTCCCTTGTTCTTGTTCTCTCTCTCTCTCTTTTGCTACTCGTTCCAGTTCGCTCTTTGTTATCCAGCCGTTTTTTTTTTTACCCAGTCTCTCCCTCTTTCTTTTATCTTTTATCTTTTATCTTTTGCTTTCTTTCTTTTTTATTTCTCAGCAGTGCAGTGTTATCTCTCTTCTCACTGTCTCTTCCCAATGAAGCTTTTGGTTGAAGTTAAAAAAATCTGTGTGACTGATCGAAAAATGGTCTCGCTCTAACAGGAAGGGATCATCAGACAGGTTGTTTTAACTAGTGCGAAGGAGAAAGAAGTGGCCGGCTTACGTGGAGTGGGAGAAGAAGAGGCTTTTGATGAATTGTCTCTGAAAATGCATCAGTCTACCGACATCTTCAAACCCCCCTGGTGCCTCTTGTCTGCTTTCAGACCCATTTTTCTCCACATTGTTGGTAATTTGAGCATTCTCGCCCATGGCATCGTTCATAGTTGGCCCATTTAAATCCCCTTAGAAATTCAATTTGGAGAAAGGAAATGACAAGATTTAGCTTATTGAGGTATGCCAGAATATCCATGAAAATCAGACATGGGAATATGTGAGTTTGGAAAACCCTCATCATCGCTCCCCTTTGTTACTGTGTAAAAATAAAAAAAGCACTCAATATTCTTTGTGCTTGTTGGGGCATTTTTGATCATTTATTTAGCCAAGGTGAATCTTGAAATAGCCTCTACTTCTGACAGTCAGGGAACTATCTCTCTAACTGGACGGACTTTATCTTAAAAACAGCCAACAGTTTGCCATGTAGTAGGAGGGATTTTTGTTTTTAGCTAAGTTTTTTCTATACCATAATATCCATCCAATACCAAACAAAAGAGGAAAAAAAAGAAAACAAATCGCACCCGCAGTCTCTCATATGGTACTGCAGTGAGTGCAACTTGGCATCGGCTTATGCCGTCATTGTACATAATTCAATCCAGCCAATTGTTATTTTTAACTGTGCAAGTGAAATCACATTGCAGGCTGTCCATGTAAGGAATGCAGATCTGTCATGAAAACATGCAACAAAAAAAAGTGTATTATTTTTAAATAATTGCACACGTGTTTGAGACATGTCCATGCTGTAGAGAACAATGATCATCAAAAGCTCATTTCAGTCTGACTTTAATGAAAACCTGGTGGTCCTGTAATAAGCTCTTGCTTGCACTGTAAGATTGGAGACTGAAACATATCAGGGAAAACAAATAACTTCAATCTGTCATTCCAATCATCTTCTTCCTTAGGGTGTATGTTTGTGTATGTTTGTGTGTGTGTGTGGTGTGTGTATGTGTGTGTGTGTTGTGTGCACGGGGCACCGTGTTGACTTGCGTTCTGCTCTCTTGGATTCTGCATAACTCCAGATATTCTTTTTGACTCTTTAATTGCTTTTGCACAGTGGCCCTGATGATGATAAGGAGGACTTGGTGACAACATCTCAATTTCTCTCCCCAACTGAACGCTCCCCGTTTCAATTATCCTCGCCATTTTCCTTGCCGCCCTCACTCTCTTGCCTCTAAATAAATTTCATTTCCCTTAAGCCCGCTGCTTCCAGTATCTGATGGCGTCTCACTCAGTTATCCATGCATGGTATTATCAGGAAGACAGGCCCTTACTGCTCACTGAGAGGGAAAGGCTGCAGGCCCCTTATTACATACCAAATACCAGGCACCATATTCAAATCCAAAGTAGCGGGCTGTGGGGAATATTCTTAAACTGGTTCAGGCTGTTAAGAGTTTTGCGAGTAAATCCACTCGTTTTGCGAAATAAATCCACACACTGTATGAGACGAAGGAATTTGCTTGAATGTTAAAAAACTTAGTCATGTATTTATGTTTTTCAGCAATTCTGACATTTTTTTAATTTGTTAACTAATTTTTCTCTACACAAAATATGTCACTCTGGGAGGATAAGAGCAATTTGTAATCTGAGATGTTTGTAATGGTGTGTAAAATGAAACTAAATCTGTAAATGTCTCTTTTACATGTCGGGAATGTACCCTGAACTGTCATGACACCAGTGGATTCAAAGAGGAGAACTTGCTTGCGCTCTTCAAACAATAAAATCATTACTAGCAGCTTTTCCAGGTTGCTTACCTATTAAAGAAAGAGAATATGGAGGTAAGAAGTTGGATACCGCCGCTGGGTATTGTGCAACTTTACAAATGAATGTAATGAGACAATCAAACAGTGTGATATCATGTTGTTTTATTGCCTCCCAAAAGCTCCAAGTAATATTCTCCTTTTGAAAATGACATAAAAATCTCTCCGTGGACGAGTCCATGCCATTACAGTTTTCCACCGAGGAGGAACTCAAGGTCATATAATAATTACAGAGCAATGAATGCACAACAATAAACATGTAAACTATTCAAGGCAGCTGAGATAAGATAGCGCTTAAGCGTGTTTTATTGCAAGAGCTTCCCACCATTCAGGGTGTTCAAAGGTCTCTTACACAACCACAGATGTCCATAAAAACCAGCAGATCTTGATCAAAGCAGAGAGTGAATAAATATATGTCAGAAATGAGCTACTAGGCAGGCCCTTTCATTTTCAATTTAGCCCAAGCAGCAAAATAAATGTAAAACTCATATGTGATTTACAAAGAACATTTACATGTTGCAGTTTCTAGTTGATCTGGTATGAAAACCTTTTCTGTTTTGCCTTTTTATATAATTTAATTTTGATAATCCAACTTTGAGTGATGAGTGAATTACATTTGATTATATATATTAAAACAATAACAATACATAGAATCATAGAAATGTGGAAAGATATCAAATATAAAGCAACTGTAACAAATAAAAGCGATGTTAAAGTGCTTCTGAGTCTACAATAATCACAGCATTAAAAACAAATATTTTGTGTTTAATTGATTTGAAAAATCGACGTTTATGTTTTAGCCAATGAAGCAGGTCATTCGAACTCTTTGTGAATCCTAAATGAATCTTGAGCTGACGATGGGAATCAGTTGGGTAAGAAATAATATGATGAAATCAAATACAGCGACTTCACATTTGTTTTGTAGGAAGTTGTGCACCAAGTCAGACAGCAAGGTCTTATCTGAAAAAGAATGATTTTCGACCGGCCAGGCTAGTTCTCTGATTGGGGTTTACAGGTTATTATAACAGGGACAAATCAGTTCAAGTATCATGATTTAAGGAGGTGCAGAATAGTATTTGGGAAATGTTGTAGAATTTATAGAAAGGAATGTGGAAGCTAGAATCAGACTGAATTAAATGTGATTTGAGAATGCGGATACAAACTGAGAGGGAGAGGGAGAGAGACCACTGACAACGGAGGCGACTGTGGTGAAAGAAAACTAATGAAAATGTATGAAATTTGAAATGTTTAGATAGATAAAACACTCTTATTGTAGATGATTTTTAAATTAAGGTAATGTCTATCTTGTGAACTGGGTTTCACAGAAATGTCTTCTGATTGAAGACTGTTAAACATTTCCAATACATTTGAGATGACACTTTAACTGCAGCCACCTTGACCCAACTTCAGTCAGCTAACCCTGTTCTCCTATGCTCTGTTATCCAGCCTTCCTTTTTGTAAAAATATATTTTTACAGGTTGAGTATTTAAGTGTAAGACTTCTATTTAAAACACCTTTTCTGAACTACCCTGTATGTTGTCAGCTGTGTTTACGTTAGTATTTCTAATCTGACAACTGCAATCAAAACTGGAGGACACAGAAGTAGGATGTGCTTGTGTCATGACAGAAAAGTTAGTTTACATACTGCAGCTGACGATTGTTATTATTTATATTTTATTTATAAATATTATTATTAATTATTATTAGTTGATCCCCGATTATTTCTCGATTATTCGCTAACTCTACAAAATGTCAGAAAACAGTGGAAAGATATCCATCCTTGTTTCGTCACGGTCACGCCTTTGAGTGTCTTGTTTTGGCCAACACTCTAAAACTCAAAGATATTCCATTGACAGATAAAAGCAATAAGAAGAAATAAATACAAAGCTCAAACCAGAGAATGAAAGTAATTTTTCAAACAACAAAAAAAAAGATTAATTGATTATCAAAATAGTGTAAAAAGGACAATTTTCTATTGTGTATAAATCCCTATCATACAGTTTCTGTGTAGTGACTTAAAACAGTATTAATAGTTTAGGTAATAAGATAAAAGGGATTGGCTAATTGCATATTCTGTGATAATTGCTATGAGAGGCCACTCTGTAAGTGTTTCATGAATGGTGGGGACTCTTGATTTATTTATTGTTGTCTGCTTTATAATGTCTTTGATAACAGCTCAGAGGTGGGCGGGTTTGACTGCTGTAAAAGTGACCGACAAACTCTTTCATGTGTGGACTTCATGCAGTGATGCAACCCTATCTACGTGTTTGTTCACTCCCTTATTGAACACTTATCTTTTGTGACAAGCAGACACTCAATCCTGGAGAAGATAAAGATGAAAAGCACGGAGGTGCTATTTTCTCCTTTCTTTTTCAAAGCGTGAGCCTCCTATTTTCGGTGCCAGTGGATAGAAGAAAGATAGAGATGGCTGGAAATGAGACGATCAGCGTTGCGTGGTCTGAGTCTTAATAACACAGTGCTCCGCATTCAAGGCCGTATGCCTTATGGAGATTTGGCAAACCAGTCTGTAGTTCAACCAACAAGCGTGAGAGTCTTTGCCATAAATACAAAAGTCATTAGACACGTGAGAAAAGTAAAGAACTGTTATCGAAAGAAGCGTTTGTGACACCAGCCCACATTTTGCTGAATGCTATGTGCTGAGAGGCAGCAGTCCCCTACCTCCGCCGGTCTTCCTCTCACTTATTTTGGGGCTAATTCAATTTCCCTCAGACAGGCTCTCACACGCTGATGCCGTCTCCATTACAACGCGCAGCCAAACGCAAGCATTCATTAATTAGTGGCATCGTTGTCTTTTAATTATGCATGTGGCTTATTAGGCACCTCACCCGTTCACCCAAGCCTTTCCCGTCTATACTCCCCTCTGTTCCTCGCTGTGCTCATATGGGACCTTTAAACTTCCACCTGCACGTTATGCCTCTAATAAAGCTGTTATCAGCCCGTGAAGGAGATGGCAAACAGGTGAGAAAGAAAGAGAGGGAGAGAGATGGCAAACAGGCGACTGAGGGTTCTGATATGTCAGCAACTGAAATTAGCTAACTGCACTCCCGACTGTGACACAGGCAGAGAGAGGATAAGCCCACCAACTCTCCCTCCTCTCTCTCTCTTATCCGTTCCTTTAATTCTGTCTGTCTCTCTCTCTCTCTCTCTCTCTCCTTCTCTGCCTCTACAAACCATAGACACGGAGAGAGAGAGAGAGAGCGTCAGCCGGTGAATTTTTACAGCTCTCCAAAATCATTATTGGCAATTAGCGTTCGTCAGGGAAGACAGCAGCTGCTTGTAATTACAGGTAGCCCCTCATTACTTCTCAGTGTAGGGGAGAGGAGGGAGGGAGGTGAGGGAGGGAGAAAACATGTTCCAGAGCCAGTGTTTATATTTATTTATATATTTCTTTACCTGTGATGTTGAGCCACATAATGTATACCAGCTATAGCGGAGGGCTGGAGACTTCAGCAGGTGCAGCTTGAGAGGAGGAGGAGGCAGCGGAGAGACGGAACTCATTGTAAACAGCCAACGTTATCATACAAATATTGTGCTATTGCTGCAGTGCTGTGTGCTCATGAGTGGATATGATTGTATATATATATATATGCGTCAATGCGTGCTCATTACGAGGTTTAGTTACAATCATTTTTCAATCATAATGTTGATCTCCTGCTGCTTGTGAGCTAAATGTTGTGGGGTTGTGAGCGCTCAGCCTGACATGGCACAGGCTGAGGTTAAGATGACCTGACATGTTAGGGCACACTTTGATGTTACCACGCCTTAAAAATCAGTACCGCATGGCACGGTGGTAGTATTCATTGCCCCGAAAAAGCTTTCCTAACTCATGCAGGAGTGGCTGCTGCCTTATAGGCCTAAACTACTTAGAGAAAGAGTGATTTAAGAATAGTCACTCCTTTTCACGCCTCCTTTTTTTCTTTTCTTTATTATTTTTTTTAAATCTCAAGGCAAACCATCTCATTAAATGATAGCTGGTGCCTTTACTCAACATCACATTCAGCCATCAAAGGGTTATATTTTCATACCTTTCCAGCTACGTTCAGCATTTCTTCATGTTTTGTGCTGCCCATTTTTATTGTTTCATGAGGGTTTGGCAAAGTGAAATTGTTGAGCTTTCATTTGGACAGATCTGTCAAATAAACATATTTTCTTTTTCCAGAGCCAAAAAAACGTCATTTGTGTGAATGTTGATGCCAGACTGGGCAAGGTTGACATTAATTTGACCGCATAGTTGAAATAGTTAAACCTTTTCTCATGAAGGTGGAGAGGTGAAGCCTATAGTAACTATAAAAGGAGATATTTCTGATGAAAATGAGGTAAACACATACCTCAGGCAGGGGCTAGACTCCTATGAATGGTTAATTAATACCATCTGAATGCTTTATGTGCCCTAGTGACTGCAAGGTTTGAAGTCCTCCACAGACTCCGCCATAGCCTAGGGCACCAATTAACCCAGGGCATAAAACAGTGGAGGTGGGGTGTGTATGCAGCTAGGTAATACAGTGGACCATTGCTTCTACTTATCCCTTACCTCAGACAGAGCGAGGTTAGGTTCATGGGAGTGGACGCCCTGCTCCGTGTCGAGGTGTAGTTTTCAACATGGAGGTCAGGTCCGCTACATGCAAGGCCTCTCTGCAAGACTAACAGAGGGCATGCTAATAGCAGCCAAGCATTCGCCTCTTAGCCTCCGCCGAGGGTTTGGCTCGTTCTCAGAGGAAAGGAACGTCTGAGTTTGTTTTTCCTCTTTGTTGCCGAACATAACCATTAGTCTCACTTACCGAGTGAGTCATTTTGGTTCATATGTTCCACAAAGGGAAAAAAAGTCACAACTGTCAATCTCCGGCTGACTATCATGACAAGCCGTTGCCCTTGATCTCCCTCACTGTTGATCAGCATCATAACAGTATAAATAACAGTCGGGGTAAAAAAAAACCCAGCTCTTTCTGCCAACAACATAAAGCCCCTAACCATGTTCTTGCTAATTCATAAAGCATTGCCATTTACAGTCTCTTTCAATAAACATATACTATGATTGTCTGTTACAAATAGAAAAAAAAACTCTTTAGACCTTGAGGATATCTGCAAACGTTATTCGCTGCAAGGGTGCTGGTATTTATTTTCTGCACACACAGGCTCCTGCTCAGTTACAGTAGAACAACCGGCATCCTGGCAGCAGAATAGCTCACATTTGCAGGGTATCTCTCGTTTCCACTGTAGACCGTCCAACGCAAATACAAAGAACAACTGTCACATTCAAACTGGAGCTGAAATGACTGGCTGGGTTTCGATTCATCTTGTCTGTCCGGGTCTCTCTTTTTTATTCGCTGCCATGAAAAGTTGGAACTGTATGAGAACCCCGCGCTAGAGGGAGAAGATCAAGTGTGTAAGGATTTAACAGATGGAATTGGGACTAAATGAAGCGCTAATGCATGGATGGTATGAATCCACTGTGCATTTTTTAGCAGGGACATGAGGAGATGGTTTCTGTTCAAGGTGGAAGTGGGTTGTGGATTTGATTTCCACTTACAGTTGTAGAATATGTGTTATGTATCCCTGTTAAAATAATATCAGTGCTTTCAGTTTTTTTCATATGATAAATTTGCAGATTATTTTCAGGAAATCATATAGAAAAACTGGGATCATTTATGTTACTTAGTCAACTTTCCCACAGTTAAGAATGTGTGGATTGTTCCCTTTCCAGAGAAAATCTTTATGCCATACAGTTGCTGTGAAGTAATACTGGTACTTAGTTTACATGTATCTTTCTCATGTGTTGAAACAGCATTAACTATCACAGTGAATGTGTAACCAGGCACCGGTTTCATCAAATGCTTTTTTGGTAGAATGAAGAGAATCTCTGTTTTTAAATCTAGGCTGACCTAGGCACATTTTTATTTTTATTCCTTTGCCCTTTTAGCTCACTAATCTTTTAATCGGTTGTCATGTCTAAAACTCTGTATTTTGTCCTTGTTGTTCATTGTTGTTGTTGGTATGTGTCACTTTACGGTTCTTACTTTTTGCTTCTTATTTTAATTTTCTTTTTTGTACAGCACTTTGGTCAGCTTATGCTGTGTTTAAATGTGCTCTGGAAATAAACTTGACTTGAAATATAGAGAAATGACATGTCACTTCGTGTGCACTTTTGATAAGTTTTTGCACCCTGACGAATGCAGCTGGTGTAAAATAAAGTTGAGTAGCAGGCTTGTGAGGCTGTACCTAACGTGCTACCTCTATGCTAAAACAGGGGACATTACACTGTATGTTTGTACACTCAAATAAATTTTTACATTACACAGAAAACATTCTTTCTCGCATGTCCGCACCGGGCTACATGCAGTGTTCACGAGAAAAGCGAGATCTTAAAACAAACCCTTTTTTGGATGCTCCTGCCTGTGGTTACTGTAGCAGCCTTGAGAAATATTGTCGTTTTGTTCTACTGATGCTCGCAGTGCTGCAGTGCTGCATTTTAAACTGTTGAGTCAGATTTCATTTACCAGCTCTTTCATCTGTTTTAACTCAGTGAGGCGAGGTATCACACAGTGTGTGTGTGTGTGTGTGTGTTTGCAATTTAGCACCGTGAACATGTGTATAAATTTGCGTGTATGCATTTGTGTGGGCCTGTCTGTGGACCATGTTGTTTTTGCTTATTTTGTTTGTGTGTGCATGTGCACCCTTTCGTGTGTGTGAATCCATATGTGTGTGTGTGTGTGTGTGTGTGGCTCCCAACCCAGAGCTATTATGTGGAGACAGCAGGTATAATATCTGCAAACCTTTGCCGCTGTGCTGGATAAGTAATGGCCTCAAGACGTCACCTTTATCTGTATCCACACTCCTGCAGCTGAGGCCGTGTATTCCCTGCTTCACACTCCCTCCATGCTACACAGGTGTGGCATTATGTGTGTGTGTATGCCGTTTATCCCGCAACACCTCCCTCCCCCATTATGTATTTGCCACACACAAAAGTGGTCGTGAGAAAGGCAGATAGGGCCAAGACTGACACATTCATTTCCTTAACGGCCGTGGATGTGGTTTGCAGTGCTGCTGCCTTTTAAGCGGCTTTTGCTATATATCCCCAACAGATGTAGACACTGGGTGAGTGCAGAGTGAGGTGCCACTGGGAGCATCCCATCATGCCCTGCAAACGGAGAAAGAGAAGCCATGGTGGGGACAGATAGGAGGATGGAGGGGAGAAGAAGGGGGAGGGCAAAGTTTAGACAGAGATGGAGAAGGCAGAAGCAGGGAGATGCAGGAGAAAGAGACAGAATGACGTGTGAGATAGATAGGGAGAAAAAATTGAAATGAGACGGAGGGAGGGAAAGAGAGAGAGAGAGAGAGAGAGAGAGAGGTGAAACAAAGGGAAGAGTTAGATGGGGAGTGAGTGAGCTTTGTGGTCTCAGGCTCCATGGGAGGTTCAGCCCAATCATTTATAAAAGGTAAATGCTGTCAGGACGCAGGGCGTTTAAAGGCGCGGCGCTGCAGGTGTGATTTATGCTCTCAGTACGGGGCTATAAATCACCCTGCCTTTGTTTCCACAGGCTGCTGCTACTGCTGCTGCTGCCTCGTCAAGACATAACCATCCCTGCCTCATATATAGCAGGCGCGCGCGCACACACAAACACACACACACACACACACACACACACACACACACACACACACACACACACACACATACATAGTGGACAGCAATAAAGACAGAGCAAAGAAGCATGATGATGGGAATGGATGGCTGGATGGAGAGTGAGAAGAAAGGGGGTGACTGGTTGGAGTCTATGATGAGATGTGTTGAGTCAAAGAGGTGTGGATGTACACACACACACACACACACACACAAACACGCAGTCACACACAGCTATCAGTGCGGAGCAGGGAGAACCTACTCTGACACAGAATTCATGTTTCTCCATTGTTGGAATTCAAACGGTGTTTGTGAATGTGACCTGCTGTCTTCTAAAGTTTGACTTCCCCCAAAAAAACAACCAGACTCCAATCTGTGAAGCTGTCAGAAAGCAATTTCTGTTTTGGTCCGTAGACGCGTGCAGTATTACTTTATGCTCCTTCGCCCTTATTAACATTTTTACATGCACATTTTAGTCATTTCTGCTGGTCTAATCTAGATGTACTTGAAGCAGTAGAATGGTCTGTATCTTGCTTTTCTCACAGTTTGTCTTTTGTTCTTTGTAAACCGAGCTACTCCGGTAATTGTCTCTTGATGTCATTACAGACAGGATTCTTGTTCTTGTGAGCTCTCTTAGTGCAGACAAAATGGATTTATAGATCCATAGAGGACTTTTGTTGTGTAAAACATCATCTCATTCATTCAAAGCATTCTGGCTCTTTTCACCATAACAATGCAATGATAGTTACACTGTCATTTCTCTGGTGGATAACGCAGCATTCTAGCTGCCAATGTCTTGCCCTAGTCACAAGCCATAGCTTACCAGAGTCTGAGTGGTGAGAACATAGGCAGTATTGATATGAAGGGAGTGTGGGAGGGAATGGCACTTCAGCAAGGTCACAAGTCCTGCTTATGCCAGTCACGTTGTCGGCATTCTTTAACTTGCATGGATAAAGCCCTTTGTTCTCTTCAAAACACCTACCACTTTTGATGGGGTACAAAATGGGTTAAATTTTTGTCAACTCAGCGGAGGTAAGCTGTAAAAAAATGAACAAAAAAAAGTGACATTTATGAGGGTGTGAGCAAAGCACCTTTGCTAAGATTCTTCATGTGACAAACTGAGAGTCTGTTTCTCATTAGAGCGACACTGAGTGAAACCAATATCCATCACTCGTAGTGGAAAATTCCACCCTCTATCAGTCAAAATATTCAAAGCATTTCAGGAGTTATGTTATGATGTGGTGGTTTGATTTACTTGTCGCTGAACCCTGAGTCATCAGCTACTACATTTCTTTGAATGAATTTCAACAAATCCCCGAAAACGAGCCTACTTGTGTTGCAACCATACTAATGGTTCTATAAGATGGAGAGATCACTGGCCACACAATAGTGAGTAACAGAAAAAGAACAATAAAGTCCCTTACTTAAAGTACAACTTGTCTTGGTATAGAAATTTTATCTCCCTGTCGTCCCACTTGTTGGTTATATAAATACTTCACTGCTGATGTTTTAAATAAGTGAAAATAGTTATGCTCATATGTACTGTAACTAACTGGAAATACACTTGAAGTAAAAGTTTGGTTGTTTGACTTTCCACAAAACTGTCCACAAGAATCTTAAAAATGGAGGTCACTCACGTACACATTCTGCATTTCAGATTGCATACTTTTAACTTTTAGTACGTACTGCAGCTACCCTTACAAAGTACATACTGTTGCTTTCGGTATACATATATATGGGACATACTCAGGGACGTGCACAGGAATTTTGAAGGGCAGTTGCTCTGACCTGAAAAAAGGCACTAAACACAGTATCCAAAATGTATTAACAATATAAATGTCACCAAAATACATATGAGAAAAAGAGTTCCTTATATTATTGTTTATTGTTTTTTTTAATCATTATTTTTTTTTTTTCCTTTTTTTTTTTTATTTGAAAATAAATAATCTAGATTGAATTGACAGATGGGGAAAACTCGCTTCTAATAAAATATTAAATAAAAAAAACGCTTAGATTTCGGAAAAAAATACAATCCTTTTTTAACCTTTTGGCTTCCCGTACATTCAGTTGCGCTTCTAGCTCGTATTCACTTCTGTTGGTACGTATCACGTATGGTAACTGGGCAAAACTACGCATGATTTGTTGTAGTATGATTGCATAAAGGAAGGAAACAGGAATTCCGGTAGGGATCAGAATCGACTGACGTGCAGGCAGCGCTGCAGCAGTGCAGCCACTTAAACAGAGTTTGCCCTTCCCCTACTGACTTTCACTTTCGGTGCCCGAATGGAAGTGAATGAGGCTTTGCGATAGCGATTATTTTTTTATTTTATTTTTTTTCTCGGAAGGGCGAGTCGGAAGGGCAACTTGAGTCAGGAAAGGCAAACGGGCAGTTGCCCGGGCAACCAGAGCAACCCCCCTGTGCACGTCCCTGGACATACTACTTTGTCATAACATTGTGCCTTGAACTTTGACCTTCTTGCTCGTCCTCATGCTGCACATAGTGGGTCAGAATAGCCAGACAAGCATGCTGGCTTGCATATTTCAAAATGCGATCAGTCTAGTAGGACATCCGTGTACTTTTGCCATACTGCATTGACATACTATGGATTGGTACATACTAAATGTTTTTTCTGGCATACTAAATATGGTAGCATCAGTATTTGAATGCACCCAACCACAAAACCACTGGTGACCTGGAAGCATATACCATATAGCCTGGGCTGAGGATAAACCACCGTGGCATGAATCAGGCAAGGCAAGTTTATTTGTATAGCGTATTTCAACAACAAGGCAATTCAAAATGCTTTACATTAAACATAAAAGACATATAAAAAGACATTTCAGTACAATACAAGAGTTAGAAAATAGAAAACAACATAAAACAGGACAGTTTGTTACAGTTACTGTGCAATATTTTAGTAGATTCAAAAATTAGAGTCTAGCTTAAGAACTGTAGGAAGATGCATTGTAATGTGTCTGAAACTTGCTTAATGTCTAAAATATTACTTACATATAATATAGTTTGAACAAATAATAACATAGTCTGTAAGAGAAAAGCAAGAAAAGCCCTCACATTTGATGATCATTTTAGCACCACTCTCTTGTCTTTTATTGCTTCTGTCTCTTTCCGGTTTAGTTTCTAAGAAAGCAGAGCTACTGAATTACCACAAAAATGATGTAAACACACTCCTCTAGCAGCAAAAGCAGCACTTCTTCACACATAATCAATCCCTTCACCCAAACTGTATTTCAGCCTTGTACGCATCGCTCTCAACAGAAACCCAATTGTATTCCGGAAAGCGGTCAACAATGCTCTCCACTCAATACATAATACAAGTGTATAAATCACCTCAGAAAAGGCTTTCTGTCTGTCTGGCTGCGAGGGGTGGGGGAGGAAAATGGAGCTGTAACACGCAGCGAACACGTACATGCTGACCTGAATGGCTGCTGGTATTCTGATTTCCCCCAGGAGCTCCTCTCTGGCCTGTGCCGGTGTTTTAGATTCCAGAGGGAGGCCATTAATGCTCAGCCTGTCGACCTGATCCATATGTATGGCTGGCTGTTCGTTCTGTTCAGCTCCTGCCTCCCTGCCTATACCTGACGGTCTCAAGGCCTGCTGGAGCCCAAATTGGTTCCTCATCCCGCAAAGATAGAAATAGAATAGCAGACATGGCCGACACAACGGACAAGCAGGGCTGGCTTTACGAGGTGATTATTCAGACCGTGAGTCTGGATGTGTAGCAGCAGCTAATAGCCTCTATTTGCAGACTGAGGAACACAAACGGGCTGCTGTCCTTAAACTCTGTGACCAGTTGGAACGGGTTATCAGTACATGACTGATTACCACGCTGTCTTGTCAAACAGACCAGTTACCCCTCCTGACACTACAGACTGTACAACAAACGAGGGATGGAAATGCTTTTTACTGCACCAATTATCCCAGCCTTGTGAGGTGAATATAGTTTATCGGTTCTAGTGGTTGCAGTTCACTTGGTCTCTCTTTTCTTGCCTTTTTCTCCCTCATCCCCTCTTTACTCTCCGATACAAGAGGGTGTGATTTGTCACTCATGATGGGATTGGACTGATATCCTTTTAATGGTCACATACACTTATTTGCCACAATCTCCAATTGGCCAGCTGCACTGAAGAACAACGTCTAGACAGTCTAATTAACAAATCATCTCTGAAGCACTATTATCCCACTGACAGAACAGAGAACACAGAAAGTAAAAGAGAGAGGGCCAATGATTCCCTCTATGATATTTGTTTCATTGCTGTCCTTCTAATTCATCCTCCATGACTTTTTCTTGCTCATGTGCATCCGTTGTGAGTTACCTTCTGCATTGCCTTGTGTTGATGTGACGGGTTAAAAATAATTTTTGAGGAATGGCCGTGCCTCACTCGACATCAATTTATAATGCAAGTAGTGTAGGGTCTCTTTGTCTCTCTTACTGGGAGCCGTTTTGGCCTGTGTTAATATTAAAAATGTATAAAGCTAGACCAGAAAATAAAGTGAACGTGAACTGTGCTGTCCAGATATAGCGGGCTCTCATCGCGTCCATTTAGCACTCAGCATGAATCAAAGTCATCTTCTGGAACAAATGGTGATCCCAGCTTGTATCACAATACATCCCATCGCATTAGGGTGCGCAACGGGGACAGGGTCTCTGTAGGATGGAGGAAGAGTCGTTAGATAGCCTTTTGAAACCAAGCAGAAAATTTAATTATAACCCCTTTTGTTGTGGGGGGATGTACTCAATAATATTTATCATATGGAACATTTTTTGGTCTTTTCTCTGCCTCTGCAACATGGAAATACACATAATTCTCCCATCATCTGTATTTACTAAAAATATTTGCTTTCTAAAAATATTAAAGCAGCTTATTTATGAGAATAGATGCAGAACTTCTGTACACTGTAAAACAAAATAAACAGCACCATATCAATACCAGTTATTATCAGTGTTTTGAGCAATAAACCGCAAAATTAAGTAATAGCATAATACTACGCTAAAGCTGACTTATGTCTCCTCTCTGTTACGATGTGTAGTTTTACTCTGCCTACTCTGTAATGAATGAAGAGGCTGTGTGTGCAGGAAACAACTTACGGTCCTTGGCTTCAGCAAATAAAACTACAGAAAAAAATAGGAAGCTAGACAGAAAGGTCTTTATTCAAGAGGAAGCACATTTCTGATGAACTGAACAATGTGTACTGCCGTGCCATGTGTCTGCATACTGTATGTCAATTGCAATAAAAGTTTGCCATTCATATTTTGGCTTTTAAAAGTATTAAATACATTCATTGTGATTTCCACTAAGTTTTAAAATGTCATAACAATAAATGACACACAACTATTCCTACGTGTTTGAACATGGAAATTCCTTTTTAATCGCCAGATGATGAAGGAAGATCTGTGCTCATGAAATATCTTGTAAAGCAATTGTAAACATTTAGTCCCGAAGCCTTCTTTAGGATTAGGGAGGCTTAAGGCAGAAACATTTCAGAAATATTTTTACATGTTGTTTTTTTTAAATCCGTTTTTATTGGTTTATTCAACAGTACTGAAAGCAAGTGTCCACATAAACTAGATGTGGACAGAAATGTTAGATCTGGAAACTAATTTGAAATCATCCATTCACATAAAGGGATTAATGACAGTAGACACTGTATTTAATTTTTATTAATTTAATGCTTTTAATTAGATGAGAGAATTATAATGAACAAAGTGGGCACAATTTGAGTAAAAGATAGTATATTATTATTGAATTAAATGGCATACATTCACATAAATATTCCCTATTCCTACCCCTATCTCAATTAAATTTTTTATTTTAAATTAATTTGGATTTAAGTTCCATGCATACATGTGAGTTTAAGACAGACAGTATTGACTCAAAAGAGAGCTAGACCTATATTCCCCTAACCTAACAACTCTCATCTAACATTTTCTGATTTGTATTGCTAGTAAATACTATTATTATAAAAATAATACTAATATTATTGTTATTATACTATTAAAACTAGTATATAACTTTACTGACATACTGTATGCTTTTATCTGTTTTACTTTGATTATCATAATTGTCATGAATCTAAAACAATTAAGATTTACAAGTCTTAAAAATAAGGCTTGATGATTGGCTGAGAAAATGATCAAAGAACAGTTTGCCCATTACTTGTTGTTGGCTAGGGGTGTAATCCTAATGTTGGCAGTCTAGAAAGAGTCGACTGCATTCCAGTCGACACTCAGGGAATAATTTAGAAGTGTGGTTTTTGCATTAAATTCCAAATTGTTTCTCTCAAATTTGTCATCTGCATTTGTGTTTTAAACTGTATTTGTGTTAATTTTTAAACGGTGTAATAAGAGCATTCAACTTTGAAATATGTGCAATTCAAAGACCTTTTGCTGTTGGCAAAATCATTCCACATAGGCAGTCTTCTCTTTACGGTTATGAATGATTTAAAAGAATGTCTTGCTGGAGGAGACTCTACAGTGAATTACCTTCTCAGACTTTCATTAATGACAGATATAAGGCAGTGCATGTGAAGAACACACACAGAGGGTCACAGCTACTTGTCACAGCTAGTCTCGCTCCCCACCCCACCTACCTTCCTTCCCTCGTATCTTTCTCTCCATTCACCGTCTGCCTCTCTCCACCTTGTACAAAACCCTAGTAACACTTTACTTGTATTGTGCATAATGTGTTTATGAGAGTGTAACAACACTATGTAAAAGCAAGTGTGCAGAAGTAGCTGCTTGTCTTGACATTGTTGTTTGCTTGCATTTTACATTTACTTACTGATATAAAAGGATTTTTCACTGTCTACTTAGACTTTTCCTAGTTGCACATTTAAATAAGGCCACCCGAAAGTAAAGTGTTACCAAGACAATCCCTGAGGCAAGAGCTTTGAGAGCTATAATGCCTACACACTATCATCCCCAGTTAGAAACAAGGGGATTTATCAGGGAAGGCTCTGCCTCGGCTGGGGCTATAGGGGGACCAAATTACAGCCCCAGTGTCTGGTTGGAGGCGGAGAAGGAAATAGATGGGTCTAGATATAATGGTGATGGCCCCTGGGTAGTTCTCCTGTGAGGGAGAAGGGGGAGATTAGAGTGGAGGTGTGAGCTCACAGTAAGATTACATTTTCCCTCTTTTTAATGGATAAGTGCTTCTCTTTTTTTTTCTTCTTATTTCACTCCCACTATTCTGCTTCTGTTTCACAGTGTTCCATCTCTCTCTGCCCTCCATCACCACACACACACACACACACACACACACACACACACACACACACACACATATACACACACATACACTTAGAAAAGCATACACATGCACGTCCACATGCACATATGCATGCACACCAAACACACACTTCTCTTCTCTCCCTCTGTCACCCTCTCCCTCCGTCCTCCCTCACTTGATCCTTACACCTACGTGCTACAGATGGTTTCATTTTATAAGAGATAAAACCACATTTGGTGGAACTGATTAAACAGAGGGAACAACATCCCCATCTGCCATTTATTCCAATCTGAAATTGCTTGGGCAGATGCTGACATCTTTGGAGATGATTGATTCACCCCGTCTGGCCAGAGAGGAGTGGAGAGGAGAGCGGAGCTGGATACTCCCTGGGGCTGGAGCTTCCTGCCGCCCTGCCATGGCACCACCACAGTGTCACTTCACCAGTGATGGAGCCGACCCCGCCCCCAGCCCCCCATCTCTTGTCTCCAGCAAGCTGCTGCAATCAGCACAGGCTCTGATTGGACTTGGGCAGGTGAGCGCAGTACACTTTAATCATGGGGCCAGTACATGCCAGATCATACCCTCTTTATCGGTGCTTGGTGACAGAGAGGGAGGATGGTCTGTGTTTGTGTGTTTGGGGGTGCATGAAAAGGTTGGTTCACCCAAATAACAAATAAACATATTTTCTCACTTACCTCTATCTAGCCGTGCAGATTGTTTGGGTTTTATTTGCTTGGATTTCAGATCTTTCTCACACAATGTGGAATACAATGGAGGCGATTTGTGACACTCTCGGCACTGAGAAATTACATTCAAACAAGAGTCTACAGCCGTGCTAGCAGCTCTGTGAGGCGGTCTTTAAGCACAGTGCTGCTTTAAGGTGAATGCCAATGTCAGCGTGCTAACAATAAAATGCTACCATGCTGATGTTTAGTAGCATGTATAATGTTTACCATGTTTACTGTCTTAGTTTAGCATTTTTGCAGGCTAACATTTCATGATTAGCACTGAACACAAAGTACAGCTGAGGTTGATGGGAATGTCATTCATTTGTATGTATTTGTATCATAAACCAGTATTGGACACATTCAAATTTTGACCTCATGATGGTGCAAGATGAAATAGCCAGGTGATCAACAAAGTTCTATATATAGTCAAATAGTTGTTGAGATATTTAATTGTGGAACAAATTGGTGGACTGACAGACCGACTCTCCTGCCAACATCGCCGCACATACTGTAGGGCCATGCCTCTAATCTGGATACCCACACGCCTTTCTATTTAGGCTTTTTCATTTGAACTACTTTCAACAAAAGAGCAATCCACTACTATCTCCTAGGAATGTGCCGGACTATTGTAACCTTTGAACAAATAATCAAGGCTCTTTTAACATCATCCTGTTTGTGAACTTTCCTGATGGTGCGGCGCGTGAACTTGAGTTGTTGGCGTGCTCTGTACCTCTATGGCCATGTCATAACAGTTGATGGAAAAGAATACCAATGGGTCCCTGATGATTAGATATTCCCCTCAACCTTCATCTAATCAACATTTATAGTGTCCTGCCTGTGGAATTACACTGCCCTCCACTCAATCCACTCTGCGTCATCACTTGTAAACACTCAAGCATTTTAAGATGGAAAACTCTTCCTGCAAAAGTGCCATCAAAGCCAGCGGTGTGTGAGTTTGAGTGTGCGCTCAAATGCGCGTAGTCTCATAAAAACTGCTGAGCTGGGCTCTTCAATGCAATCAGGCACCGGTCGCAGCTCATATACTTGTTTGATGATAACTGAAGATGGAGGGAGAGTGATGGAGCTCTCCAAGGGACCGCAGTGATAATTTAGCTCGGGGAGTGGGTGTGAATCATGGTGAAGGCACAGGGGGGCTGGAGGTGGTGGATGAATCATTAGGGTGGGGGCAGGAGGGGGATGGATAGAATGAAAAGAGGGTTGAGTCCTCGGGGACTTAGATCCATCAGACAGCACTGCTGTGGCCTCGACTGCAGCATCGACCTGTAGGACTGCAGCCCAAACCTGTCCATCTTTTTTTCTCGTCTCTCTCTCCCCTTTGCAAACTGTTGATCTCACTATTCCTATCACTGTGATTCATAGCGGTCTCTCTTTCCCTATTTCTCCTTTCCCTCTATCATGAGGCATGTCATTCCACATCAGAGGCCTCATCTCTCCCTTCTCCATGTCTCTCGTAAACCTCTTGAAGTATGACTGTGCCTGAGAATGGCAAATGAATTCCCAATCTGAATGCATACTCTCACCCTCTCTGCTGCCCTCCATCTCCCGCCTCAGGCTACTCATTCTACCTCTCCTCCCCTCTATCCTCCTCTCCTCCGCTCCCCCCTCCCCACACTCATGGCAATCTCTGATGGGATTCAGAGCAAATTGCTCACCCCTGGGAAAAAAAGCCACAGAATAACATAAAAGGACGAAAGTGAATTGTTTCAGTTAGCTGACTGCCATTTTGCATGACGACATGGCGAACAGTGTGCTCTCCAAAACATAGCCCTAGACTGCCCTACTTCTCCCAGTGCAATAATCCATTACCAGCAACATCCACGCCTTTTCAAGAGTTTCAGCTCCCCAAGGCTTTGACTTTGGACATGCAGAGGTTAGAGGAAAACAACCTGAAAACAGCCTTATCTCTCAACACACGAATGTTTGTTAAGGCTCCCCATTAAGTCTCCCCCTGAATTTGCATATTAATTGCATTTTGGCTCTCCTTTCCTGCTTTAAGGCTGCTGTTTATAGGTGCTTTATTTCTTTGAGAAGACACAGACGTCCGCGGGGAGCTCACCTGCAACGGAGGACAAGAATTGAATTCCGCAGGAAATTGCTTTAACTTGAGTGTAATCGAATTTGCACCCACACACACCTTGACTCAAAGACCTGGAGGTCACGAATGCATGCGCGTCTGCGTGTACAGTACATAAAAATCCACAAATCCACACACACTGCTTACTTAACACTCTACACACACACACACACACACACACACACACACACACACAGAAAGAAAGTTGTCTAAAATAACCTGAAGACATGAATACTACTACAATGTGGTAACGCAGACGGATATTACTTTCAAGCTCTCTGCCTCACACGTCTTACATATTTTTCCATCCCTTTCCTGTTTTTTTTCTTTCTTGTGAATTGTGTTCAACGATTAGACATCAGAGCAGGGTTTGGCAGCTTTCTCAACAAATGTTTGAAAAGATGTGAAAGTTTTAATGACTGGATTGAGTAGGGGATAAAGGAACAGCTGGAGATTCTGTAATGTAGTGGCTATTCTCATATAGGAGAGGTACACTCAAGCTGTCTCATTTGAAAACCGGCACTGCAGCTTTATCCATACTTAAGAAAAACAGGTGAGCGTTCTCTTGTCCCTGTCGCAGAAACAATGTGACCGTATGGGACTTATTTGAATATGAAGTACTGAATGGCACTCTATCTGTGTGGTATCACATTATACAGAGTGGGCCTATTTATTATTTTCAAGATAATAGTTTCATTTCACATATTATGACATACATGGATTTTTTCCACAAGCTTAGTTTCACTGATAGCATGCCATTTAATAGAAATGCCAGACAGTGACTGTTATAACTGAAGTAGTCATCATTTTGATTATCATCCATTGCCAGTAACAATGTTTGTGATGATCTGTATCTTGAACATAACTATTATACTCCTTGGATGCAACTAAATTCCACCACTGGAGACTTGATTTTATGGTAATGGTCCTTCATTCAACTGAAAATCGAATGATATGCACTCAACCCATCGGAGTAACTCAGTTCCGGGGCATTGATTTTCTTTGTGTTGCAGATTGATCTGTAGCCTGTTTGAGCTCAATATGTCACGGCCTCTCCACAAAAGGGCCACAATACAAAACAGATGCATGAACACGCACTAGAATAGAATAGAAAAGGGTTTTGAGTGGACCAAATATCATGAAAAATATTCTACTCAATGCATCTTTCAGCACGTATGACGGATTACTTACACATATTCTAAATGAACTACAGCATGAATAACGCTAATGATGATTTCATAGATGCCACTGGATCCCCATTTGGACTCTTAACGTGATCATTAATGTGCAGCTATGCCACTGGCCCTAATGCCTCTGCCCTCTTCGCTCTAGTGTGAATAATATGTGAGCGGTTGCCTGGGAGAACAGAGCTCATTATGGCTCCTATTGCAGTGGACCACTCCCCAGATCTCCCTATAGCAGCATCATCTCCCTTCACTCATTGGACCACAGCCCCCTAAGGCAGATCCATGTGCAGGCACACACACACACACTCACACACACAAACACGTGTGCACATATTAAACCCTTAGTCTTTCCATTAGGCCCTATACTGTAGCACTCCTCTCTTAACATGGTTGTCTGACTTCTCTGTCTCGTCTGCACTAATGCAAGCTGGGCACAGACACCTCCCGCCCCAAGCCTCCTCCCCTGGCATGTGTTTGAGAGAGAAAGAGATCCATGTCTCACTTCTGGAGCATTTTATCGATGAGGAAAAACAAACAAAGAACTGCACAGGGACCTCACAATGCAGTACATGTAATGCGCAAGAGCCCTGTAAGAGCATGCATGCTGGTGCACGTGCACGTGTGTGCACCCACATGTCTGCTTTGAGGAGGTTTCTATGTGATATGTGTGTATAATGTGTTCTAAGGGGTTCGGTAGGCGCACGATGGGACACATAGGGCTGCTCTCCCGCAGATGCAATTAGGCTAAATGGGATTATGCCTATCACATTTCAGACAGGCCGGCCCCACGGCCACCTGGGGGAGAGGGTGATAGGCGGAGGATGGGGGGGGGGGTGATGAAGAGGGATAGAGAAAGGGGAAAGGGGGTGGAGAGGTGGAGAGGATGCAGAGGAATATGGTCTCTTAGAGACAGCATCCAGGGTAGTTGTAATGCTGGCTGTAGCAGAGCACACTGATGCTATGCTGAAGGAGAAAACATGTCTCGCTTCTTAATACTGTTTTGAAAAGGTTTGTGACAATACAAAGTATGAAATTGGGTCCGTATCAGATAATTCAACACCCTTTTTCCCCTGCATATTGTGTCATTTTATGTTGTTTTTGATGTGACGTACTATAGTGAACCCCCTCTCTGATATCAGGCTAAATGTCAGCATCAACAAAGAAATCGAGGGAGGGGAGGTTGACATTTTCACACCGGGTGATTGTGCCCATAGATTCTCCCATAAAAGCGTTACTCTATTGAACTGTGTGGTCACAGGGTGAAGGAAAGGACATGGTTGAAGAAAAGAGACAGTACACTTTGCTCAACCACTGATTTTTCAGAAGTAGCTTTATTTCTGAAGGGCTTGTATGCAATCGAAGGGCTGCATTCTTACAAATAGAAAACAATATATTTCTCTATGTTTTTAGTTGTGACAAAAGTATTTGTTTCTCCATGTCTCATAACATTCAAAACAGCAGATTATCCCACAGAATAACATACAAGTAAATTGCAACTGGTTTCAGTACAGAAGTAATAGATTTTTGTTGTAGCTGGTACCAGCCAATCTTAAACTTGAACCTGTGCAGATTCTTGGGAAATTCATGGAAAATTTGTCAGGTCATTATCTTTACATGACAACATTAGAAAACAGGCAATCACCGTCCCTGGTTTCTACCTTAAGTGTGAGCTCAAAATGGCCTCTGACAGAAATGAAAGGTCAAGGGACTGAAGGTTTAATTATGTGCATGTAAAACATGTATAACTCCCTTGTATTGTAAACTGTATCGCAACTCTCTCTCACACACACACACACACACACACTGAGCAGTAAGACATTTGGGCCAATGGTGGACCTTCCTCACCTACATGCACCTCCTTGGCAGGAGCAGAGCAGAGCGGGGCACAGTGCCGCCATCCTTCCAGTCTCCCACGTTCGCTCTCACATTAATCAAAAGGGATGTGGTGGTTCCCAGCTCACCTCGCAGTCCCCTGGTGCCAGCTGTGTTTGGGACGGGCCCTGTTGGCCTGCCTGCCCCTAATCACACACTGTCATTGTTCCTTCGGCCTTGTAAACACAGAGCCTGCTACAGCTGATCAAATCCAGGGTCATATATGCTCAGACTCTCATGCACAGATGCATGCATGCATATATAGACCTGCGCAAACACAATTTGATATGTTTCTATGCATATAAATTCATATTCTCAGAGCCCAAAATGCACACATTTCTTACTTGTGTGAATCAGACAGTCTTTTCTTATTTTGGGATGTCCAGCTTATATAGCTATTCAGAACTGAAATTAATTCTGGAACCGTAAAGGGTCAACTAATAAAAAAAAAAAAAAGAAAAATTTGGATTTTCACTCTTTGTGCCAAAATACATGCTGGTTCCCTCTGCCTCTGGGATGGATGCGTCATGAAAAGCCTATGTGAATGTGAACAGTGAGTGTGTGCATTTGTCATTGCGACCAAATAGCTGTCTGGGTACAACTGGACATCTTTTAATGATGAGGAATTAAACGTTCATGGTAGACCACTGAGAGAGACTACAATATGCTCCTGAACACAGGGGGACTGAGACTGGATTGGGGGGACTAAACTGGAGAGCTGTGATAGGATACGGCCCATTAATTATTGAATTTGCTGACGTTATGACAAATGGCGTTGTCCTAGCCCTTGCTGGTGCCTGTGACTTTTACAAGGCCAGCTGGACAGCGTCTCAGCATTTCTACTGTTAAACCCCATACGCAGATTTAAAGTCTGTGCTAATTTTTTTTTATTCTTCAGGCTAAGAGATGTTTTTCAGCCCACCTGCAATGTGGCAGAAGTTAGATTAAGTAGCTGGAGTAAAGTATCTCTAAGCTGGGGTCATTTACACTGTTGCCGAAACTGAAATCCTCCTTTAGAAGCTCCGTGCAGGTTTGCTGTTTTGGCAATGAGAGTTATTGAGTGAGGGTGCATGTAGGTGAGGCAGCAAGCAAGCCAGTGTGAGAGACAGTTACACCTCCGTGTCAGGGTTTTTTGCAATGTGAGGCCAGCAGAGAAAGAAAGGCAACAGTGTGCTGTGTTTGCACTGTGTGGGATGGCCTCCTGCTCTTGACGTGTATGTGGTCAACTGTGCCCTAAGGAGGCGTCGACTATGAATTATGGGCTAAAAACCCTGGAGGCTCTGGAGTATATATAAACCCTGCACGTTCTCCTATCCATGCCGTGAACACAAAACACTGAACCTGAAACAGTAAATAATTTGTGCCTTCACCGAAAACCTGAACTACTGTCCACTGTGTGCTTGCGTCTGTCTTTGTTTCTTCTTGTTCTTTGTCCGTGTCTCTGCCTGCCTCCAGTCTATTGTGAGCGATCTGTCATAGATGCATCATTTCATTGTTCATCTGTATCTGACTGCATGTAACCTTCAAACACCTCCAACACACCCAGTGAGAAAAGTGAAGAAAAAAAAAATGTGTAAAGCAAAATAAGAGGGAAAGAGAAAGCAAGTGAGAGAGAGAGCTCTCGAAGAACATGCTCTACTCCACACTGAATACAAATGGGTCTTGTTTGTCTAAAATAAGCCCCATTACAACTGTTAACCTTTAATAGCAACGATGTATCACCTGAAGAAGAAAAAACACACCGCTGTTCATCTTTATCAATACTTTTAACATCTTGCAAAAATGTGTCTCTATTGAATTGTGCAGGGCTAAAGTGTTACTAATTTAAATATCTAAATAACTGGGGGCTGCATACTGAATAATGACTTCTTTAATAGCACACTTAAGATTGACCAAACTGGAGCTAGAATAATAGCACCATTTATTAGTCAAACGTAGGGTGAGAAGTCACAGAGGGCAGCCTTGGTGTATTTGTCTCATGTGGTGTTTGCCTGTCTCAGAATAGAGTGACTGTCTGTGAGGGAGCCAGGGTTTGTAGGCCTTATTTCTTTGCTAGCTACACCACCGTTAATGGCCATCCCTGTAGATACAGCCTGCTGCCAGCTGCTGCTCTGGCCCTCTGGAAAAGAGGCTAGCAATTAGACCTTGCACTTAAAACAAGGTGAGTCAGGACCTTTTAATGGTGCACTATTTCTGCGCTCCCACACATGTGGCCGCTTAAATTTTCGCTGCGCCAGAGAACTTTGAGTACTCAGGCATGGAGGTTACTATGTCCAAATAACTGAGGTAGTGGGTGGCTCGGTAATGGTGCAGAATTGTTCTGCAGAAAAAGCTTTTTGTGAAAGTGTATATAATGTGCACTTTTACCTCCCACTGGAAGCCATTTGTTAATAGTCTTTTTCCAGCATTTCTAAAGCAACTACTGCTCTAATTTCAACACAGAAGTGTAATTTTTCCAGCCACTGCTTAAAATGAAGACCATACAGGGTACTCTGCTGGAATATGCTGTAGCTAATGTTTTGTCTAAGAGCTACAGTGCTACTGCTGCTGCATGTTAGCACTCAATAGAGCTCTCTGGCACTTTCTATCTGGAGGGGGTGAGGTTAACTTTGTAATTCTGTCCCGCCTCTCATCTCAGACCCTCAGATCAGATGGAGGGGAAAGGCTGCCTATGTTTAGACTGCTGCACCTTGTTTCCTTGGACCATACCCAGCTGACCTTGAGTCTATACGATGATGACCATAAACCAGTGAACACACTGACATGCATGCTCTCTCTGTCTATCTTTCTCTCTCTGTTAGACGCAGAGAACCATACACAAATATGCATATAATATGACGAGGTCGTACGAACATGAGCGAGGAAAGAAATGATTTGCTGTTGCACAAATAGAACTGTGTAAGCTGAAATAAGAGGGCTAATATCCCTGCTATTTTCTGCTGCGTTTAAAGAAAGAAATCTTATGAGTATAGAACCTCACATATGCCTATTTTCATCTACCTTTGATTTTCCTTTATGCTGTTGAAATGCTACTCTTTTTGTAAGAGTACATAACAGAGTGTGACAGCAAAATATTTTCCAGCAAAATATTTTTAAATACAGATGCTTTCAACCTCTGGGGAATGGGCTTATTCAAGGAGTGGCATTGAGTGAGAAAAAGAAGGCTAATGTTGACTTAGTGAAATCTACATGTTTGCCAGTTCCTTCCTCATGCTGCGAAATTCTATACCCCAGACCAGACTGAAAGAGATTCACAGTCATCCATACACTGTGACAGACGTAAAGGCCACTGGACCTAGACTCTGGCTGGATGGATCAGTCAGACTACCATCTGAGGAGGGGCTATACAACCATGATAAATGACCTGGCCAATCTAAATAGATTATCTTGGCGGCATCCTCCCCCGACCAGGTGCCAATGTGTAAAATGGACCAAGGATGTATAAACAGTACAGTCACTTGCTTTATACCGCCTATTCATGGCAACATTTACAAAGAGCAATGAATAGTAGATTCAGTTGTAAATGGTTTAGTTAAGTTGGTTTTAATCTTGTGACAACTGATTTTTAATTTTCTTGTTTGTTTTTTCAAGTCTGATCAACCATTTTTAAAGTGGCAACATGCCTTTTTCGCTATATTATATACGCTATATTTTAAGCAAAGTTAAATGCCAGCATTGTTTTTTCTGCCAGGTCAAAAAAAAAACTTCGATATGCAGGTAATGATGTCAGCTTGCATTTATGTGAGTGATCATGGATGCATATTGTGCACATGTGTGTCTGCAAAGAGCTCTCTGTCTATTGTTCTCCAAGAGATAAAGAGCATCCACTGCTCTGTAACAAACACATAAATATGCATTAATCTGTTCTGGTTGGGCGAATCTGAAGAACTGTCAAGCGTCAAATGTAAAGGTCATGCTTTGGTTGCTGTAAGGGGAAAATCCTGGAGACCCCGGTTAGGGCACTATTTGAATAAAGTATGCAAGGATTACAAGAAGTTACCTTCAGGGGTAAACACGACCCCTTCCCTCACTAGGGAATAGCTACCATTATGAATGTGTTCTGTCACCAGCGTCACCCTACTGCATCAAACTATGTCACACAGATCATGATAGTCAGCTGGTGGGCACTGGTATGGTTTTCTTTGAGAGTAGATGTTGTGCTTTCAAATGAATGAGACCAGTTATACTCAGACGCCGCAAATGCGTCACGAAATTCATCTCTTCTCTAATGCTTTTTACATAATTAGCACATTGTTTATTTATTAGGTGTATTACTGCAGTGAATAATATTGTGTATGGAAACAGTGTGCACAATGGATTACCTTCTGAATTTTGAACAAAGTGCCCCCCCTCCAACCCCCACCACTCTCTGTGTAGCATGACAGCCGAGCAGAACGTGGCAGGTGGAGGTCTTTGAGGCAGAGCGAGGGGTGACCTTGCCACTTTCTCTGTAGAATTGGTTTGGTTGGTAACGTGGCGCCAGGTCCCAGAAATGTGCTACAGCTCTATAGACAAGCCTGGTGAACAGAGGGCCAGTCCCAGCCCCAGCCTCATGCCCAGCCCCATGGCAGCAGATGCCACATGGCGGCCCCAGAGCCTTCAGCCGGCGAGGAGACGTAGGCGAGCGCCAGCCGGGTCACTGAAGCCCATGTCCATGTCATGCACAGAGAAGGCCTTCTCAGCAGGCAGGCAGGCAGCCTGCCGTCCTCTCCTGTCCCCCTTTCTTGGAGGCAGAGTGTAACAGCTCGTTTGCACGTGCTTTGTGTAGATTAAAGCAAGAGGCTGTCAGGAATAATTAAAAGTAATACAGCTTAGTGCTTTTTGGATTAGTGTCGTAGACAGTGATACTACTGTCTGGGTAAGTGTGTTTATTTATGTTTACTGTGTGTGTGTGACTGTATGTGCATCCATACGTGTGTACATATAGTATGTGTATATGCAACTTCAAATGGCTGTTCACAAAACACTGATATATGTACTTACATACGTGTTGAGAACTAATGATAATGTGTCTTGTTTTTAACCTTGTGTATATACTGTGTGTGTGTGTCTGAAAGAGAACACAACAAAGTCCTCTCATCCCATTAAGTCTGTTCCTCAATCAACTAAATGGTTGCTTGGGCAAAGTTAATTGCGATTGTTCAGTAACCCACGTAACACATGTAAAAAACATGATGCATAATTGACATGGTTTTGCTCGGTCATTTCAAGCATTAATCTGTCCTCCCACAACCATATAAATAACTCTTTGTTTACTCTCTTTTTGTTTACTCTCTATGAGCATTAAAAAAATAGGATTCTAAGATTCATGCTGAGTAAATTACCACAATAATGTTCTGTGGCATCATATCCATTGTCCATTTTATTCTCAGTAGCTGTTCATCAGTTTATCAAGCTAGCTTTATGTAATTTGCAAGCTACGTATAAACAGATTTTCAATGTTTCCTGCTTTAACAGTAGACCCTAGACTGCGAGTGTAAAACGTTCAGGTTAATTTGAGTCTTAGCAACAAACAGAAAAGCAATGTGCACCAGTGTACTATAAAAATTCAAATGTGTCTATCTGTTGTTATTATCTATCATTGTTACATTAGCTACTATAGCTAATAGTCTAGTTAGTCAACAAAAGTAAAATCTGATTTTACTTGTATCTTCAAGAGATTCTAAAAATATTTCATCATGTGTCGACATAAATATTTTGTTACAGCTCCGACTCTCTGTGGAAAGAGGGCTATGCCACTTAATGTTGTAAAGTAACTCCTATGTGTCTGCATCTACAGTATGTACAGTTGTATGATGATATGCATTAATGTTGGTCCACTCCACTCTGGATTTAGATGTCAAACTTTTCTTGGCAGAAACTGTTGGGAAAAAAACATGCAATTTAAAAAAAAAGTACTGTACTTTTAATAAACTAAATGGGGGAATGTAAAGGAAAACGGTTAGACCAAAAGGTCATTTAGCAGAAACACTGCTTGGATGTGGAAATTGGTGTGCAGCAAATTATGAATCAGCTGATGTTTATCTAAAAAATGCACTTGTGAATGCTTCACTTAGCAACAGTTATTAGGAGGTTCCACTGGACTCGGTCAATTTAGCCATTATTCAGAAAACATCTCTAGATGAGAGAACTTGGTTCTTTAAAATACCATTTCCTGTAACAGAATCTTAACTAGTGATCTTTAGCGGTCAGTTAATTTTAGCAAAGCTCTATGGTGATCTTTACTAGGGCAACACATTTTTTGGACAAAAGAAAGGTGCATATATTCCAATCCAGATTTGAGCTTGGCTGTTTAGTTTGAATATAAAATGTGGTCTCCCCCATTATAAAAGCATACAGGAGGATAAAAATGCACACCATAATGAAATTAGAGGGGACAAAATTACTATTTGGACTTGGTACAGTAATAGCATGATGAATTATGGCACATTTCCTTTAGGGGACATTGCTTGAGGAAATGTTATAAAACGCCCATGGGAACCGGCAGTCATCAATCACACATGGTGTGGTTGGGGGTGTTGTGGTGGCCCTGAGGACTTGGGTCTGCACAGCAGCCAGTAATCTACATGGTGACACCGAGCTCCAAGGCCTCTATGGGGCTGCCCGCTCTGTCGCCTGCAAAGAAAACAGATCAGGGGAGAGGGATCAAGGTTTGTTTTCTCCCTTTTCTAGGTCATTATTTATTATGTGAAATATCAATGTCCTTGGCTGCTGCATGGGATCTTCTTCCCCCCAATTGACAGATCTCATTATAAGATAAATGTGACAAAGATAGCTCATAATGCTTCAGAGAAATGTAACACCATTAGCAGGTCATTGTCATCGTTCTAATGTGTCCTTTTAAGCCGCTTAGTGAACTGGTGCTGAAGTGTGATACAGGGATTAACCTATCAGAGAGTTACTGCGGAGGAGTTGAGCCGCCATTGATGGAAATTTTTGGACGTGCGGCGATATCTTCCCAGGCGCTACGCAGAGTCATGGTGGAGCCTGATTCCTAAACACACAGAGGTTTCTTGGATACGGGGGAGGATGTCTGGAGGGTATAAGCAGGCACAGGGCTGGGGCTGGCAAGTATTTAGTGTACGAATCCCTTAGTGTTGCAGTGGAGGAAATGCTTTGCATCAAAACATATGGATCCATTTTTTTTACCATACGTGCCTGGGATTTATTTGTCATTTATTTTTATACAGAACCTGCAACAATTATCTTCATTACAGAAACACAGCAAGGACTGGTAGTTGCACGACAAACAACATAAATCTTAATATACTGGCAAACTACATCTCATTTTTAGGACAACCCTCTATTAAAGAATGTGCTTTTAATGAGTTGACAGAACTGATATACTGAGGTTGAGCGTCTGCCTCAATGAATTAATGAGTGAATTTCACATTTGAGTTGTGGAAATGACTTCAAAATGTGAATGACAGCAAATGCTTCCAGGGTTAAATGGTTATTTATGAAGCCATTGTTTAATTCTACCGTACAGTAGAACCATCTGCAGTCATGAGGATCGTTATCGTTCCGTCATTCATTGTACTTTTGGTGACTGCTAGCTGACACAGTTTCACTGATCAGTTTCACGACCTCATCAATCATTCTATTAACTCTCAGCATCGCATTAACATCATATTAAAGTGAGTGAGCAACACAAAGACGCGTGTTAATGATGATACAACACACACTAGCTGGCGTATTATCTATAGTGCACACAAATATGCCTGCACTTGACAAATATGCTGAGATGTCTTTGTGTTCCCATGTAAGTTCTGTTATTCTAGACACTATAATATTCTATTTACATGAAATAAATCTTAACACAAAAGGTTACAATGGGGATCATAAATGAGACAATTCAGTTTCATGGGAAAACTGATGTTTACTGTGTGTAGTGTGCCAGCCAAGTTTAATGGAGGTAAGACATTTCAGCCAAGCTTCACTATTGCATTTTCTCATTTCATGGCTCAGCAGGAATTATCAAAGCTTTTTTGATTACATTTTCATATGACCTTGATCTTAAAGGGCAGAGCAATCAATACAATAGCCATTATCATCCTGGTAATTGTAAGTGAAATAGTAATCATTTCTCGGGCCCCAGAATCTCTTTTAGCTTCTTATTTATTTATTGGGCATATGGAGGGAGAACGGGGCTGCTAGCCGAGATGGATGTGATGAATAGAGCCCCTGGATGCAAATTAAAATGTTTGTAATTAAACCCACTGATCATAATGGCTTTCTAGCTGCAGTCCTGATGGTTCTGGCTGCAACAGAAATGGATTTTAGTGGTAGAATCTTTAAAAAATCAAGACATAAAGTCTGCTTTTTAGCTCATGAATTGGGCTATTTTACGTATTTGTTTACATTTTTGGTATGTTGGCATTGCAATCCGAAAGCAGAATTGGTGTTCTGTAGCCATCTTGTTTACATTCAAACATAAGACAACATGTAAACCGGCAATGCACCAAATCACAACGCAGTAGTCAGGGTAATGGGACTATTTATTCAGCTTTGTTAGGAGAAGAGGTCATGTGATCAGGGGATAGTAATTATAGCATACGCTTAATTACATTAGCAACCTCCTGTCTTTTCATATTATCTCTGACGCAAAAAAACACAGAGAGATTTGATTATGTTAATAGGCAGCGTTTTATACATGGTAATGGAGGCCTAGTTCAAAGCCATTAGTGCTATGAGGAATATCCATTTGAGTGTCGGAGCTCTCGAACGCAGCTCGGCTCAAAGTGCACATTGTTTAATGGTATTGATCAACGGTCTAGCAAGCTCTGAGGCTTTTGCTCATTACTGTGTCTTATTCATGCTTTCTTGGGTAATGATGCCCACACAGCAATTACTGCCACAGCCATTTAGATGATCTAAGAGAGAAATCATAATCACAAAAAGATGGAGGAGAAACACAAGACAAAAGAATCATGTGTCATTATTATCTGAGAGAGGCGTATTGAGAGGAAACATGTCAAGATTTCAAGTACATTGACTTCAGAAAAATCTCCGTTAACTTCCATCAACCTCTCATAGTTGAATCTAGTGTACAGTCCTAAAACTTTGATTTTCCAAACATAAGAAAATAACCTTTTTATAGAGTGGGATAAGCTCATGTGGAAATATAGCAGATTTGTTCTTTTTCACTGCCCATTGGTTATCTTGTTTATTCTAATATTGCAACCACTAAAACTATTATGATAGTTATTTCTGCATGTTTAGCAAGACACTAAAGGATTTGTCTTAAGCATTTGTTGTCCCTTGAATTGCTTTTAGTGCAAACAGATGTGGACACAGCCTATGCAGACAGCCAATGCAATATTAACGGAAGCTCTTGCTATCCCTGTCCGTGTATATATACGACCCTTTAGGCTCTTTCATTGTGAAGCACTTATGCACATTTGCAATGTTGTACCCAACTTTATTGACAAAACCTTAAAAAAAACTTGTTTTCTGTAGTCTAATTTGTGTACTTTTGTTGTCTGTGATCTCAGAATTAATTTGTCTATTTGGCTACATTTTCTGCTCATAGACGCTCTATTAAACCAATCAAAGCAGTTTCTGAATCAACCTGGTTCCTCTCACATAGTCTTCTGTCTGTCTTGTTTTCCCATTCTGTCTTTCTTTCTCTCAATCTCCCCCGCCCTTTCCCCATCTCTCCCTATCAATGAGGCGGCAGACATCCCAGACCTGCTCAGTCAACTGCTTCAAGATTTATTCTTTGTAACAAATCTGCAACAGCTGGAGAGCCGGGGAATGCATGTAAACTTTGTGTGTGTAATTTGGTGACAAGTCAGGCTTAATCAAGCTCCCAGTGGCTGGATGAGAGGAGCGCAAGGGAGCGGCATATGGGGAGCTGAGTGGTGAACAGGCAGTGGGCAGGGAGGGAGACACAAAGCTCTGTTCATGTGCATTAACATGCTGTACAGTAGCAGTGGCAGGCACACAGACAGCCAGCAGCCAGCTAGCTCCATCCCTAGTCTGCCTAGACATGTGGACAGGTACTGTAGTGGCTGTATCCATATTGACAAATGTTTTTATTTTGTTAAGATCATATAGAACTGAATATTTCTCTGTTACACTTTATTCACACTTTATTCAGCCAAGGGATTTTTTTGCTTTGCGCCTCTTGACGATGTCTGTGCAGTTTGAGAAGCTCATACCTTATTTATTCTGGTGGTTATTTATTTTTAATGTTTTATATTGTTATTTTTTCTCTTTTAAAGTCATGATTATTGGAACCTTAAATACTTTTGTCATGTTTGTTCAGTGGGTGACTTGCATGTCTGGCTAACTACCTACAGTAGTAACTTAGCGTTACTTCCAAGGCCACTAGTTGACATATCATTATTTAATAATAGTTACGCTGTTTCAAGGGGTACAACAGGAACTACATTAGTTCCTGTTGTACTAATTAGTATCTTCAAAATGAATCATCAACTAGTGAGGTTTAAGAAGTCAGCTAGACGCATGTTTTCAACAAACTCATAGAGCAACAATAATGTGAGCTTAACTACCTAGCTAGCTACAGCTAATACAATCTGCCTATGACATTGTTGTCATTTAAGTTAAGTTAGTAAGTAAGTTTAAGTTAGAAATCATAAGATTGCTTTTTTCTGCCTCGGTCTGAAGTCAAAGATGTATTTATTTCAAAATTTACTATGATTTTAGAATAGTAAATCTGCCACCGTTATCATTATACTGCATTATGTGCGGTGTGAGAAAATAAATCTTGAAAGACAGTAACAGCAACAGTAACTAAGGGCTTAATATACAATCATTTGTGAAAATTGTGCAATTATGTGTCTTCCAAAAAGTATCTGGCAAATTAGTAGAATATGCCTACCTATGCATACCTATTTTGTAGGAGATAGGTTTGGTCCATCACATCATTCAGAATAGGTAGAGCAGCACCATAATCTGACCCGACACAACACAACATACATGGAAGCCATTGGAGAAGTCCTTGCTGCTGGTATGTTGTATGAGTGACACACACACACACACACACACACACACACACTCTATCTCTAACGAAGACACACACACACACATGCACAATGACCACACGCCCCAGAACTGGGCCACTCAGGGGGCTTAATGTCAATGACAGGGTCTGTAGCTGAACTGAACTGTACAGCTGGTCCCAGCTGCCCTGCGCAGTTGCAACACATGACCGAGAAAAGAAAAGAGGAAGAGATAGATAAATATGGAAAAGACAAGTGTAAAGATAAATGTAATAGATTAGAGAAAGTGACAAAAGAAAACAGTACAAGAATAAAAGCATATTAAAGACGATTCAAATGTTTGTGTGCTGGTGGGGAAGGCAGGCTAATGGGCGAGGTCGATGTCATATGGAGATGTCAGAGCAGTTTGGCAGAGAGAGAAAGAATAATAGGGAATAAAGGAAAGAGCTTCATATCGAGACCTCTCAACTTCAAAGTACCTATTGAAACATCAATCCACAACATTTCTGCACTGTCTCAGTTGGAAAAAAAGCTATTCTGTGTCGCCCATGGTTCAGGGCATTTCATAAGGCACTGCATTTTCTCTACCCTTGGAATAATTTATTTTCAATAGAAGAACCTTTGGCTGTATTCTGTACAGTATGTACAAAATGGCAGTAACCATGGTTACGCAATTAAATGGATTGAGACCCTTGGCTGGAGTTGATTGTTACAAAGGAAGACTGTGCATTACATTCTCTATTAACTTTGGAATGGCCATCATAAAAGTGAAGTGTTGAAACCTGGAAACATATGCATGAGAACACTATTTTATTTTATTTTTTAAATACAAGCAAGGCTTAAGTAGAAGATGAGGGAGGATGGCGTAAAGAGGAGTGAATTATGTGAATGTGGTGTGTGAGCTTGGGCGAATGTGCTTGTGTTTTGTCAAGATGCATTATAGTTTCTCTTCAGGAACACATGGCAAGGTATTTACCAAGCCATCTGCTAAAATCGCCTGGCTGAATTGAGCTGACGTCCAGTTGCTAAGGAAATGGATGCTTTTCAAAGAGGCCAGCCAGTGTTGCACACCTGTCAGTGTAAAAGGAGCCACTCTCTGTCACTCTCTGCCTCTGTCTTCATCTCTTTATGCTTGTGTGTCTGAAGCTCATCAGTCATATACTATAGAGTCAGATGTGATGAGTGTACCTACCTCAAAGAAAAACAATATTGTCTAGAGTTCTGTGATTTGGTGCTCCTGTGTGTATCTTTGCTTGTGTTGTATATTTCATGTGCAAACCTCTACTGTTGGTTGTGCTGACTTTTTGTCATTGATTTCTTCTTTAAATTACAGTAAAACTGCTAAAGCTTGTGATGATTAAAGCGGCCCAATGAGCGAGCTGATGTGGATCAGCTCTGTGAGAAGCATGACAAATCCTGGCTCAGAATTAAACGTGAAAAAAAGGAGCATGGTGCACTTCAGCACAGTTGGGCACGTCAACGAGCAGGTGGTTATGATTGCTTTAGTGTCACAATCCTACGGCCTGCAGCTAGACACTTTTCCCAGAAGAAGTTAATGCAGTTGGAGAAGTGTGTCCGGGGCTTATGATGAGTCTCCGAGAAAGTGGCTGCAGGGCAGGGCATGACCTTCGGAGAGAAGCTTTGTCATGTCGGCCTGAGTGCCACGTCCCTGTCTGGGTGACACCTATAGAGGTCATCGCAGGGGCAGACTTCTGGTCATAAATCAACAAGGTAACTTGGGACATGGTGTCCTTTTGGTCCCAGTTCGACTGTCCTGCTTGGGCCTTGCCCTAGATTCAGTTGGATAAATGATATCATAGAAGATGGAGGCTTTCAAAATAAATGAAAGCTTGATATATGTCTTTCCCTGAGAGCTTTATGAGTTATCGGGACAACTACTATGAATGCTGCTTGTGTAAAATGCTTGGGTTTTTTCTTAAATTAAATTTGCACACATTTTACAAAATAGTAGTAATGCTAGAAAGACATGCCCTTTTGTCTTCACCTATTGAGAATGAAACAGGGACTTAATACAAATACATGATATACACTATATGTATATCTAATTAATAATTTTCCATCCTTCATCATATTCAATTTTGCCTGCTATGCTCTGAAATAAAACATTTTGAATTCACATCGGTGTAACCTGTAAGGTGAATATTGGAGTGCAAGATCAGAGCATTTGCTTTGCCTTTGTACTTAACATCAGCGTTTGTATTCTACACTCTCTACAATATATTATTACTTAATCATAACAGGACCATCAGCCTTCCATTAGTGAAATATTAATATGCATCTCAGAAAGATAATTGCCCTCATTGCTCTCATCACCCAGACACCATGTGAACTTAGAAACAATCCCTTCTGTCTCTCCACCGCAGAACAAAAGGGCCTTGGGTGGAGGAGGAACATCTTCATTTCCCTCACAGAATACATTAGGCCTGTAAGTGGGCTTGGTTATTGCCGATGCCTGCGTTTGCGTCGGGCACCTGGGATTCTCCAGACCTGTTTGATGTGGCCCTTTTCAAGCACTCTGATCATCCTGTTAAATTGCGGCTAATGGACAGGGCCTGCCACTCGGAGAGGCCCAGACAACGGGGGGACAATTTAGTGACACGCACACACCTGTCCTTTGTAGTTGAGCGAGACATTGTGTGCACAGGCGCATTAGTCTCTGCGGTGCTCATACAGGCACTTTGTGAGCTGCAGCGTAGCCAGAGCTGCCATTTAGGCCTGAATAACCCCAGGTGCCATTACCTTGGGTACCTGAGTATCCCCCCCACACATACACTGTGACCAAACAATACACAGCCAGTGGGGGCGGAAGGTGCTTGCACATATGATTGTGTGTGTTATATATTGTAGGACATGTGTTTGTGTGACTGCATGCACACGTGTCTTTTTCACTCTGGGGTAGGGCTGATGCATAGCTGCACCTGTCCCTTCAATGGAATCCCTTCAATGGAGAATAATAGGGGGGGAGCGTGCGGCATTGTGCTGGAGTATTGCAGAGACAGACCATGTTTTCTGCTGTATAACATTGGTCCATGCCAAAAATTTTGGTGATTTTCTCTTTTCCTTTTTTAAAATATGTCCAGTATTCCCTGATTTATTTTTAAAAATTCCCATTTTCCTTTGAGATCAGCAGATCTTCACTATTGGTTTATTGTTGACTTAGTATTTGTATTCTGGATAAGACCCAAATTAAATAGTTAAAATAAAATAAAAGGTTATGGGACAAAATTTAGATTTTCTCAGTGAAAAGACCTGCTTTATCATTTATACTACTTTATATAAAAAGCGTTAGCCCGATGCCCTGGCATGTCAAAATTAGCTTATTTTCTGTCTTATGAAATGTTTGCTGCAGCTGTGACATTTCTGCTAATTGGCTAAACCTTTAACCAAGCAGAATCTCCTGTCTGTTACCTATCGCCAACAGTCTTTTTAAATTAAGCAGAAGTAGCTCAAATTATCATTCCTCAACAACACCCAAACAATGAAAAAAAACAGAAACCAAGGCCCAAGTAAGGAAGCCGACACTGCTCACACAAACACACCGCAGGCTACTTTTCTGAAGTATGCTGGAACAAATAACTGAGCAGGTAACTGAGCAGAACCTTTGAGAAATGTCCGAGGCTTGGCTCCAAACCAAGCCCATATTGAATGGCACCTAACAGTTTTAAATCAAGTCTGTGTGCCCAGCATCTGATGTGGGAGGGACTGGGAAAGGCTTTCTGTGAGCGCACCGGGAGATTTTTATATTTGAGCTTAGTATGGGTGTGTGTGTGCGTGTGTGTTTGTGTTTGTGTTTGTGTGGACAATGACAGTATCTGTTGTGCCAGAGGAACTGATGAGCAGGTGGTCTGAGTGGGATTCAGCATACTCTCTCTCCCGCCTATTCACACTAGCACTCATCTCTCTCTGCTTCTGTATCTGTGCGTGTGTATGTGTCTGTCTCTCGGGCGGTCTCACTCTCTTTTTCAGTTCTTGTTTTATTTCATTTATTTGTTTGCTATATGTGAATCATCGTTTAGTGTGCTGCTCAGGCCGAGAAGAAAGTAATGCAGCCTACTTTTGAAAAATGCTAGAAATGTGAGGCTGTGGGTCTCCTCAGAATGGGAAAAATTTTTGAAAAAAAAGACACTGTGGAAATGACATGCAATACGGGCGTTTTGACACCTGTGCTTGAATGTATCTTTGATGTTGCGATGAATAAATCATTACAGGAACTCTCCTCTTCTATTACAAAGGTAGTGCAATGTTACATGACTCAGAGGACTCTGGACAATACCCTTCGCCTACACACATGCGCGCGTGCACACACACACGCATACTTTACATACCAACAGTAACCAGATGTCTGTGTCTATTGATTGCTTCAGTGACATGGTTCAGTGACGTTCCATTTAGCTGATGCAGCTACAGCATACTGTCCACGCGGACACACACACGTCCACACGCAGACAGACACTCGAGCAGCTCAGGATAATACACTGTACATTGTCCCTTGCACCATTCACGGTAGGTCTAATATGACCCATATGTTCCCAGCACTTTGTTGACCTCTTTGGACAGTGACACAGTGTTGAGTATCAGGCCCATTCAGAGGATCAGGTTATGGATCTGCATCTGCAGCCTCACAGAGACGTGGTGTCCCATGTCTTTCTTCCTGTTGCTCGGGGTCATGCTACAAATTCAGCAGTGGTGACTTTTATTTTATTTTTGATAGTGAACTGGAAAACAGGGCTTTCGATCAAACATCAATAGTGTGTTTTTGTTTTATGTTAAATTAACTAAGTACGTTTACTCAAATACCGTCTTTAAGGTACAAATTAGAGGCACTTGAGTACTTCTGTTTTAAGCTAGTTTACACATGTGGTCCATAACATTTATTTGTCAGCTTTAGTTTCTTTACAGATTACAATTTTACACACAAAACCATATGATCAGTTTACAAAATATGATGCATAAACTACCAAACGGTTTATGAAGTGGTTGAAATTAGTTCATGCATCAATAATAATTACCCAGTAGTGTGAAGATATCACATTGAAAGGAGCCATTTAGTAGTTTAGGTACATTTTATTGCTAATAGTAATGTACTTTACTTGAGTAACCGAAAAGTCAGATTATTCTTTGATCAGACAGTAGTAGGTTTTTTTTTTAATTTTGGGGAATGGCTGCTTGTGTAGTTCTGTAGAAAATAAAAAAAAAGTTTAAATAGCTCAAAGCAAGAGATCCAAAAATTATCGTACAGAAACTCAGGCATTGTATTGGTAATTGAACATTTTAACATGATAAACAGCCTTAGCGGAAAGCACTGCATTTCAAGTAAAGGAAAAATAATTCAGTGTAGAGCTGAAATGATTAGCTGATCGATTAGTCCATCGACAGAAATATAGTCAGCTCTGACTGAACCATTTTCATAATATTATGGACTCATTTGATAACGTCACCTTCGGCTATAAGAAATTGTGATTGTATTTTCATTCATTCATTTCATTTTTTTATCATTTGACTAAATGGTTAATCAATGAATTGAGACAATAATCAACAGATGAACATATCATGAAAGTAAGCATTAGCTGAAGCCCAAACTTAGTATAATTCTTGTGTTTTCATTTTCTTTGTCTTGGGCACAGTTGTCTGTACTTGTCCGTGTTAATCATTGTGGTCATAAATGCTATGCAGAAAAATTAATTCACATGGTATATGTGACACATTCGAGCCATGCCGTGTCTGCCCCGATGACTGAGCAAGAAGTGAGCTGAGTAACGTTCACTGTTAATGTCTGACGTGTCATGAATTATAAATAATAGAGGTGAGCTTTCTGCTGGCCCATGACAAACATTCCCACAGGAACATTTAAGTGTCGGGGTCTCCACCACTGTGTCTCTAGCTGCACTATATTTGATGTGCATAATTTCTCCAGCGTGTTCACTGTTTTTCATTTCTATCACTGTGACTTGCATCAGCCTAAGGCAAGAAAAAAAAAGCCAGCCAGTTTTAAGATATGCAAATATTTTAGGAATTAGGGGCTTGATTTGAATAATGATGTGAAACGATGAACTAATTTTTACTGGAGAGGAAGAGACATGTTAACTGTGGTCCACTGTCCTTTCTCATTAGCCACAGCACATCAAGCCTGCAGTAGCCGTGTTACTCTGTGTGTGTTATATGTGTGTGTTTGGATGTGCAGTAGAAAACCTTCAGTCTTCCTTCATGGCGCTTTAATTAAGGAGTATTTCTCTGCATTTTTTTGTCAGCTCTTTATCAGTTATGGCACCACAACTGAAACCTCCAAACCAAGGGGAGAGACGGGTGTAGGGAGGAAGATAAACACTGAAACTGTGGACTGGACTGTGGATGTACAAATTCATCTAAAAACATAATTATTTTTTGTTTTATCTCCTGCTTTAATCTTACATGAAAATCTGCTACTGTGGCTCCGTTTCATCATTTATGCCTTTACGCTCTCAGCAGATATTTAATTGAAAGCTTCAGTCAGATGATCTTTGTAAGTAATACTTTTTAATGGGTCTGGAAACTGTGAGAGAATTTATCATTCATGTTTGGATACATGGCTGTAATCTGCTGATAATTTCCACCAGGGCTGGGGCGCTTGTTAATATTTATTGGATGTTTTGTTAAGTCGTAAACCGTAGATCAATAAAGGGTGCACTTAAGGAAATTAGATACAGGATTTATTTTTATTGATATTGATTATGAAGTCTGGCAGAGGGAGGAGGGGACGGGGGGATTGTCTCTGCAATACCTTTGTGAGAAAAGAGGGAGGATAAAAGCTGATTAAACTATTGCCTGATTATTTAGGTATTTAGATTTTATTTTATGGCCTTTGATCAGTTCTAACAAAAAATGTAATACAACCAAGCAGAGGAAATATAGAGTTTTTCATTGCTTTTGCCATAAAAAGAATTTTTTTTTTTCATGTAACAGCACACTCTTGAAGGGTTAGTTTTTCCTACAAAGACCTGTATTTCATTTACATTGGGACCCTTACATGTAACAAGAAGAGGATGTGTGTAGAGGAATGTGTAATGTGTGTATTTCTGAATGTCAGGAGGTTTGTATTTGTGTATTTAAGGAACTTTGTCCATTTGCCAGAATGAAGCACCACCACGACAATGACAACTTCACGCTTTTTAGTATTTGTTAGCGTGTTCATCCTCTTGCTGCTCATGCACATCATGTGGTGTGTGTCTGTATTTGTGATTACTGTGTGAATTGGGCTGCCAGTGGGTGTTGTCCATTGACCAGTACATAGCAAGCTATGCCTTGGCAGTGGGATGCTATGTGGGCTAACTGAAGTCCCTCAGCCAGCCTGTTAGCCAGCCAGTCATCCACTCAGTCAGTCAGTCAGTCAGCCAGCAAGGCAGGCACAGAAAGAGAGGCAGAACACAGCTGTCTGAGCAGGCCTCCATTATCCAGCGCTATCTATTGATTCACCCTGTGGGATTTTTCCTCTTTGGCACGGGATCATCTATGAACACACACCAGCACACTAACACAACCCCACGTACAGACATAGGCATTTACACATGCACACCCTCACACATGTATGCACAGATGCAACACTTACAAAAATGGAACACACACATTTGCATCACCATGGTCTGAGATCGATAGCCAGGGGGGATCTGGGACCTTTTATCCATTTTTTTTAATATACTTCTTTTATTTTATTTTATGGTCTCTTCTCCTGACATTGGGGGGGGTTACTCCTATTCATTCTGTTGGGTGGTGCTGCTATGCTGTTGTGTTTTCTCTAATTATAGAGCATCGCAATCGGCAAGGACCCATAAAGACGCTATAATTACTTTGGCTGCTTGCAAAATGAATCAGATAGTGTCAATAGGATTAACAAATGGTTTGGGTTTTAATTGTGTCTCCACTGTAGGGCTGGTTGCCTCTGTTTGAAATGTTATTATTTCTCGCTTTTTAAATAGAGTACATTGCTGAAGAAACATGCATGATGCATGAAACCGACTTCCATTCCTTCTCTTTGATCTTTTTTTATTGGTTCTTTGATGAGAAATTCCAGTTTTTTGGTTATTTGATATAAATCTAGTAGATTACAACATTCAAAACAATGAGTAGGTTATTACACAATGCGTCACATGGAAACAACAAAAACATGCAAACATGTCTGGATTTTTATCCGCCCACGTGCAATCGTATGGACAACCCCATAAGTAATGATCAAACAAATAAGCATCTTAATCAGCGGGTGTGCACAAACAAACTAACAGATACAGTATAAGCAAGTGTAAACTCCAGATGATCATATGATTAATGTATTCGTCCTATGCACTCACTCTTAGTATTATTGCCAATAAATAATGCATGAACCCCAGCCTTTGTTTATGGTAAGATGTAATGCATAGTCCTGAGTATTTTGCTTTCTTGCCAGGAAATGCCTCTCAATACAACACGCTTCTCCATCCTCTCTTCCCTCCTCTTTTCCTCTCACAGAACGTGTACTGTATTCTGTTTGTCTCATTCCTGTCATTTCTCTGCTACTCTGCTCACAGTGCTGGCAGCAGGCTAAACAAGGATTTGAGAGCAGGAAAAAAAAGTTAATGAATAATAACAGCCGTTAATCTCTGATGGAAAACATCTTTTCATATGAAAATCTCCAGGTTGATCTCCCAATCCCACTGCATTGTCAGTCCAGAATATGGAGGGCCTAGAGGGAAAGGCTCTGTAATCTGCTCTTAATCTGTGTCTCCCTCCCCTCCCCTTGCACAATATCCTCAACAGCAGCTGTTTAGCACGCTCTGCTTGTTTTCATCACTATGGATTGTCTTTGAATATCACTCTAATATTTAAAGTGTCTCTCTCCTGAGATTGTCTCCGGAGATGATAGGACAACCATTTAGGGCTATTGTACAGAAGGAATGTGTACTTGGCCAGCCTGTATCTAATTTGGAAATTATAGTGATTACGAGCTAAATATAAAAACCCGGGATTTTGAGGCTGTAAGAGGCCTGCAGCGAAGGCTTACTGTATTGTTTACCAGATGTGCACACACACACACACACACACACACACACACACACACACACACGCACACACGCAGGGGAATTGCACAAACACAAACATGTACGCACAATGGAGGAAAAAGCCGCCTGATGAGTTAAGTGCTGTTGTGTTCTGTCGAGTGCGTGTCAGCCTTGGTCTCCGCTGCCCTCTCTTCTCGCTCTCGTTCTTTCTTGGTCCGTCTGTGCAGAGGAAAACATTTGGAGCAGCGCAGCTAAAAGCCTGCGAGCAGGGATGCAGGGAGCCTCCTTGGGCTCTTAGTCCACTCTGGACTTTAAATGAAGCCACACACATGATGGCTAACAGATGTTAGCCAGATTACACGCGACATGGGTCCAAACTCGCTTCAACTGCCACTGTTTGTTTACCTCACTCAAATGCTCCAGGTTCGAGTCCTCCCCCTTCCCTATCTGCTTCTCGCTCAAATTCAGTGGTTAAAGGGTCATGGATGTTGTCTAGTAGACCCCTGGTTGCTTGCTCTGAGGGTAGTGCATACATATTTGTATGTGTGTGTGTGTGCATGCGTGATGGGTTGTATTGTTGGGAAAAGGGGAGCGTGACGAGAGTCTGCTGTGGATATAATTAATAGGCCACATGCGGCTGCACCAAATGTGTCACAGTGAGGGGAAATCAATCGATGGAGTCTGCCGGCATATGTGTGTGTCGTCTGTGTGTGTGTGTGTGGAGGGGGGGTTATGGAAGGGTGAAGGGGGAGGGGCAGGAGAGGAAGGTGGAGTGGGAAAGAAGAGCAGGACCATAGAGGGGAATGAAAGAAAGAGAGGGAAGAACCATGGGAAAAGGAAATAAGGAGTCTGGAGGGGAGTGGAGGAGTATGAAAATGTTGCAGAGGTAAAGGGGAGGGGTGTTTGAATCTCCCATCTCAGCTGGGTAGAAATCATAGCCTTGAGCAATATCCTGCTGAGGCATTTGACATTGAAATTCATGACCATGTCAATATATGGACATAATGTAGATCTAACACATACATCAGAGGAAACTCCCCAGCTGCATATTTAGCAGCTGCTTTCATCCAGCCGGATTCAACTTGCTGTGAGTCCATACATATAGTGTGGAAGTCACATGCAAAAATCAAACCTTTATTCCTGTTCTGCTGCAGATATCGCCAATCCTACGGAACCAATTGCACCAAAATTAGGATAGCTAAATGCAGCAGCGTCAATACTCTGGACTCACCACCCAAGTAGTGAGATATCTTTCCTTCTCAGGGCCCAAACTCTGCAGTTGGCCTGTTTTTAAAGAGTGCATATCTAAGTTTGGAGGCAGGGGAGGAAATCAATGAAGATAAGAGGTGGATAGAGAGCTGTGTGTTGAACAGGCTGGCAGTAGACTGAGAGAAGCAGCCTGTCACCAGCTGCAGGGCCCTCTGTGTTTGATAGTGTGTGTATGTGTGTGTGTGGGACACAGGGACACAACTAGGCACACAGTTACTGATAATGCTGCCAGGCGCCGGACACCCATAGATGAGACAGGGGGCGTTATCGCAGACTGCTGCTGCGGTTGCCCTTGGAACTTTAAGTCATGTGGATAGGTGCACACAAAAATGCATGTGCATGCACATCCATACACTGACACATATTTAATGCACATCACTTGTGTAGTTTGTGACCTGAACCTCTGTTCCTCCTCTACCTGTCTGTCTGTGAGCTGAGGACAAATGTATCCACCAGATTATGGAGTGCATTATGCACTCTGGGCCTAAGACCTTCAAGGATGAATGGCAGCTGCTTAGCTATGCTGATTATATTTCCAAAGGTTCACTGCAGAAGTCAAGCAGCATTTTAAATATGAATCTTAGGCTTAAATAATTTTTTTTAAGGCATTTCATTTAGAATTGACTTTGAATAAGTAGTATTTCCCTAAATAACCTTTAATTTCTGCACCCAGGTCATTACTGTTTGCCAGTGAGGTCGTGTGAAAAGACAAAGCCAGGCCTTTCCCTGCTTCCAGTCTTTTAATGTCATATTACAGGTTTCACTGCCAAATAACATTCTTGATTCAACAGTGTTATATATAACATGATATATATTTGTATAATTCACTGGACATGCAGTTTATGTGCATCGATGGATCAATATCAAATTAAACATATTATAATTTATGTTATGTTGAGTTTCCTGGATCTTGCAGAAACCCTATATTTCCAAAACAAGAGCACATTTTCACCACAATTTCACAACATGCATTTTGAATTATTTGTAATATTTACTAATTATATGGGTACAGTTTAGTTTCTTTATGGTGCAAACAATGTTGAAAGAGGGGATAAAGACCAGATTGGTCATTGGACAGTGTAGTGATGTGTCCAAAGCAGGAGACGTTTTGGCAGAAGATGCGTCACATTCTGCAACATCTCAACATTTCTGTGGTCTTGTCACATGGGGAAAGTTTGACACAACTGCGTTTGTGCGTGGGGTGTCTGCAAGCTTGGATAATAGTTTCTGACTAACACAGCACTTCAGACATCTCATGCTGCATAGTATATGTCCTACAGTAACTGCGATTTTGAACTGATTCACAAAACTTGCTTTTGTTTTTGCGCTTTTTACAGTACATTTTGTAAAATCGGGGCTTACTCATAGGGATTACTAGGCAGAACATTTCCATGAAACAGAAAGCGCAATGCTATTTGCTTCTGTGTTTCCTGTAAAAACACAAAGCTAGGGAGGGACCCCGGGCACCCTGGGGCTGAGTCAGCTAATAGGACTGCTAGCTGCATGGCTAACCGAACTAAGTAGCTACAGATACAGGCACATAAATAGGCTACTAGCAGCTTTTAGTGGTTTAGCAAAAGGTAAAGCTATCCATCAAGATCATATGTCCATCAAGAAGCTCTGTAAATCTCAGTACCATATTCCCTGTTGGTCTTTGAGGCTGTGTTTGGTCCTGTTCATGCTGTGTTCACTGGGAGGCAGTGGAGAGCAATTACGTTGCCCGCTCACCTGGCTCCGGTTCCCAATCAGGCGCTGTCCCTGGTCTGAAAACTTCCAGTGCTTGAGAAGAGGTGTAAACATCTTTGTACAGACTATGGTAAACACTAACACTCCCCCGGTGCTCCAAGCTCCCACTACAGGCAGAGTAAGATAATTTGACCACTAGTTACACTGCTAACTGTGCTAATTAAAGAATGGCAGCACAGCAGCAGTTAGCAGTTAGCTTTACTTTTTGCTGAAGTTATCTGTCCATCAGGAAACTCTGTAAATCAATCAAAGTTGAGACAGAGCTGCCCGGGGACATCAGAGAGTACACCAGAAAATATTTTCTCAATATTTATAATATTTTTTCCATCAAATATGATCCAGTTTCAGCAAAATCAGTGAATAAAGTTGTGTTTTGTACAGTTATCAGTGGGGCCCCTAGAAACACATTCTTCAGCAGCATCATAAAAATTGAGATAGCTTATCATAGGACAATAAATAACACAATAAAAGTGCAAAATGAGTCATCAACATTTTAAAATCATTTTCCAGGAAATGACTCTAAAATATCTTTAAGAATCTGCTTTTTGTCAATGATGGGCCAGATACTGCCAAGTAATCAGGTTACATTACTTTTATATTGTGGTACTGATTACATTTGTAATTGTTCAATTTTAAAGTAATCCTCCCAACCTTGTTTATATATTTCCTAGTGGTGTCTGTGTAGCTTTAGATATAGCATTTTGTCTAACCTCTAACCTCAACATCCATTAAAATTCATGTTTTTTATTCTTCCGCTTCATAATTACAGATTCTGAGTAAGAATTACACTTAAATATTACAGTGGCTTTGGTGTTTCTGCAGTATGCCAGAAGTCATTACAGTGTCTACAATTTTCTTAGGCCAGAAACATGTCGCAGTTGCATGTTTCCCCTTCAGCCAAATGATGCCCATGATCAATGCCCTGCATGTATTGGGATTAAACACTGGAGGGAAGGGTTATCTGATAAGCCCAGCATGAATTGCAGCATCACGCCACAAATACTGAAACTGGACAGGGTTCCTGAGGTGGAGGTTCAGTGACTTGGAGAGCAGTCAGTTGATTAAGAGCCTACGGTATTTGCCAAGACATCAAGCTAGGTTTAAAATGAACTCGATATCTAGTTTGCATTTTGGAGCAAAACATCTGGTAAAAAAGTTATTTTACTTAGATACAAACTTACGTATGGCAAGCATTATAAAATGAAATGTAAAACTAAATGTAGTAAATGAGTCATAAATAACACCAGTGGGGGCCTGAACCTTGTGTGGAGACAGTCTTTTAGTCTTCCACTACACAACGCTTGCCAACCACTGTATACAACAGTCACAAATCAGTCTTGAGATTTATTTGACCTCAGAGTAATCCAGCCATGTTTCTTTGCATTTTTAGTCCTCAATCTGATGTCTTTATTGGGGACAGCCAGTCTAGATCAGGTGGTTTGCTGGTTTTGGGGAGATGAGGGGGGGGGGCAAAGGAGCTGTCATTTGGTCTAAGGAACACACACCCCAGACCCAGTGCTGCCTGGTCTCTGTAACACCCCTCGCTGCCTCCCCCTAGTAAACAGTCCATTAGCGTAGTGCTCCAAGGTAAACATATTTACTGGCTGGTGACGGTTTGCCAGTGTGGCTCCTCAGGCCCCATGGCAGAGGGGATTTCATTAGACAGAGGGCAGGGGGAGAACGGAGGAAATTAATGTGCCATTCAAGATGATTTCTTTGTTTCCCATCAACATGATCACAGACAGGCCGCAGGGAAGAGATGATTTACGCACACAAAGGAAAGAGACAGAGAGAGAGGGAGGGTAAGAGGGAGGGAGAGAAAATATCACAAAAGGCTCCCAGTGCGTGAAATGTCTTCCTTTTGGTGAAAATGCTCTTGTCATGATTTTTGTTATGGCTTGAAGTACTGGAATTGTTTTCAATCAGAAAAGCTTTCTTGTTTGTCATTAAGGATTCGAAATGGAAGTATTTCTGAGCAAAAACACCAACAGGCACAACAATGTAATGCTATTTTCCCCCCACACTATCTACACACAGTAATCCAACCAATACGGTGATGTCCTGCAGCCCTCTTAAGAACCTGTTTCACAATAAGAGTTCTTTCATATAGTTTGCTTTGCATCCTGGAGGATAATATTCTCTGGCCTACCTCATATATTAATAACTGCGGTTCACCAATTAATTATCTGAAAAGTATACATACAGCTGATGGCAGAATTGTGGGGCATCCTGGGAGGAACTTTATAGGAACATTGCTGTATTGTTTGTTCACAGAAGTAAAACTGCAAAAACTTTTCTTGAGTGTAATTTTGTTGATAAACAAATTATTACTATAAAATGACCACACATAACATTATTCATTTCATGTATACAGTATGTTTAATACTACATACAAAATTTTTATTTTAAGGCAATTAGTGCTTAAAAGTAATTTTTCTTTAATATGCAATACTTGAAATTCAAATTTACAAACAGCAGCATTTATGTAGTGGCGTCCGGCTGAGGTAATTCGACATTTTTGAATTTAAATGAGTGAAACATAGTAAAGGAAGGTTCTGGTGAAAAGTAGGCGACTTGGACTAGAACAAACACAGAAAGCGATTCAGATCAGCTGGATCCTTGCCTGTCTTTAGTTGGAGAGGAGTATTCTTTAAAATGACTAAGCTCCAGTCACAAAGACTTACCAAACCTGGTACTCTTAGAAAATGATGGGTCTCCTTTGTAAAAATGTATATAGATGCATAAAGTGAACATTGTTGGGAGGATTACTTTAAAAATGTAATCCGGTACAATTACTAATTACTTGTTAAAAAATTTAATCAGTAATGTAATCCAAGTACCACAAAATAAAAGTAATGTAACCTGATTACTTTGTTACTTTTGGATTACTTCAGTGCAAAACAGGCAAATGAAGAAAAGAGAGTATCAATAATGGGTTTTCTGCTCAAGTCTTCCATTGCCATGAAATCAAAATCCATGTTTAAATGTTTATATGCTTTGCACTATGTTACCACTATGGTAGTATCAGGCCCATCAATGACAAAAATGTGTTTTGTAGGTATTCTTGGTGATATTTAAGAGTTTGTCATTTGGAAAACCATTTTAAAATGTTGATGACTCATTCTGAATTTGTTGTATTAATTTAGTGTCCAATGAAAAGATTCTCAATATAATGGAATATTGATTCTGGGACCGGGCCCCACTGATTTCTGTACAAAAAAAAAACTTTTTTCACTGATTTTGGTAAAACTGAATCATATTTGATGGAGAAATATTATATATAAAATATAACATTTTTCCATAAATAGTTTTCTCTCTGATGTCCCCCTGCTGCTCTGCCTCAACCCTTTGATTCACAGCTAACTAGCTGTTGTTATTAGCTCAGTTAGCTGTGCAACCACTGGTCAGATTAGCTCTGCCTGTCCTGGGAGCTCGGAGCACCGGGTAAGTGTTTACCATAGACCGTATAAAAGGTGTTTACACCTTTATTGAACCACTGGGGGATTTCAGGACCGGGGCAGGGGGCTCAGCACGGAATCATAGATGGTGTCAGGGTTGAGGGTGAGCGCAAAACAGGTGAGAGCCCAAATGCAAGACTCAGGAGGGGAGATACAGTTCAGGGACTTTAATCCAAAACATGGAAAAGGCAAAACAAGACTTACAAAGTGCAGGGATTGGCAACATCCAAAATCAACAGCACAGCAAAAGGCAGAACACTCTTCCTCCAACACATAACAGAGCATATACATGCTACAATGACCGGACAGGGAATGAACAGAAACACAAAACATTTATACACAGGGACTAACGACAGGGTGGGAGAAACACAGGTGACAGGGATCAGGACTAACGAGACAGGCAGACAGAGAGACAGCAGGGGAAAACAGAGAGACTAGCAGGCAGGCAGATTACTGGGTGGGAACAGACAACAAGATACTGGACACTAAACATATATACGTAAATGACAAACTAATACAGACAAGCAGACAGATCACCAATAACTACAACCAACAGGGAAAACAGACCAAAGCTGGAATTAAACAGAATTCAGAGCAGACATGGGCAAAACAACACAGAAGTACACAGACCAGAAGACATGAACTAAGGCACAGGACTAGGAACTAAGATAAGAGACTAGACAGATACTAAGTAAACTTAAACATGCGGATGAATAAAATAAACAAGGCTACACTGAGACTAAAGCAGAATGATCAAAATCAGATCAGATTAATTAAAGAAACTGGCAGAGAACATAAATTGACACCTAGCAAACAGAGAAAACTCCAGTATGATGGTACAGAAACTAATACATGAGACAGGAACAGAACTGAACAAGAACTAAGGCAGACACCGAGATGACAGAACAGATCAGACCAGAACCACCACACAGAACAAGCAGAAGACAGAAAAACATAGACCAACTCCACAAGACATAAACAGACAGGACCAAATCTAAATGCAAACACACACCAAGAAGACTGGATACAAGACCACAGACAGACAGGTGAAAAACCAAAACCCAACAGACTATATAACAGATGCCAAAAACTCACAGAGTGCTAAACTTAAATATAGCTGACAGGCAGAATGTGAGGGGAGCAGCGCCTGATTAGGAACCATAGCCGGGCGAGCAGGCAACGAGAACTCGCTCAGCAGCTTCCCAGTGAACACAGCATCAACAGGATCGAACACAGCCTCAAAGACCAACAGGGAATCCAGTATTGAGATGATTTACACAGAGATTCTTGATGGATAGCTTTACTTTTTGCTAAACTGCTAACATTAACTGTAGCCTATCTGCCTGTATCTGTGACTAGTTAGCTCTGTCGGTTAGCCGTGCTGCTACCAGTTCTGTTAGCTTACTCAGCCCCGGGGTGCCATGCGCCAAACCCGGCAAGAAAACCACCTCAAGATTGTATTCCCAGTGGTCAAACTGGCCTCTGGCGGTCTCGGAGGCTGTGCTTTGTCCCGGTCCAGCTGCTGTGTTCACTCACTGAGAGCTGAACTAGTCTGCATAGAGTATAGAGTCTGTGTGATGGCGTAAACACACATTCGGCGCTACTGGCTACTGTACACGGCAATCAATGTCTGTGACACGTCCCTTTCTAGCTTTGTGTTTTTACAGAAACACGTACATATACAATAGACTGTATATAGATAACATATATGGAAGCAAACAACACTGCGTTTTCTGTTTCAGTTACTTTATTTTTGTATCCTGATTACGTAGCGCCATTACATGTAATCTGTCACTGCCCAACCCTGAAAGTGAAGAACACTATTGGCAGGTAGATTTACATGACTGTGCTCATGTGGACGTGGATAAACCTTTTTAATAAAGAGGCAATGCTCTTGAATTATCAGTTCTCTACATTACAACCTTATCATATGGTCAGAAGCCTTAGAAAGCAACCAAAACCATGATTGACATGCTGTAGATTGCAAAGTTTCTTGGCTCACTTTCATTGATAGGGTGAGGATATCAGATATCTGGGATGACCTTAGAGAAGAACCAATGTCCCTTTCCTTTGAAAGGAGCCAGGTGAGGTGGTTAAGGCATCTAATTACTGCAGGATGTCACCAGGGCACCTCATACTTTTTGTGCACATTCGACTATCTCTAGACTAGGGTTGCCTTCTCAGAGTGGCCTGGAGAACATGCAGGAGAATAAGGCTGCAGGGGTTACTCTGCTTAAGCACTTCGCCGGTGTCCACAGAAATGGATAAGTAGCTGTAAATGGATGAAAGAATGAATTAGAATTAGAAATTCAATTATACTACCATTGCAGTTGTACTGTCTGTCCAGTGAGATGTATTTTATATTTTTCAAAATACTGTTTAGATTTTTCTTTGGAATTGAATAAAATTGAAATTATATATATATATATATATATATATATATATATATATATATATACTATACTATACTAAAGTTCAGGAACAGAACCACGCCTCTCTCTTATTCAACCACCTGCGCCTCTCAAATCAAATCACGTATGCATGTACAGTATATAAGCCTGTTTAACCCCCTTTTCTCCCGTTTCTCAGTTCCCTGTTTTCTCACGTCTTTCAATGGCCAGCATGGTGGCCCAGTGGACACTACTGTGGCCTCACAGCAAGAAGTTCCTGGGTTCAGACCTCGGTCAGCCAAGGCCTTTCTGTGTAGAGTTTGCATGTTCTCCCTGGGTTTGCCTGGGTTTCCCCCGGGTGCTCCGGTTTCCTCCCACCATCAAAGACATGCATGCAAAAACCCATAATTCTGCCGAAGTAATCATTATTTTTCTACAACAGGAACCACAGAGGGGTTCATGAGCAAGCTGCTTTATCGAGCTTTATCGAGACGAACCCCTACCCCGAGTCGCGACCCCCGGGTTCTTAGTCGCTCCGCCCACCAAACCCTAAATAACCCCCCGTAGTCCCTCCATTCTCGACCCCTCCATCCCTGTTCTCCCGACCCCTTCATCATAAATATTCCTCATTATCCCAATAAACTACCTTTTTATACCTCACATTGGCGTGGTCTTTGTCAGTGAATGGTACAGTAGGAAAACAACCCACACAGTAATGTTTCTCAACTTCTAGAGTAGGTAGTCTCCTTTGAACGAAGGCACTTCCCATAGATAAAAACCAAAGAAAAAAACAAAAACCAACATTAGCAAAACTAAACTTATTTTCAACCAGCTTTGAATCATTACAATGTGGGTAGTATATGGTAACAAATGAACATTGGTTAACTTCCCTCCATGTTGCCCGCACCAAGAGCTCCCCCGTTCATTTTCCACCAGTTTTGAGTCATCCGGCTGACTTTATGCTTGAGACATACTTCAGGATCCCGATAAAGAATCAGCCAAAACCAACAGGGCAAAATGGACGTCTAGGTGAAGAGTAAGTGCAGGTGTCAGTTAAGTAATAGCAGACACTGTGAGTGAGGGATGACAATCTCAGTAATATCAAACATAATACATGAGACATCTTCCCAAAATCTGTTAACCACCAACATTGCCAAACCATATTTGCCAATGGTAGTGTCAGGACAAAAATCGCAATATGGATTAGCGCTGAGTTTCATTTGTTGTAATCTTCGAGTTGTGAGATCAGGCCTGCAAATAACTTTATATTGCATAAATTGATGGTTTGCGTTTCTGGATTTTTCACTATAATGCACTTTATTATCATTCAGCAATCAAGCAAAAATTTTTTTGAGCAGTGTTGGTTTTGTTTTAACTTGACAGTCTAGTGCATATATATCTAGTAGATTTAAGCATATTGCCATTGTGATTACTACTGTACTACTGTCTGTTGTCATCATAAAGATGGAGACTTCATGTCACTTGGATGCATAAAGTTTTGTAAAAACAGTTGCTGTATATTTTAGAGCATAAAGCCTATGTCTGTATGTTTCTCCCTCGGATACTTCGACCCCCGCTGTTTCTCTCCCTTTAGCTCTCCTTCCCAGGTCATATTCAGGCATGTATGACATCTGTGAGCGATGTGCGGGGTTGCACGAGCTGCATATAAATAACTGTAAAAAAACAAACAAAAAAAACCATGCCCCTTTTATTTACACACACACACAGACACCCACACAGAGTGTATTTTCAGATGCCCGTCTGACTGTGCTAGGAGGCACTTTTATGTAGTTGGTGACCTTAGACTGTGGAGCAGGTGTTTAGGGTCTGATAACATCATGACAGAGAGTACAGGTGTGACTGCATACAGACTGGAAGGACACACTCGCAAACAAATAGACACGCACGGACACAGATTGTATGTCATACTGGATGGCACAGCTCTTTTTTCACTGAGGACGGTAACGTTGTACGGCAGGGGATTATTCTCACGTTTAGATACAATATGCATACAGCTGTGAATGAATAAAATCTATTTAAAATGAAACTAGCAAAGGCATGGATTCTTTCTACCCTGTACTGCCCACTCAATATAAGCCTTTAGACAAATATGCATCTGTTTAATACAAACAATGCAAACATAATTAATTAACAGCGGTTATTTGGATATTGTGTTTACTTCCTGTGAAATCCAAACCATTTACATACATGTCACTTTCACATTGGCAAATAAGTGTTTTTATGTTTATTTGTATGTTTTACCTGGTAGATCTTTTGTTGATGCAGCTGAAAGTGATCAGAAACCCCTCCCCCGCCCTCCCTCAAAAGCAACAGTATTTGGGTATGTGTGTATCTGTGTCCATTGCCATGCACATCTAAGATCCTAAAGGTAAAATGTCAGCTTTCATGCTGTCCAGCGGGAGACTTGTCCTCTGCACCATCATGTGGAGAGAAGCAGTACAGCAGTGACTTCATTGACATTCCTCTCATAAAGGCAGCGGCGAACCTGGCCTTCAGAAAGTAATCCTTCTATCCTGAGACGTGGGAAGGAAGGGGACACAGTGTAAAGCTGATCGATTTGATCCCAACCAGGAAATTGTACATGTGGTTCGAGAGTTAAGAAGTTTGTCCGCTACGCTGCTATTCATTCCCATACCCTGAGGATGAATATATAAACTGTTTCTTTATAGCACCAACCCGTGAAGAGATGTTTATATATTCTAACTATAACAGAAAGTGCATTTTCTTTTTCTTTTTTGAGAAGTCCTAGCCTGAGGGGTGATATTTTGTTGATATCCAGCGAGGCCCAAGGTACAGCCTTGATAAGGACTGATATACAGACAGAGAATGTTTTGTCTCCCCAGTTCTCATTGAGCATGACAGAGAGGATTTCAGAGAGACTGCACTGCCAGATGGGAGATTGTTCCTTCATGGGTATTGTCTGCGAAACGCCTCGGAATATGTCAGCTTTATCTGTGTTAAAACATACCAAACATTTTTGCATGCGATACTGTGGTACAGAAGCTATAGCCTCTCCCATCTGTGCCGTTGCAAACTGTATCTCGGTCCTGCAGCATCCAGCACACGAGGCAGAAATAACTCCACTGATCTGAGGAGAAGGCTGCCACTGCCAAATTTGTGATACGTAAATGTGTGAAATATTGTGATATTGAGACATGGTTCCAGATAGATTATGCTGTATCAGTGAGCTGTGTTTTATCCCTCTCCCGACTGCTCTCTCCTGCTCACTCTCTCCTTCTTTCTATCTCATTCACATACACACACTGACACACATAATGCTCTATCATTTCCCTCATCCCGTGCAAGAGGTGTGAAAGGCAAATATATGCTCTCCTTCACTGTGGACATAATACTGAGGTCATGAATGGAATGTTAATGAATGTTTTACCACATACCTCCATCAGTGGACACACACATGCGCACATACAGAATCACACTCGCACACCAGGATTTGCCGAGCGAGTACCAACCTAGCCAAAACCATAACAATACACTTTTTTCAAAAATGCATTCCTTTGCGAGCGAGTGGGTGTGTTTTTTTTTTTTTTGACCACGGCAGCTTGCTTTGATTTCTATGTTGAGCTGCAAGAATGTGAAAAAGAATAAAAAAAACAAAACAAAATATGACTTACCAGCTAGGTAAAGGGAAGGAAGCAAAAAGAAATGGAGATGCATAGCCAAGCAGGTCTGTTCCTGAATGCGACCTGTGAACTTCAAAATCCGTGTCACATTGGGAACTGCAATAGAGGAAACAAAGGGGACAGAGGGTGTGGGAAGGAAAGGCTGTGGCTCGCAGATCACTAGGCTCTGTTTGAGTATCTTATCGCGGCTGTCGCCAGCTCAACCTAGCTCCATTGACTTTGTGTGGGGATTAGAAAGGCCCACAGCTTCTGATTATTTGGGTGAGTGAGCGGTTCTGTGTAAACAAACATTGTGGCCAGGATTGTTCCAGTCACAACACGGCTGGTTGGCCCCTGACAAACCCTACACACACACACAAACACACAAACACACACACACACACACACACACACAAACAAAATGTGGAGAGTACACACACTGTGGTACATCATGCCTCTCCTGGTGTGTCCTGATGGGTTTGGGTAGCTGTTTTATTAACCTTTTGTGGATATCAGTTGTGATTTCTCAGTTGTGAGGAAAGAGTTGCTTCAGACCTTTTTCGACCTGAAACATAAAGAATGTATGTCAGGATACAAAGTCTGTAATTTTACTACGAGTGGATGTGTTGTTCCTTTGAAAAGTGAAACATGCTGAGAGATGGCGAACCAGACTGAAGTTACTGTAACCAAAAAACTATTGGTATCTGTACACTTGTTAAAGCCAAGTGGAGTCAAGCGGAAGCATATTGCGGGTGAAGGGAGTCTAGAAATCTGAAGTCTGAAGTATTATTTTATCAACAGCACAATAATGTTAAGCCAAGCAGATGGGAGACGAAGCAAAAAACTTATTCATAAACACAAATCCTCGTTTTATTTTTTCCGCAACTTTTCACCGTGCACTTTTAAAAAAAGACAAAGGTAGAGTAGGAAGCACCCGTGAAAGGGCTGTGAAGACGGCTGCATCTTCAGATATCCATTCCAGATGCTGGCTAGACTTGGTGGAGCCAGGGCCCGCTGTACTGGGGGCTGGATTTAGTTGTCTATTCCTCCAGGTGTGATGCCTCATGCTGATTCCCCCACATGTTCCATGGGTGTTATCCAAACACGCTGGGGCCAGTGACAGCGCCGGTAGGCCTGCCCTCCATCCTGCCCGCCTTCCTCTCTCTCTGCCTCCCCTGGTGGCCCACCCACCCACAGTGCAACAGCAGTAACCAAACAGTCCTTTACCTGTCATCGGAGTTGCTGCTCTGAACGCCTGTCTGGCGCAAACCTGAGAAGCGCCTTCCTTTACTCTTTTATTTCACGCTTTCCCCACTCCTTCAGACCTCCGTCTCCTTCTTGGTTTGAACCCCTTTGATGACGGGTTATGTTCACACTGCTGCTCCACAGGCTCTGCTGCAGGCTGGGACAGGCCAGTTGTTGCTCTAGTAACTCAGTCATGCTCAACGGTGATGTAGGACGTATTAAACTTGTCATATTTCAAGCCTGGTCAGTTTTAGGACGAGACGGCATCAGGTAGTGTTAAGCGGTAAAAAAAAAAAAGAAGCAAAGTGGGGTGGAAAAAGAAAACAGAAGCTCTGCTGTTTTGTGTATCTGTTCCCCAGCTGAATGTTCGACGTCTGTTTCCATTAAAAGTGTGGGTGAGCAAACTTCAGTCTTTATCCCACTGTAAACTAGGCTGGCTAAAGGTCTTTCTTCTTGCAGTCGTATTTCACTGACTCCATTCTTCCACGACTAGATAAATGTTTCCCTTTAATGTACATGTATTCCACCTTCTCATAAAGTGTTTTTTTCCCCCCAGGGCAGGAACAGATAGATGCTGTCGGGGCAAACCTTATTAGCTAGCCCACACAAAATATGTTGTCTCATGGCTCGAGTTGGACGCTTTCCAGGTTTGGCATATCTGAGAATAACATATTTATGGGAACAAGAAACAGGCGTCATGTATTGAAACATGTTGGCCTTCGTTTCTTTGAGAGGAATGTGTCTTTGTTTATTAGTATTACAACAAATACTGAGCTGATTGATTGTTTCTTTCCGCTTGAAGTTATCAGTAAAAAAATATTTTAGAACTTATTTATTACTTCATTATGAAATTACAAATTAATTAAAAACATAGGCGTACATGCTGTTATTTTGAATAATGAAGTCAAACAGATTATAATGTATTTTCTATTTTCTATAGAAGCTCTAAAATGATATTAAATATTTTTAAGAATTAAATAACCACATATTAAGTCAGATCATACATAAACATGGGTTAGGCTAGTGTGTGTGTGTGTGTGTGTGTGTGTGTGTGTATTTGTGTGTCTACATGCCTGTGTGAGCAGACTTGTGTTGTCATAACTTTGCTGAGATACTTTGAAACTCCCCATGAGCCAAAGCAATGTAAATGATTTCCTGATGTTTAAGCCATCATTGCTGTGATTAGACTCACAGGATCAAGATTTCAGCATATAAACTGCTTGGACGGTCCCCAGAGCTCATTACAAAACACACAGGCGATGGTAACACTTAACTCTTTTCAAATGTGCAGTGACAGAGTGACTGTGATGTGATTTTATTGTTTTTACAGTATAAGCACAACGTTTCTGTCCCTTCAACCGAATGACGGAGAACAAAACGCATCAAATACATGACGAGCCCAATGTAAACAACACAGTCATCTGTATCTTATCAAGTCATTTTCTCATCATGTCCAGCAGTTCATAATATTGTAATTTCCAGTTGAGGGTGATTAATATGTTGTGTCAAACTGAATCAATGTTTGGCAACTTTAGCCTAATATGATCTGTGCAACAAATGTCAGGAAGCTGTGGTTTGGTTTGGAAGCTGTAGTTCAGCTTAAACTCTTCATCACTGTCGTACTTCTCCTTCCTTCGTTAGGATGGCTTAAGGATTTGTTGTGTTGTTCTGCTGCACAGCAAGATAATGTTTAAAATAACAATTTTCTAAATGCCATTTGATTAACTAGAGAAAAGGCTGATATGATAATTTAACTGATAATTATTATTATAATGACATTGACTGATTGTCTTTTATATAAGATCCTCTTTGAACATATTTTACCATGCTGAAAATTCAAATCTCTCAGAAGTTGCCAGTCAAATTCTCAGCAGAGCAAAGTTATGCTTCCATCTCTGGGTTTTACTCATCAATAGGAGCCAATGATTTCCCACTATTAGTTCCAGGTGGGGCATCACTAGCAGTGGCGCAGAGCCCTCGAGCCACCTTGTCTCGTGACATCATTGCCATTCATCCATTTCGTCTCCTCTACTCCAGCTGGAGCTGGAGCTGGATATTGGACCTCGGTGAGGCCCCAGTGCTGGTATTAATTTCTTGGGCCTGTTGGCGTCCGTCCCCTGGCAGCCCAGCGCCAGCTCCAGTCTCAGCCTCAGCCTCAGCCCCAGCTCTGATTCCATCTCCATGTGAGAGTGTTACTGGAAAGCTGGCCAGTGGGATCTGGCTCTGATAATCATTTCAGGCTAAACCTGCCAGCATCTGTAGCAAAGCTTGCAGGAGATGGGCTATTAGCATTCAGATGGGACAGGCAAAAAAAAAGAATCGGTAATAAAATAAAAGAACACACATCTTGAAATCATACATCATCTTCAGAAAATTTTAAAATAAAAAAAACCTTTCTGTGGTCCATTTTTCTACAATATGGCCTTATAGATTAATACCGATATGGTGAGTGCTTTTCCGGAATTTCAGTGTGGTTTCCAAGATTTTGAGCAATTTCTATTTGTAAGGGAAAGTTTCCAATTGCAAACAGAGGGAATAGCTGGATAATAAAGTGGAACCTTTTCTACAGGAGATAAGGCACTGAAGTTCACAAGTCGTTTCATGTTTAATGCATTCACCACTTAAGCAATGTAAACTCATACACTGAGGAACACTTTTGGATAAATAAAAACACATTTGATGACCCATATGCAGTGTTCAAAGGTTGGAATGAAGCCTATGTACTGCAGCCACTTTGGATTATGTTACCATAAGACATGGATTCCAGGCAGAACTCTGTGTGGAGGTTTATTCCTTTCAAACAAGCTAATGAAAAACAAACTTGAGCATTTGCATCCCTATGTAGTCAGCAACCTTCAGTATTTCATTTTCACTTAAGGGGACATCTTTCTTGTTGCTGTTCTTTCCATGAGCCAGTTTTAAGGATTTGTCTTTGTCTCATTCTCTCTCCTTCTACTGAAAAAAGGCATGTCCTACTTCTCAAACTTATTTTAACCATAACGGCATACTTGCCGCATCTGCTAAAGATTGCTACGTGTGCCTTTGCGATGAAGTGTATATTACTTGAGATTGTGGGTCTGTGTGACTTGAGGTGGTCAGAAATTCTCACTGGGTCCCGCACAACCAGTCCTAGGATTCCGGTGGCTTCACGGGATGCCGCACAGTTTCCTAGGCTATTAGTGAATGTTTAACCTTGAGTCATCATGCGGGAAAAGTGTACCTTCCCTCTCTTTATTGAACCAAGATGCAGAATGATTAAACCTCATCTCAGACAATCATTATAACAAGGCGTACATGGACTGGAAAATCTTTTTTTTTTTCTTCGCCTCCTTTTCAAATGAACATTTTATGGGTGGCTGATTTACACATTTTCCTCAGCTAGATGTGTTGGCTCTTCTTAACGTCGAAGTCCACTGGGTTTTGGTTTTGGATAGATCAGCGGCCACTTTAACCCTCACAAGTATTTCATTCTGAAGAGCAGGGTTTGAAAACAAGACATGGGAAAGTGGTTAATTTATTCCCAAAACTTGAGAATCACACAAGAATAGTAGGGGCCAATTCTGTCAGTGTTGCATACTGTAATAGCAAAGCTCACTTGCAGTATTACAGCATCCTCCTTTTTGCATGCTACAGAAATAAACCATACATTAAATTTATTCTTTATTTTACTGAAGCTTTCTGTGCATGAACACTTCACCACATGACTTGCTGACCTACACTATGATGCCCATGCATCTCCTCCTTTCTGGACTAAGAACTCCTGAGAGGTTTCTCCAACAAGCTGTTGTCCCTTCTGTAAACACACGTACTGTAGAATACTGTGTGTCTGTGTGTGTTTGTGTGTGTTTGTGTGTGTGTGTGTGTGTGGATGGGGTTATTCAAAAGCTGTTCCACTCGCATGGCAACGCCTCATTACCCATACTGCCTCCTTCTTTGCCCCGAAGTGGGGTGCAGCTCCCCTCGCTGGGCCCAGTCGTCAAGGTGACCCAACATGCCCCAGGATGGCAGGCAGACAGGCAGGGAGAGAGGGGGCTGTTCACTCTGTCTTTATTGTACTGGGCCCACCGTATGCTAGCTGGTGCACTGGGCCCTGGGTAGTTCCAGACTGCCGCATGCGTCCCGGTGAGCAAGCAGCTGATCTCATTTTTCAACACACAGCTGCCCCAACATCAGGCCCAGGTGAAGGTGACCTCCCTTGCCTGTTGGAGTGCCTCTTAAAGTGGTGAGGTGCAGGCAATGCTGTGCCAAATCCAAAATACCTTAACTTCTGGTGATGTTTTGTTGTCATTTTGATTGTAGATCTTCAGTTCAGGGGTATTAAAATCACCATGTAAGTGTTGCTTTAACATCTACAATGTGCAGGACTTATAAAGACACTGTACAGCATTTTAACCTCTCTACTTTGCAACAACAGACAGATCAGACAAGCAACAAAATCACAGACAAGCATCTAACTGTATATCTCACCCTTTTATCTCTCCAGACATCCATCTCTATCTCTTGTTCTTTCTGACTTAATTTATCCATCCATCCATCTATCCATCCCCTCCTCTCATTTGCCTCTCTCTCTCTCCCTCCTCCATCCCTGTCTCCTCTTGTCACCCCCCCCCTTCCCCACCCTCCCCCACTCTAACACAGGACAGATTGGGAAGCCGTGATGGCGGCACAGAAGTTGAGGGAGAAGCTATTTATCCCAGACGGATCAGGAGGTGTGTGACGGAGGTGTGGACGGTTGCTGCAGGTCAGTGACGTTGGCAGGCGCCAGGCAGGCCGGCCCACATGGCTCGGGGACTGTGGGACTACAGACAGATGGCACCTGGTGGGTGACAAACAATTAACAAACCAACAAGAATAGCTGGATCGGCAGTATACCCACAAGCACAGGAGATAGCAAGAGAGCGGGTGCATCTGTGCTCTGAACACTTTCACTCTTTACTTTTCCTCTTCCCGAGTCTTGTTTTGTATAACAGTTGCAATTTACCCATGTGTCTTTTTCACAAAAACACTCTTGTTGTCGTGTCGCTATAGAACTGTCTAAATAAAGCAGTGTTGAGCATATGCAGTGAGCATATGTTTCTGTTTATTTCAGTGCAGTTTTGAGACACGCAGTGGGGTTATTTAAATGTAAAATACAATGAACCAACACATTTGATATCTACTTAAATGTTAAACAAAAGTTATAAGCAATCATATAAAGTTTCTTATAACAAAAGCATCACCTAGCATCGTTGAGCTGTGTTTGTGCATGCTTTTTTTGTAGAATTCTTGCTGCAAACTGATTCATTGTGTTTGTTTAAAAGTGAGCATGGTGGCTGATGGTATTTCACTGCCTAACTACATCCAAATGTCATCGTGATAGGGTGTTTCTGCACTCCACTCCCACTTACTGTACAGTGAAGATGTCCTCTGTTGGTCATAAACAAGAAAATCTGCAATTTTGTAAGTAGTATCTCTTTCAGAGTAGGAAAAGAAGGATTATTATTCATACCTAACTGAATGTAAGTAAACGGCTGTCATCTGGTTGAATTATTGCTTTGGACTGGCATTGGTCCTAGTGTGTGTGTGTGTGCGTGAACACATCTGGAGTCTAGACTCTGTGGCTCTGTGGGCAGGGTCCTATCTACGAGCAGCATCGGGTCCGGAGAACGGCCATGTTGACATAGGTGGCACACACATACCGGCATCTGTTTCAACAGTCAGTACTCTCACCAAATACCCTCCTTCCACACACACACAAACTTTTATCCTCCACTGAGGGATGGGAGGGGGGAAGAGGGGATGGAAAAGGGAGACAAAGCGGAGGTAGAGAGGGGGAGGCAGGGCTGAACCTGCAGAGGTCCCTAGTAACCAAAAGCTAATGCAACTCCTCAGAATCAGCACTGTAAATCCTCCAATCCCCCCCCCTTTTTCATTGCTGCATCAGGATATTAAGACATGGAGGGGAGGACAGCATGTGTATGTATGTGTGTTTGGCTAGTTGTGTGTGTATTTTTGTTCAAATGAGTGTGTAACAGACAACATATAATGAATTTCCTCTTGAGGAGTTATAGTTAATCATGAAAATGGCCCCATGCTAGTCTTGGGGGGAAGTGTGTGTGTGTGTGTGTGTGTGTGTGCGCGTATGTGTGTGTGTGTGTGTGTGTGTGAGAGAGAGCGAGAGGTGGGTGGGTTGGTGGGAGACTGCCAGTGGGCTGCATTGCAGGGTGTATGCTGAAGGGGCCTTCAGCGCTTCCAGATCAGGGAGTTTTATTAGCCCATATCAGAGCACTGCCACTTGTGATTTACATCTATGTGATGTCAAAACACACACACACACACACATATGTGCATGCACACACACACACAAATGCACGCAAACCTATTCATAAACACTGCTTAATGTGCACACTTGCACAAATAGCATAAGAGAGTAGGGACACTGCAGTGGGTCAAAGTGTGAACAACAGGGAAGGCAGATGGACAGACACAAAAGAGTAAAATATGAATAAAACAAATCTAAGTAATGGAGAGCCAGTGAAAATGATCACTGCAATGCTCTGTAGCCAGTTTACATAATGGCTTGACGTATTAATCAAGTAAACACAACGATAAATCTTGGTCAGAGAAGGACATGCAAAGAATGTGGGAGCAATACGCTTTTCACAGTAGGAAAATCAACACTGATAAGACTGTGGGAATAATCACAAAGAGGTATGACACTGGGTGCATGTGTTTGTGCATGCAAGGACACATACACACCCATACACACTTAGATTTCAAGAATCTTAGATTTCATTGAATACAAACTACTCAGAAGAGGATGGAGAACAGTTCATATTGAACGTATGAGTCTATTTCAGTAGATGGTAGCTGTAGCAATAGAAGTGTCCATTTAGTGTCCCTGCTAGCTCTTTCTATTCTTTAACCATCCAACAAATGGAATACCTAATGGCAAACTGAGTCAGTACAAGCATTTAATCAATGAGAATGAACGAGCTTCTGGAAAGTAAGAAAAAAAAATCAATTTTCATATACCGTGACTATTTTAAGAGAGCAGGGCTGAATGCGCTCAGCTGTTTATGCCTAGTCAGGGTGTCGACGAAAACAAGGGGCCTCTCTTCAATGCATGTAGCAAATAGAGAGCCGCTAATAGAATCTGGGATATAAATTTTCCTGTCACCTTCTCTACCTCCAAGGAGCCTCTTGGTCGATAAGGGAGAAAGATTGGGTTGAAAATTGATTTTCCAGAATAATTGCTATTCTCCTCGTCAGGGGGACTCAAGTGCTTTTTCCTATTACAGCTCCTGGCTCTCCAATTTACCTGCCCCGAGAAAATACATGAAAGGGCACAGCCTTTGGCCTCTGTAATCGTCAAGGTTGTGAAGCTTCCAGCAGATAAGATTTATGGTGAGTTCAGTGTGATTGGCTAGCGGTATTCTGTAGATTGATAAAGTTTGACCTTACGACACAAAACCTGACACATAAATGACTTGTTAACTTTTTATTGTCCTGTTGTGCAGCACAATGCGGGCTAAATGGACTCTGCTTCTGTAGATCTCTTTGCAGAAATGCTCTCCTCGTGTTAATGTGACAGATATTGACACAAACCCACTCCTGTTTTGCCGACAGCAGCCTGTCATTATGCTGCATGTGTCATCACCACTTTGATCTCCTGTGTCCCTTTAAGCAGCAACAAACAGGCCATTTGTAAGGAGGGTGATTAGACAGAGTTTTACTGAGCCAGATCTAATTCCCCGTAGCTTAGCCGGTACCTGGTCCAGCCCTCCTGTGGCTGATCTCGTCCTGTTGTACCACCCAGCTAACATTAATAACAGCCATTTATCTGAAGTAATAGCATGACACTGGAGCCAGTGATGTGCATAGCCTTCTCTATGCTATGCCTGAACCAGACATGGTGGCAAGAAGATATTTGGAAGCATTTCAAAGGCCAGTTGAAGACTGCCAGACATCATTAACTGCCTCAAAAGTAAAAACATTGCTTTTAAAATAGCTCAAGTTAAAACTAAAAGTAGAATCACTCATGGTTTTATTTAAACATTTGACATGAACTCAACAAACACTGTATCTTGCCTGTGACTGGTCTGTGCAAAGAGCAAAAGCAGTGCGTATGTAATAGATGCCGGGTGAGCATGGAGCTGTGCTTCATTATTAGAGATGTGCGGTGTGTTGCATTGTAACGTGTCATTGTGTGGAACAGGGGGAGTGATTCCCTAGCCCTCTGTTTTCCTGCATAGCATACTTGGCTGCCATATAAAGCCTCCTCGCTTTGCTCCAATGTACAAAACCCTATTGTGGTTTCCCTGAGATAAGGAGAGAGGGTGAGAGACTCCTCTGGAGGCGCCAGGCCTATCTCCTCTATCTCCTCCAGGGAACATGCCGGCATTCCCAAAGACACTGGTGCTAAGAGCCTCGTCGCCCTGCTGCCCTCTTCATGCGCACACAGGAGAAGGAGACGTAGAGATTTATGTCATGGTAACCCAATCTCTTCCCCTACTGAACTCCCCGTCTCCCCTGACTGCCTGTGAGAACGAGGGAGAGTTTAAGAGTGGAGGGAGACGCTGAGGGCTGCTGATGTTTTTGCAGAACAGAGGTGGACTAAGGCAGACACAATGTTCTCTTTCTGTTGTTTCAGTCTGATATGTGTGGGATGCGATTTGTATGTGTCTTCATAGCGCTTGTAAGTCTGTGTATGCATGTATGTGCACGCATTAGTGTTTGATATCTGATACCAGTGACCCTAGTTTATTTGGGACTGAGTGGGATTGACTCCCACGGATGGCTATGAGAAAAGATGTAACGTGATAGCAAAAAAAAAAAGAGGAGGTCGTGTAAACACATTCACACATAGACACACAGTCACTCACGTGGTAACACATTTCAAGCCAATATTCACACAGTTACATTTTTAGGATGCCTTCCTCATGCTCTTTTAACATTTTTAACATTCACCAGATTTTTTATTTTCATCGAGAAAACGACTGAAAAAAACAGTGCGAAAAAGTTGAGACTTTACAAACTAAACAGATGCTGTGAACAAGTTGTAAAGCCAACATGAAGATTGCACTACTTCTTCCTACCCATACCTATTAGAATTCAAAGAGTCAACAATGTAGTGTAGGTGTACATAATGGATGAAACACAGAATGTGACATCTCCTTGAATTCACAGGTTTAATATTTCATGGTTTGGAGGCACACCTGAGAGCTGAACATATGACTCAATCAAAACTTAATGTGGAACATGCAATATGCTGAAATGATGAAGTCAGGGGGAGGAGGAGACTGAATTACTGCATCAAGGATGACAGAGATGGATAGTAAAACACTGAACTGCAGTCACTTTTTATTTTAAACTTTCTAAAAGATTTAATCCTTCTCTGTTTAAAGAACAAATTAAATGAATGTGTGTACTGCATTTCCTGTATTTGTTTCTGAATCTACCATAACTCAGTAACAAATACAACACAAATGCACTCAGTGTAACAAATTTCAATCCAATTCTCTAGAACCACAGAAACAGGAAGTTTCACCTGCACAAACTGCGAGATAGAGAGAGACTCAGTTAAATTAGACTCCACAGATTCACTCTCACCTCCGCAGCATCTAGCAAACATGTGTCGAACCCACCAGGAGTCGGCCTTATGGAGATGTGTGTATGTGCGTGGTATTTGAGTGTGGAAGGAGGCCTTTCCTGCATGTGTGTGTTCGGCATGACGTGGCAACCCCCTGCCCTGTTCAAACACGGTGTTGGCTGTGCAGGCAGCCTCATCGTCAGGCTTGGCTTGCCACTGGTACACGCTGTGCCTGGCACCCTGCGGAGGGGGAAGGAAGGAGCACAGCGGAGCCAGGCCGCCTCCAACACCTCTCCCACCGAGCCAAAGGCCCCTCTGGTGGGGCTCTGAACATCAGAACAGGCCCAGGGAGAAATGATAATGAGGACCAAGACTGTGCTACACAGGATAACACGTAGGGACGCCATCACAGGTTTTAAACCACACACACACACACACACCCAAACATAAACATGCAAATATAGAAACATATGCGCACAAGCATGCCTGCTCATAATCAGGCTGGCAGGGATGCAAACAATCGAACACACACACACACACACACACACACACACACAAACTTGCAATCTAGTTTAGGTGGAGACTTGGTAAAAAATGTAAAACTTACATTGTGTTTATTTTTTAGCAGTAACGTTTGAGATCTATGTTTTCTTTGCACTGCTGGAGATCACTCTGCGTTCAGTCAGTATGGCCAGTGCATCGTTTTCTTTGGATTTTGTGTTGATGGGGATTTAGTTTCAGTAGCAAATAGTCTGATAGCTGTCATTAATTAATGCTGTAAGATAGTAATTTTATTACAAAGTAATCACTGCTGCTGCAAGATTTAAAAGACCTACTGTAACTGCTGCTAGGTACAACAAATGTGCCAAAGATATCTTGAAAAGTGAAAATCTGGAATTGTGTTACAAAAAAAATATCTCAACTTTTGATGAAGTTGCACTGATATGGTCTTAATACACATCTAATTTGTACTGCCTGTGTAGGTTGTTGACACATGGACAGTATGTACATAGCCAGACAACCCACAGCTGATTAATAGACATGGGGAGAACATGCAGTCTCCGCACAGAAAAACCACAGCCAGCGCTTTCAAACCTGGAACCTTTATGCTGTGAATGCTGTGAACGGTCCTAACTGCTAAATAAGACAGTGTCCCCTTTAAGTTGAAGGAAAGTAATTAATGGCTTAAATCTAGTAATTTTATGCCATGAATTAGAAATTCGATGAAACGAATGCATATTTGTTAAAAACTAAATTTGAGGACACAATTAGGGTACAGTTACGTATGAGTAGTCTGAAAGCGCAAATGACTCATTCGAGTGTACTAATTTGGTCATTACAGGTTATGAGTTATTAATTGTTAGGAAACTTAGTAATTACTACATTTATCAAAAACAAATGATCAAAAACTTTACCCTTGATAACTGCTTTCCCATAGTAAACGTAGATATAATTTGTATAGCGTACAAGCAGAACAAAGGTGCATCATCTTCAGATGAGGAGACTGGGAATGATTGTGTTGATAATAGCACTGTGCTCCATTTGCAACAAAGATCAAGTTAAAAATGTGAGCAACCTGAAAACAAAACAAAAGCAAAAGTGGCAGATGTCAGCTCATGTGTTGATAGAATTATGCAGATCCAACATGTGATTACAGCACCAGGGTTGTAGATATAAAGCATAGCATGCATGTGTGACTGCTTTGCGAGATGTTAAAGATGAGAGGGGATGAAAATTGGATTAAATTGTGTGTGGCAGCTCACTGTAGGGAGGTAATTAGGGACAAACATTGAGACGCAGAGTCTGATCTCTCCTGCTGGAGGTTAAGTGAAATAGGAGCTGTGAGTCCCAGCATCCCGGTGGCACAGTGATTAGAATTTCCTAATGTGGGGCTAATGGGATGTCAGCCGGGAGCAGAGCCCCTACACAGAACCACTCATAACAACAAGTGGTCAAAGATCAAGCCTGATTAAAAAGATAGAGAAGAGAAACAGGAAGACAATGCCAGAGTTGATGAAGAAGTGGACACTTCTGCGAATTCTGAATCCTGATTATCGGCTGTGTTATCACACCATTCAGCAACGGGAAGAGGAGAAGTGGGACATTACGGTTTTGAAATTAGATTCATGATTGGGATGTGAAAAAAACAATGCTAGCACTTTATTTCAATGACCCACAGCTGGAAAGTTATTTGCTGTGTTTCCACAAACATGTTATTTTACTACCAGCTCTTTATATGTACAACTCAAACATCAACGAGTTACAAATCATCAGATTTATACATCATTAAGATGAACCACAAGATAAAAACAATTGTAGACAGATGTCATATTGAGTCATATTTTCAACTGATTTGAATGGTAGGCCACTGTTATGACTGTTGTTCTCTCTCCATTACCAGTCTTCTTTCATTTCCCTGAAGCTCAACATACCTGCTCTTTCTCCGCTTTTGTATCTCTTAATCAGCTTGTTAGTTTTCTGTGTTCACCCACTCTGGCCCCAGCTTGTGTGTGCATATTTGATCAAACTCTGCTGAGGATTTGATAGTGTCGCTAGTTGCCAGTTGCAGTGGGGCTTGTGGTTGAAATAACAACAATAGCACCACAACTTGACTGCCAGCACCTGATGATGAAACGACAGGGGGAAACAAAAGCAGCCCCCAGAGCTGCAGATGCTGACGCTGGAAGGTGTTTGTTGTGTGAAGGTGTTTGTGAGGTAGAGGTGGTGTGTTTTTGTGTGAATCTATGAGTGCGTGTTTGTCTGTGTGTGGGTGTATGAACACATGTACTTGCACGTTTTTGTGAGTGTGTGTGTACTGTATATCTGTCTGTGTGCATGTGTGTCAGTGCTGCGGCCCTGTGGCTATGAGGAACCCAGCTGGGAGGAAGAGTGAGTGCATTCATCCTGGCTCTCAGGGGCCGGGGGCCACACAGGTACCCAACGAGGGGATGAAAGGCTGCTCTGCAGATGTCACCCGCTGGGGTTCAGTGGCCTAGCCAGCAAATGTCATGTTTGGCAGCTGGCACGCTGCTGCTCTCCCACCAGTTGTTGGCAGAGGCGTCTTCTAAAGGATGCTAGAGTGGGATGCAAGCACTGGGAGCGCCCTAATGGGAGCAACATTAAAGAGAGTTGCTGGCTTCTGTCTGTCATAGAACATTAACCTTGTCCTGTTTCCTGCTTCTCAGGGGCAGCTGACGCATGTACTTGCTCTCTCTCATTCTCGCTCCCTTTCTCACTCCTCCCCCAATAAGTTGCGCACATGTGAGTAAGAATTTATGCACACACAGAGTACTCTAGTACTCACTATCTGTTTAAAGGGTCATTTCAGCCATTTTTTTTGAGATATGTAGAAACTGGACAAATAAAAAACTTTGAGGTTTTTTGTATTTTTGGTGGACCAGCCCTTTAAATAACTGACTAAACTGTTACAGTGGAAAAATAAAAATGAAAAAAATGTTTTATTTTGACTCTTGCGTTTTCTCAAACATTGTCTTTTCACAGCATCTGCCTTTCCTTGTTTTTGCACAACATATGGTTGTTCAGTGTCAAAGGTCAAATGACCGGCCAGTGGTTTGTAGACCCTCCTGCTGTCCCACAGCTGTGTTCCCTGAGGTTACTTACACACAGAAACATCACCCGCTATGAACATCGAGTGTCAAACATGCACACACACACATGCACACTGAAAACACATATTTCTTTTTTACATATTTACACAACTCAAAATAAGACAAAACTAATAGTATAATATAATAGTGTGTGTGTATACATTATATATATACATATATATATATATATATATATATATATATATATACTAGTACTTCAAATAGGCCTACATGTCTACAGATGTTATCCCCAGTTTCTGCCAATGTTTTTATGACAGTATTCCAAGTGTGTACTATAGAACAGGGTGGCATGTATTTTTTCCTGCTAGTCACGCAGTAATTCCATTGGCATTGACAATACTGTTCCAGTTGTTGGCCTTTGTGTTAATGCTCACCAGGCCTGTACATGAAAATCCCATTTGTGCAAATGCTAAAAGAAAGCATTAAAGAAAGGTCAGTTTCTCACTGTAGCATTGCTCTTTAACAACACATCAATCTCTCCATAAAACGAGAAAACACATGGGGAGAAAGCTGATGTTTTTGTGTGTGTGTGTGTTTCATGCTTTTATATCCTAGTGGGTACTTAATGCACACTAACCAGTGGGGAAATGGAAGTCCCCACAGTAGAGACTGTTTTTTAAGGGTTAAGGCTTGGTTTTAGTAGTTGTGATGGTTAAGGTTATTGTAAGGGGCTAGGGAATGTATTATGTCAATGAGATGTCCCCACAGGGATAGAGGTGTGGGTGTGTGAGAGTGAGTGAGTAAGTAAGTGAGCGAGAGAGACTTTTTTTCTGATCATTTTCTGTCAAATCACTAAAACGGAACATATACACTGTATTTGGAAAGAGAGATGAATCACTGGGTTCACTTAGTCATCAAACTACATCAGGAATTGCCTGACATTTCCATTGACGCTCCACTGTCTTTATTTTCGTTACCCTGCCAGTCTAAAAGAATGGTAATGCCCAACTAAAGGTTTGTGTTTTACTTTGAATTTGACTACTCCAAATATAGACCACTGGCAGACACATTCTACTATGTGAAATCCATTTATTGTACTATTTAAAAAAGTTATGTTATCTCTTTAGGTTTGATCCATAAAAGATCCGTTGTTGGAAAGTTAGACTTTACCAACTTACAAATAATATTTGTAATATGTATATGTTATATATTGTGTTTTGTAGCTTCAAATTTAACGTACAGACATGAGAGTGGTATTGATCTTTTCATCTTACTCATTGTAAGAAAGCAAATAAGCATATCTCGCAAATTGTCCAACTTTTACTTTAAAAGATTGATATTTTCAGTTAAGATCAGTCGAGAAGCGTAAAAATGTCTTCTCCTATTATTTATATTTAATAATGTAATTATATGTATAGTTTGTATGATCAAAAAATCTTTGATTGGGCCTTTAAAGAGCCACGTCTGAAAGAGTAGTGTAGTTAAACACCATATGCACATACAAGCACAAATATGTACAGTTTGATGGGCAGTATTTATACATTAAAATAGGTATTTCAAATACAAAATATGATTTTTGTAATTTGTATTTCATATTTTGTATCAAAATACTTCAGTGTTTTGTATTTTGTACAGAAAAAATACTGTAAAATACTTTGTGAGAAGTCTATGCGATGACATAATAAAAACGCTGCCTCTGATTGGACTCGCTGAGATCAGAACAGTGAATTGATCCAGACCTGAAAAAGAATGTGAAAAACATTTAGGTCACTCGCCTTCCATTGATTTTTTGCACAAATTGCTACAATTCTTAACAGTTACTGTTAAGTTTTGCTGTTTGGTTTGGTAGCCTAGGCTGAATTGTTTACCAACTATTTGACCCAAGTAGCAGCCCTCACAGTTAACGTTTGCTTGCTACTTGCTTTTGTTAAGTTTTCATCAGTTGTGCACGAAAAAAATAATAAATCGTTTCAGAGTTGAGCAAATTGTTAGTTAAAAATTAAACTGGTGGTTACTTTAAATCTGTTAACTAGTTGCCTGTCAGATTTATCGCATGAAAAAAGCTGTTGCCTTCAAACACTGTCCACTTTATCATCTGAGTCAGTGTACTGGTGAAGTGAGATATTGAATAGGCCGATTTGGTTGGAGGTTTGCGAAGTGATTTCATGGCACCTTGGAAAAGTATTTTTGAAATACAAAAATGCAGTAGTTTATTTTTATACATGGCATGGCTGCTGTATTTTGTAGTTTATTTTGATACACTTAAAATTAGAGTATTTGGGATGTTATTTTAAAATACATTTTGATGTATCTTTGCCCATCCCTGTATGTACTGTATACTTGCATACACAAACATACTGCTACACACACACACACACACACACACACACACACACACACTCGCCAAGTGGACAAATCACACCCAGGGGATTTGGATGCATGCAATTAAGATTATGATCAATGACAAGTCAATCATGTGAGCCTGTTCTCCTCTCCCTTCCCCAACTCAGCAATTATTCTCCAGCTGGTGGGGTCTGCCCTGAACCATTGGAGGAGACATTATACTCCTTTTTTTCCATCATTTCTTTTTCCTACTGCCTCCACCCCTGCTCCTCCTCCTCTTCCCTGTCTTTCTCATCCTCCCTTCCCTGACTTCCCATACAGAGCAGTTTGCTTTGTCTTCCTCCTCCTCCTTCTACTCTTTCTGTCATCTCTGTGGAGCATTTAGCTCTGTCAATCACATCTGACAAGTTAGGGCTCTTCACCATTAGCCCCTGGCCTCCCTACCTTTAGACTCCATGTTAGGTCAGAACCCAACCCCCCCCCAAGACTAAACACACTGATGAGGGACGGGTGTAATGTTCCCCCTCAGTTGAATGTTGAAACTTCAAACCAGCTTAGAAAGGAAAACTGGCCAAATATGGACAAACTTGTTTCAGTTAATATTGTTTTCTGTGTTGTCACTTGAAAAAGCTGCTTATTTAGTTGACCAGTCGGAGCTGTGTGGAATGCACACAGACAACAGCAGGAGAGGAGCTGCACCTGTCCTCTTCCCTGTTTTGTTCGATTTTTATTGGCAGCCCAAACATGCTGGATTTCACAGTTTCTCAGGTACATTTGCTACTGTGCTACCAACTGCACTGAATAATAGTGTTCTGTGTGGTTGTGTATGTTGAAGAGAAGAATGTGCTCGGCTCTGCCCATTATTCATAATAGAAAGGCAGGCGGTTCTGCCAGCAGACCCATCGCTCCTGTGCTATCTGGGAGCAGATAAAGGAGGCAGGTGTGAGGAGGAAATTAATGTAAATCCATCAGTCTTCAATTAGAGCTCTGCTCACACCCAAACTAAAGACTCCATCTCAAACCAATAGGACCCCAGCTTTATTCACATCCCAACCCCACCTGCACGACCACAACAGCAGCAGCAGTCCTACTGTGTAAACACTCAGGAGCTATATAATGCAGTGTTTAATGATGAGCGAGCACGGGATGTGTGATATGTGCAGGTGCAGGGTGTTATCTAGCTCGCGAACGGTAGCCATGGTGTACACGGTTGTCCATTAAGCTCCCAGTGTGTGGCCAGTCTAATTCCGTGTGCCTGGAGGTGCAGGGTCAGAGACTCTCCATGGACTGTGGGCTGGGGGAAGAACTGCAGTTTAACCTAATTTGGTTCTAATTACAAAGACAGGAAGTCCACCTGCCACACATACGGCTGTGATGTCCTCCCCTCCAAGGGTTGGAGAGACTCTGGAGAGAAGGGGGAGGGGGATGAGAGAGGAGTGAGAAAGAGCTTGTATGATTTTTTTCTTTTATCTTGTGTCCTTCTGCGTGGTACAAAAAGTCCCATCGTCACACAGCATATACAGTACCCTCACAGCTGATACCAAACTGAATATTTTAAATATCTGCCTCAACAATAAATATTTGAAAAGCAAATAGCCCATTAGATAAGAATTTTTAACGAGCTCTGGGAGTCTAATAAATGTCAACATGAATGTTATCTGTCAAGAACATAACAGTATTATCTCAGCAGTGCCATTACAGCTATGCCAAACATTGAATCAGCCTTGATATGTATCTCTTCGTTGGCGACTTGAGAAGATTTACATCTCATTGTTATTAGTCACAGGACTTTGGATTGTTTGGTGATTGCTGGGACTTAACCATAACAGCTTGCCACAGAGAATCTGTGTGGATTGAACATGAGGCTGGAGTTCTCATTTAACACATGACGTCATCATGGGAGGTTTTAGTAAACCAAGGAAAGAATTGGTGACTGAAACCCAGAGAGTATAGTTACATGCTGCCGCCCTTGTTTGTACATTCTTTGTGTTGCCTTGACCTTGCAGCTAGTGTCATGTTTACAGCATCTGGCTGCATGACTCAGATTTTTAGAGCTCTACTTAACTTGCATCTTTCTCATTTTCCAAATTATAGGTTCATAGAATAACTTCCTGTAGTAGATGTTAGACAGTCCGTGGATTCCATTTATTTCACTATGTCATTAAAGGGGCAATATGTAGTTTTCAGCGACCACAAATTTTTAAGATTGCAACCAGGTGTGTGTTCGTATGCATGCTTAAACCATAGGCTTGACTCATGAGCGAGCATAATCTGAAACACAACTGCTTTCATACAGAGATCCCACAATCAACGCGTAAACACCGGCATGCCGGCTGAAACTTTTCACACATACATGTTCAGGCCCTATTTCTACCAACATTCCCGGCTCATACACTGCAGTGGGCTGTTATATTGGAAAAAAAGCAGCGTGAAAGCGACTATAGACACACAGGGAGACAGCTTCACACAACATGCTGGAAACTCAGGTAAACTCCCACTGCAACAATACAGTAGTATTTTTATCAGCTTGAGGTTGAACAAATCCATGTTTGGTACATGATAATGGTACATTTACTGCATTTAACCGACGTGATACATCAACGTTAGCTTGCTAGCCGCTTTCCAGTAACTAACATTACTATATGTGTGTCTTTCAGTGGAGGCTCAGCATGTCAGCACAGCTAAATGTATTGGATCATAACGAAATGGTTAGTGAACTGGACTGAATATTGAAGATTGTTGCAACACAACACAACAGTTAGACTGCAGAAACATTACTGTAGCGGATGGGTCTTGTACTGTGGTGTTGTCCCTATCTTGCATTATTGTATATTATGTGGCTCACGTAAGTTACAGCGACTGAGACAGTGGAAAAGCTGTGCATCTGAGTATCGGTAAAATGTCATTAAATCTAAATTGAACGTTATGAAGCAAACAGCTAAAGTAGCTGGCTGCTCCTGCCTTGCATCAAACCTAGTATAAAGAAATCGCTCCACATTTGCTTTGTAGCGTTACATCCTTTCTTGCAGGCTAAATTAACACTTTCACATAATACTGGTGGTACACAGGATAGCACGCGCGATAGCTGGTGAAGTGATGTGGAAAGCCATAACATTACATATTATATATTGAACCAGATAACATTAGCAGCTTCTCAGCATTGGCTGGTGAGCTAACGTGACTCTCTCTGTGACTCCAGCCTTTCTGATGTCGACTGTGTTTTGTACCCTTACGTGTTTGTGTTGGAGTGTACTGGGAGCTGGTTGTTTTATGGTGTTAGTGGACTGCATTTTGTTAGCCGCGGTGTTGTTGCTGTAGTCGGCGGAGGCTTGGGAGCATGCATGCAGCTACATCCTGATCCGATACCTTCACATTAAAAACAGAATAGCTGGAAGCAACAGAGAAAACAGGCGTGTGCTTAATTTCTAAATGATGAACTGATTTCATTCAAAAACTACATATTGCCCCTTTAAAGGAAAAGGCTGTTAATAATATCTCTGTATTTTTTGCCAACAAATCCCATAAAAATATCCAAATCAAAAATGCACTAGTCTGTCTCAAACTTTTAAACTGCTCCCCTCTGTTTCTCTCAGTCCTGACCCATACATCTTAAAAACTATTTTGCAAATAAATACTTTATTTAAAAGCCAAAATCATTTCCTAAAATAGCTGAGCACTGTAGATTTTATCAAATTTTTATCAAACAGGAGTTATATTTTGGAGGCTATGTTCAACCACGACAGAAGGAAGGTGTACATGGGATTGACTTAAATAAACTACAGTGCATAGGCTACACAGAAAATACTTATTTATACTTGTTTGTAGAATTAATTCATTGTTGGAATTGTTCTCCATGGGATTTGTTGACAATAAGAAAAATATAGAATATAACAAGATGTATGTCACGGTTTTGAGGTGAAGGCAGGGTTGAGCAGGTTGGAGGACCCAAATGCAGGACGCAAAGGCCAATCGAATCGAGAACAGAAAAACAAAAAGTCTCAAAGGGCCAAATACCGGCAGGGCAAGGTAGTTCAGGAGGCCGACCAAGGTGGCCAGAGGTGAACAAAAGTTCAGGGGGCAGACCCGGCGGTCGACACAGCAGACCAGGAGGGCAAAACAGTTCAGGTGGACGTCCCGCGGGACGACCCATGAGGCCAGGCAGACCAGGCGGGAAACAGAGTTCGGGAGGCTGTCCCGGAGGACGACCCAACAGGCCGGGCAGAACAGGGGGGCAACAACGTTCAGGAGGTCGTCTGGGAGGACGACCCAACTGGGCGGGAGGACCAGAGGGTCCACAGAGTTCAGGTGGCCGTCCTGGAGTACGGCCCTGGAGGCCAGACTGTTCAGGGAGACGGCAGGAAGGCCAACAAAGAGGCTGGAAACCCACTGGAGGCCAAGCGGGGGACCGGCAAAGGTGGCGAATCCTCCCTGAAGGCCGGTGGCGAAGGCGAGACCTCTCTGGAGGCCGGGCAGGGGGCCAGAGACAGAAACTAATCCTCCCTGGAGGTCGGCAGCAAAGAAGAGATCGCTCCGGAGACTGAGCAGGAGGCCGGTGATGAAGGCGAACCCTTCCAAGAGACCGGCGACGAAGGCGAGATCTCTCCAAAGGTCTCAGCAGGGTTTGCAGATGACGGAAGGGACCCACCAGAGGCCAAAGAAGGCGAGGCTTCTCCAAAGGTCGGGCCGGTGACCGGCGTAGGGAACCTGGGATCTCCGGTGGCAGAGCACAGCTGAGGACCACGGGCGAGACTGCTGGGCTGAGGACCACGGGCGAGACTGCTGGGCTGAGGACCACGGGCGACAACTCCGGGGAAAGCCTAGCCTCCAGGCTATCAGGCCATAGGCTAGCTGCCCGTGCTGCCTCTGACTCCCTGGCCTTCATGGTCAGGTAGGCCAGGAGAGTCATAGTCCCTGAGTCCTTGGTAGGTAGGGCAGGCAGGCGGACGGACAGGCTAGGCGGAGGACTAGCCGTGCTAGCCGAGCAGGATACAGGCAGGACAGGCGGAGGGCTAGCAGCGCTAGCTGAACAGGTTACAGGCAGGACAGGCGCAGGGCTAGCGCAGGTAGCGACAGGCAGAGGACTAGGAGCGGTAGCCGGGCAGGACAGGAGGATGCTTCCCGACCTGCAACTAGCAGGCCGAGAACAAGTCCCCTGAGGGCTAGCAGGCTGGATGTTAGCCGTTTCCAGGCTAAGGGACTGAGGAACTAATGAGGACTTGGCTGGGGGATCGGCTGAAAAACAGAATCCAAAATCCAAAATAAGCAGGGAAACAGGGAGACACGACGAGTAGGCTGGTAACACAAGGTAACACAAGGTAACACAAGGTAACACAAGGTAACACAAGGTAACACAAGGTAACACAAGGTAACACAAGGTAACACTAAACAATGACCCGACAAAGACAAGACAGAAACACCAGGTATATATACACAGGGACTAACGAGCAGGGCGGGAGCAACACAGGTGAAAGACATGAGGCTAACAAGGCACAGGTAGGGAGAGAGAGAGAGAGAGAGAGAGAGAGAGAGAGAGAGAGAGAGAGAGAGAGAGAGAGAGAGAGAGAGCAGGGGAAAACAGAGACAGACATGCAGAGGGATCACTGGGGTAACAGACATGACAAGGGTTACCGAACACTAGACGAAAGACAAGACAGACCCCCAAAACCCAACAGACCAAAATAACGCTAACTAAACACAAAAGTGCAAAACACCGCATGACAGACAGGCAGAGTGTGACAATGTATACTTATTTTTAACACACTAAGCCAAATTAGCATTGTGTGTGGTGATGCGGTTGCAAGCAGGGACCGTTTTGACAACTCCCTCTGACTGAGCTCTCATAAAGGCGCTGACATATCACATTTAAGTGTTGACTGCTGAACAGCAACCTTTGTAATTCAAGACACTGATTCTTGTTGATATAAACATTGAAAATATTGCTAATAAATGCAGCCACAACTACATAGCTTTACAACCTGCAAATCCTAGCGTGGCTTTCTTCTGTCAGGCCTTATCAGTAGACCAGATCCCTCAGCGGTGTTAATGGCAGGTTCTGGCGGTGTAAAGCTCCCTAACAAGGAACCTGATTGTTCTGTTAATGTGTTACTTCCTGTTGGAGTCAGTGCTCCGGAATGGAGCCGAGGGCCAGTGCCGGAAGAAATCCCCACATCAGAGCAATCACAGGCCGGCCAGGGTTTCATCTAGCCAGCCAGCTAGCCAGACAGTCGGCCAGTCAGCTTCCACAGCCCATGATGGAGGAGATGGATTTCACTAAAGCAGTCTGTGTAACCTTACACCTAGTCTAAGGAACCTGGTGGTCCAAATCAGGTTGGGCCACATCACACAGAGAGTTTGATACTGAAGAGTTTAAGACATTACACAGGTCTTTTTAGTACTGCAGTGATAAATATTGGTTATACAATCTAGCACAAAGTCAATATTTTAACATATTTTAAGCATATGCAAATATGTGCCTCATTTAATACAGTACACTTTGCCTCATTTTGTAAAGCAACATGGCATTGGCTTACAAATGTCTTATGAGTGTGACTGCTATGTGGCATCTGAGTGTTAGCAGTGGTGACTGTTGCCACTGTGAAATTCCTCCAGCTTATTCCTCCACTCTCGGATTTACACTCTGTGCACAACTTTGATCTCAAGGTATTAAAGTCAATAGTAACCAAACAGGGTGTGGAGTAGAGCAGGGGCTTATGGGGCTTTATACCCTACTCTACATGCAGGGAGCTATCTGAGACTAAACAGAAGCAGCATGGATGGAGGTGAGGAGATGATGGGGGAGTGTAAGGCAGAGAGCAAGCGAGGCAAAACTGAGACTATCTGGCTGATCATGTGAGTAGCAGGTCATCTCCTTTGGCAGAGAAAGTGCTGTGTTGATATGGCAATATGCCTTTTTACCCACCCAGAAGTCATGGGCCAGGGCACCATCAGCGGTGTGAGCGTTGTTCAAGAAGCAGTGGAGATCAGTCAGCACTGATACAAGGGTGAAGAGTGGGAATAGAGCCTGGGGCTATTTGGAACAGACACATCAGTACACACACCCCCACACACATACAGACACACCCACACATCTTTATAAACACTGCGTCTGATGCACAAACATATTAAATGAAAAATAAGCAGAATTACTGACTTGTGTTTTGTGTGATTAGCTGAAAATCTAAATTTAAACAGTAGTTCCCGGCAATAATAGCACAATGCAATAACATTTAGGTCCTATTTCCCCAGCGAGGAGGATCGTTGCGTTGCTCATATGTTTCGTTGCTCATATGGTTCAACTGTGCAACTCCTGTTGGCATCCTGTGTAGCTGCAAGAAGTAAATAAGGAGAAACTTGTGCAGTGTGCCCATTTTGTGTCTTTTCCCTCCAAGGCTCTAAAAGTCTGAAGAGGAAATCTATCCTGAAGTTATGTTACGAAACTTAATAACTGACTGACCATCTGATTCACACCCTATCTGTCCAAGACATGGCACATATTTATTTCCAGCAAGTGATTGCATCAAATTTGTCCTGTTTTTAACTTTGTTAGAAAAAACATGCTTGGCGGATGCACGGCACACACTGGTGGCTGCAGGGAGCCAAAAGCACTTTATTTATGTTTGGATGGCAGCGGGCGCTCAGTTCTGCTTGGCACAGACAGTGTGCTGTGGTCTTTGGCACCTCTTTGCATCCCTCCTGTCCCCCTAACATACACTCTCCCCCCGTCTTTATTGGGCCTCTGTAGCGTCATGTGTATGTGTGTGTACGTATGCATTTGCATGCATGTTTGGAACTATGCACGCGTGCTGTGTACTCCTGTTTATATGTTCTTTGAACTACAGTTAAGATATTTTCTACTCTGAATATCACATAAAAGAGGCAGGCAGCAGCAATGCTTTATATCAATTTTTCATAGACTCTTTTATCTTTACTTTTTTCAGAAAAGACTACTAGCTCCTCTAATTAAACATGAGAAGTTTCTCAGAAAGTGGTTTTGAAATTGAAACTAATCTCCAGTGCACCTTAGGTCATGGGACTGCAAAGCTCAAAGTTCCAAGCAGAAAAATACTACATGACTGAAGATGAATACATATGCCAGTGGCTAATCTTCTACTTTGAGACTTTGCTACTTCAAACTTACTTAAGACGTCACATGCAGGGCATGAGTGACTCATGTAGTAATGCCAGCCAAGTGCAAACTCTAATCTTCCCTCAGCTCTGCTTATGCAGGAGAGAGCACTCTGCCAGGGCGTCCACTGAGCACAGCCATTCCAGAAATTCAAAGTTACAAGGTCGGTGTACATCTGCTGCCGGCAGAACCTAGAGTAAGCAAATATCCCCAGGTCTATACCCCAACAATCTCATTTATTATTTTTTCTCCACCTTCCCAGCGCTTTTCATTTTACCTCAGGGAACCGACTGACCCTCGCTTGGTATATAAATATATAATTTATATCTCATATATTTATAAACCAAAGCAAGGCCAGCCACCTTAAAAGGAAGCAATGCCTTTTTCCTTGTGCCGGAGCTCTGCGGAGTCTGTTGAGGCTCAAATCCAGGATCTGTAGCCTGGGTTTCCTCAGTCCGGAGCAGCCAGTGTAGCAGAGGGATGGGAAGAGAATGATTCTGGTCAGGCTGGCAGGCCATCCGTGGCCAGATAACTGCTGATACTGGGACTAATTTGGTCATGTGCAGGGCTGCCGGATGACGAGCAGCTGATAAAGAAAACATGGCAGATAGACAGCTGGGCTGCTGGAGGAGGATGTGAACTCTCTCCAGATCCTAGCTGGAGGATTTTAAGTGTCTTGAGCCTGTCTGTCCTGTCATCTGTCCACTGAAACCATTCATAGGCTATATGACAAAAGGTCTTTATTTGTAGAACTGCTTGTGTTTTTGATATTTTGGCTGATGAATTTAAGATAGCAATGTGTTCTGTGATTTTTTTTCCCCCAAAACTTTTTTGTCATCCCATTTGACCATGCGGTGGCTTTGCACTTTGCCAACACCGACATGTAGCTGACTGACATCTCAGCCTAGCAGGGGCAGCGTATAGAGCCCCACAAATCACAGAACCAAGCTGATGGATAGATAACAATCCCTAGCGGAGAAACTGCTGTGCTGGAAACATACTGTGAACATGAGCAGTCTTGGCCGGCGGAGTATGATTACAGAGCAGCAGCACAGTTTTAGAAGCCCTGCCGGGGTCATATGGTTCTGACAATCCTGGTCTGCTTAGGCTAACGCAGAGCCTGTTGTCTGGCCTAGAGAGGGGAAAGACAGAGAGATAGTGTGTGGTGGTGGCGGTGTGTCTGTGCGTGTGTAGATTGGCTCCCGGAAGAGCAGCAGTGACTCAGGACTGCGAGGGGGCTGCTGGGAAATGTCCGTGTCACTGGTGTCACCCAGGCAAGGCAGATACACAGAGCAGCAGTCACGGACACATTCTTGGCCCAGGCCGATCTCCGAACACACTCGCCATCACGATCCCCCTTCTCGCACTCTCAAGCTCTCACTCTGCTTCCTCTCTCTCACTCACAGATGCTCTCTGTCTCTTTCTCTGGCATCTATTGCCCTTTTGCTCTTTCTGCCTCTGTCAACAAACACGCACACTTCCACGTGTCTTTTTTTCTGGACAGCTCAGCAAAGCAGGGCATATTAAGATACACTGATTAACAGGGGGAAAAATCTGTTTCACAATGTTCTAAAATCATCTAGAAACATTTGTTTTATAGAAAGATTAAGGCTTATTACTTAAAACATTGAAAAAATTAATAAAAACACTACAAAATCATTGTCTAAGGGTATTTAGCTTTGAATCGTTTGCATTCTATGACCTATTGTTAAACTCTGTCCTCTGTAATTCAGTCTAACAAGGCTTGTAACCAGTTCAGTGTGCTGCAGCAAGAGGAGCCAAACGAAGATAACTAGCACCCCCTTTTGAAAGTGCAGACTTGACCAGAAAAACAATTTCCATCAATCTCTTTTCATCATGTTTGAGGCTCCTGAAGCAGATGAGCTTTCTGTCACCCGTGCAAATCTAGATTGGACTGTCTCACTGAAATGAATGGGTAAAGTAATGAGCTGAATTAGCGATTTATTGGGATTAAAATGTTTACTACAGGAGGCTGTTTTGGATGACCTTTTATGTACTGTGTGTGTGTGTGTGTGTGTGTGTGTGTGTGTGATGCATGCTAGAGAAAACAACAGCTCAGCTTTGATTAATATGGATTAGGAGTCTTACAACTCATAATTCACACACTGAACAAAAACATGTTTGGTAAAACCATAATTCCTCTCAAATGTAAAAAAAAGAAAAAATTCGAAAAATAATTACTGTCTAAGCATGTCCTTTTTCTGTGGCTGAAATATGGCCTAGCTTTCACAACCACCACTTAATATCACATAAATTAATGTAACCCGTGTATTATTAAAATATAAATCAGCTTCCTGAGAAGTTGGTTAGTTAATCCTCACTATGCAGAGGAGTCAGCATTAAAGCTGCCTACTAAAGTTGCCATGAGCAGTAGTATGTGATTAGAACAGCATTTATTCATCATCATTAAGGAGATTAATGCAACTTTTTTTCTCCTAAATTATATAATAATATGATATGATTTCATTATCTGATGTGATTTTGAAAATATTTGTTCATATCAGTTTCCTTATGACTCACTTTTCTGGTTTTTAAGCCCTGTTTTGTACTGTATTTTAGTGTCAGACATTGTGTCCCTGCCTCTGTCTTGATAAAACTTGGTGGACTGTGTAAACACCAGGGACAATGATGGGAATAAATCCAGGATTTTATTGTTCTATCCCTGACAATGTCTAATATATTGTATTTTTTTGACCAAGCCAAAATTAGCTGCTGATCAGTTGGTCTGAATGTATTGGACCCCTGACGATGAATCTCCCAGCCATGCACACACTGTATCTAACATGCCAGTCATTGTTTAGCCATCACAATACACATATACATCCATCTAGACATTCATCTCTGTCCATCCATCCATAGATACGTACTGTACATCCAGCCAGACACATGTCCAGGCTGCTAGTCAGAGCCCCAGGAGTTTGAGCTGTTACACCAGAGAGCGGTGTGGGAGAGACCCGATAAGCAGCTCAGACTGGATCAGTGGTAGCAGGAGGGGAGCGATGGGAGCTCCTTACATCCCCCTTCCTCAGTATTCTCCATTCCTTCGCCCTTTACATGTGTTTATACCCTAACTCCTTCATCTATTTCTTTTATGAATTTTATATTTCTCATGTTTTAATACTCTGGCTTGGCTTGATTATTCATTTTTTTCAGCTTGCAACATGCATCAATCTGGCTCAACGCTTCCCCCACCTATTTTCAACACTTTCACATCGACCTCTTCCCCCGCCTAAACCCTCTGTCTGTTTTAAACTACTTTCTTATTTGAGCCCCTCTCCCTGCTTCCTATATGCTTTACGAACACAACTAGTTTCCACTCAGAGTTGGAAGGCGTTGGAGGTCAAAGAGGAGACAGAGGGCCGCGGAGTGGAGGTCCGGGGAAGGGGAGGGGGGAGTGAGTGTGGAGCTGGTCGGTCGGTCAGGTGCAGCGCCACCAGTGATCATTAGGGTTACAGCTGCCCGGGCCAGATTGTGTGCTGCCTGCACCAGGCGAGATGTTTTGCCCAGGGAGAAGAGCGAGCATCTGTCTGTCCCTCCCCGTAGACAGCAACCTCCTACCAGCCTGTCCAACTCAACCCAACTGGTAACAAGGTCACCCAACTCTTACTTTCTCTCTCTCACGCACACTCACTCTGAACTACTCTGTACTTCTCTTCCTGTTTCGCTCACTCCCTCCTTTATATATAGCTCCTCTCACTCGTTCTCTCTCTTCAGGACAGGTTGTGAAAGCAGCAGGCCTTTAGTGCACTGCAGATTTGAAAAAAATGATTGCATGTGATATTTGGACTGAAATTCATTTCATGTGAGTGAGCAATGCCAATGTGCATAGCACCGCGGAACAGCTTTTCCTTTCCCAACTGTAGTGACTGGTTATTCGTTATCTGTGCCCAATGTTAATTGCATAGTTTGATCCTTGTTGATAAAGGGACACTTTAATCATAAGAAAAGAATTGGCTCCACCAAACACAGAACCCATTTTTAAAACATTTTTTACAACTATTGTTTCTCCTTATCTTATCAAATGAGTACAAAATTATAATTATGCACTAAGCCCAAAGGGGAAGTTGTAGCTGTATTTGTATTCACTACTACCTTTTACTTCTGTTTAAAGAGAGACCTGATGAGAGGAAACCATTTTGAACCACTGTAAATTATAATTTGCAAGGTTTTTGTATTTTGTTTACTTTTTTTGGACTTGTAAGGCATCATGAAAGCTATAAGTCACTGTACCATCTTACCTTAAAGATAAAAAGGTTTTAGGTTATTTAAAAAAATTGTTCAAGAATTAGAAAAAAAGATTGATATCACTCTCTTGTGTGTTCAATATGAAGCTGGAGTAAGCAGCCAGTTAGCAAGTAAGTAAGTATAATGATTGAAATCGGGGGGGCAGCTAGCATGGCTCTGTCTGAAGGCAGTAAAATCCGTCTGGTATCACCTCTAAAGATCATAATTAACACACTATTATTAGGCCTACGTAGCAAAGTGTAGACAATCTCAAAGTATATTGTATTCTATAAAGTCCTCCACTAAAAATTTATCTATATATTTATATTTATACATACAGTAATTATCTAAAGTCCTCCCAAATATTTTTGAAAGTGATGGGGTGGTTTTAAGACTAGTACAGATGATTATCAAAAGGATTGGTAATCCAAACTATTTTGGATTGCTTTAGAATTTTCTCCAAAAATACTTATGATTAAATGTCGGAATATCGGAAGTGTGTAGCTGAGAAGGATTGCGCAAGCTAATTGGCTACAACAATGTGACATTTAATGCTTTGGATACAGAGGGTCTGCTGTTTATGCTCAAATCATCAGCTTCCTACCAGATTCTTTGGTTGGGTGCCAGATGTCAGGATTGTTTGATTGGGTTTGAGGTAATTTGCTGATTGAATGCATTAGGTGATGGGTGCTAATCTCTCTGATCTAGCTTTGTCTATAGACTAACAACAGGATTGTACGAGGAGAGAAAATCGTACTAGGGAACAAATAACATATGGCTTCTGTTGTTAATCTATCAAACACAGTGGTCCCTTGACAACAATAAGCAATGCAGAATATTTAACAAGTATGTATTTAACAAAACACTTTTTCACACTTATCACAGCAAATACGTACACATAATGCTAACTCCCAACAAGCAGCACATTTGCTTTCAGTCAGTGGAGTGGAGGGGTTAGAAAGCAGTGAAACCTTTAATTCATTTTGAATTTGCATCATCTGTACTCAGTTGTCAGCCAGACTGAATGAGCTGGGCCAGGAGCTGACAGAATGGGGCTGAAACAGGTGTGACACCAACTTTCTGCCTCACAGGAGACGATAAAGCCCTTGGCCAAGGGCATAGCACCTGGACCATTGTTTTATCACACAAAATACCTTTTAAGTGCAAATTTCCACTTGGTCCTAAAGGAGACCTGGCCTCTGCACTTGCTTTACTCATCTGAACCAATATGTGATCCGTCCTCATTTGCATAATGGGCATAATGGAAATGAGGGGCCAGCTTTGTTAGCCCAAGACAAAAAGAAGAAAGAAAAAAGGGAGGCAGACTGATGCCATTCTGTTGAACTGCATCTGTAGGCCTACAACACAAAGGTGTGATATCTTGAGTCTCATTTGACCACTTTTAATGATGATCAGAGGTTATATTGAGCACTGCCACTGTTATGGTTTGACAAAGGCTTTATATGTGGTTGCTAAAAGATAGATCATCAAACAACATGCTGACAGATAATGTAAGCGTGCAGGCCAGTGTATACATCCTTTTCTTTTGTTGGCTGACAATAGGATTTAGACTTTTAATTACAAAAGCATCTTTTTCACTTTCACTTTCACTCTTTGAGTTTGAGTTAATGAGATGCTGACAGCTTTCAGTCTTGTAGAGAGCTGGATTCTCCTGGTTATTTTATGCTGACTGCATTGCGCTGATGTTGCATCATATGTTTTCAAGTTTCATCTCTCAGTCTGCCTAACAAGAGATCAGCGAGTGAGGACTTGGCAGTTGGGCTAGAATGAATGCCTATGATGAAACTGGTTCTTCTGCATCACTCAGCTATCAAAACTTTATCTACTGTGTTACTGCAATTGACCAAACTGCCATGCAACAGTAGCCTGGTATCTGGTGGGAGCTTAAGGCAACTTAAGCAGCCTGCCTGAAGGTTGCCTAGAACAGTAACAGAAGCAGTAAAGCTGAGAAAAGGGTTTGTAGTTTGAAGGCTACTCAGTCAAAGTGTGTAACAGCTAAGTTGCAAAACCTTAATTTTATCCCTTTTTCCGGATAATAACCCTAAAACCACACTGTTTGGACAATCTGTGCATCTTAGCCAAGTTAGTTAGCTTTTAGCAAGCCTAGTTCAGCTGTGTTAGATTTTTATCCATTAAAATTCATTTAGCTACTGCTTTATTTACGTGGAATAATTACTAAGATGTTGGCACATCAAGATGTAGCTTTCAATTACAGGAAAAAGGTCAGAAAGAGGCTATAAATTAGTTTTAGGTGAAGCTAGCTGTTACAGTCCGGCTAGTTACAGCTAGCTGGAGAGCAGTCACTGCTGTTTGGTTTTTCCCTCGGTCTTGTAGTTCCTTTGCAGATAGACATTTCTATAGCATAGTCATTTTTATTTGGTAATTTCAATGTCAGAAAGCTAGATTCTGGTCTTAACTCTCGCTCCCTACTCTCTTGGCCCCCACTCTGCCTTTTACACCTTATACTCCTGCGTTGTAATCAATAACAAAAAACACAGGAGAGATAGGTTTTAAGTTCGACCTAACTGATGTGACTTTCTTCATCGGTGTCTGAAGTTGTTTTGCGCATTGCTCTGCAACAGCATGGCCTCCTCGCCACCTGCACAGTGGGCTCTGTGGCTGGGACTCCAAACTGTCAGCAGTGGTGCACTGCAAATAGCAAGACATCACTGCCCGCATCAGCTTATAGGCATCCTCACTATGACTCATTTCTCTTCTTCAGTTAACCACTGCCAGTTTTTGTTGTTATGTGGGCTTCTGTGACCTGCAAACGGCATTGTGGTGAGACAGTGCACCATAGATTGAAGTGCAGTAGGGATCCTATTGAGAGACACACACACACACAGATACACACACACATCAGGGCATAAAAAGACATATGGGTAATAAAATGTTATTTTCTGAGTATGACATGCAGTTATAGCCATCACCTGTAATCAGTGATCGTAGATTTTAAGAACTCCCTGTTGAAATATATTATGAGACAAATCAAGAAACGGAATTCCTTTCTTTTCACAATTATTATATTATCAAGTATATCTTGATATAATGTTAGATTTCAAGCTCCCTTAGAGGCATCATGTTTTTCTATGTATAGTAAGTGAATATTAAACAAAATATGTTTCTCTCTTTCACTGTCTTGCTCAATACACACTCATACACACACATTCAAAATAAGAGTAAAGGACCAAAGCTCATTTTAGATGTCTGAAATGTATTTCTTTGCTATTTTCTATTGGGAAACATCATTATAAGATATGGACGCCAATGTGATATTTCTAATAAGCCACTACTTGCCTTGCTGGCACTTAGGCACAAAGGTATTTACTTTAGTTTAATCTTCTTGAGCTTTCTACAACCAGGCAACACGTCCACATAAATTCTTACATGGACAAATACACAAAGAAGCAAAACCCCGTCGCCTTGTTCTCTGCAAAGGTAGATTATCTCTGAATGCACGAGAAATTTCTCGGGGGATGCTTTGGCGCCGAGTAATAAAACTCAGAGAGTGTTGCCTTTGCCAAGCTGAGACATCTGGTCACCTTATCACAGATAAGTGGGGGTTAGTCCTGGCATCTGCTAGAATTAATCCATTTTGCAAACACAGTTATCCTAATCTCCTAAATATGTCATTCCACAACTGTACAAAGCTGTAGGTATAATTTCACCATTTCTTCTCCAGTGTGCACAAGATTGATCAAGGCACACTTCACTGCACCGTGTCATGAAACGTGAACAGTGACACAGTATAGAAGTGGAAGACAAAAAGAGGTTGGAAATCGGTGTCACAACCTGCACCTGGCCAACTATTTGCTGGTGCCCAGTCTGGTCTACAGCTAGCCACCTAACATCCCTGCATGAATATTCATGTGGGCGGATTTCTCTTTTGTTGCCTGCCTAGTCAGCAGTCACAGAACACATGGTGAGTGTTGGCAGCGCCCGGCCTAGGTAGAGGGGCCGCGGACGGAGGCAGTGGCAGGAACCAGGACCTGTGAGGCTGACTGACATTTCCATCTGTGGCGAGGCCTGGTAATTATCGGGGAGAGGAGCGCCCGCAGCAGCGCGCCATCTGCTAGGGGAGATGGCTCAATGAGGTATGAGCACGAGCGGCACTCCGTCGGGCCACTGCCTGCCTCTGACATGAGGGCTCGCATCTGCTACCGAGGAGCCGGGCTGCCCAACACAGCCTGCCTGCCTGGCCGAGAGAGGGGGCTGACAGGAGGGAGGAGAGCAGCCAAGAGCCCCCCTGACCCCCTTCCACCCCCACCACCACCCACTGCCATCACTACCACCACTGCCCTGCCAAAGGCACACTTGACAAACAGCAGAGCCCACTCACAAGTTTCCATACAGATCTCATCAAGTTGTTGGTTGGTTGTAAAGGATCCCTTTTAGTTCCAGTTCTTGCAGAGGAATCCATCATTATGTCAGAGTCAATGAATGTTGGGACAGGCATACAGTATGAGGTGAGATTAGGTGAACAAATGTGTTATACAGTATACATTTGTGGCAGTGAATGGCTGGGCTCAGCTGAAATATTCTCTACTGGTGTGCTTGTTACCAGGATTTGCTTCTGACTCATTTGTGAAGCACAGCTCTCTGAGACTCGGTTGTGGGAGCCCAGCACCACATCACACAGCCTCCTCACACACCTGTCAGGTGTGTGTGTGTGTGTGTGTGCATTTGCCTGCGTGTATATTATCCTCGTCTTGTCATTGTAGCCCTCATTTTGCGCTCAGCATGTTTAGTCCAACTGTGGTTCTGTTATTACACTCTGCCCACAGACACAGGCACACACTTTTAGAGCCACACACTAACATCCCATTAACAATGAGCAAAGAGAGGAGGCCCACTGCTCACTGAGCAGTCAAGATGGCTAAATACTGAAAAAGGCAGCTGTATGTATTATTGTGTGTTGTTGAGGTGTGAAAGGAAGATAGTTTCTATTGTGTCTGCTATTCTTTTCTGCTTAAATGTAACCTTATTTATTACAGAGATTTTACAGATACATACTTGAAATTATGAATACAATTCCAGTGGATCTAAATTTGTGTGGTGCTTTTGCGCAGACTCCAATAGAGCTCAAAATGAAGGAAGCTATCATATTCCCTGTGTAGCACCCTCTGCTCTGCAGAATGAGAAACATAGCCAATATAGTTTTGCTTTTCACATTTATTTGAATATAACTAGGAACAACTAACAGTTTCAGCTGCACAACTACAAGTGCTCACTTCCAGCATCACCAATTTTGAGGCGAAGATGAATTTTGCTCTGCCACTTTCTGGCCTTACTGGTCACTACTCTCATCAAACAAAGCCAGTAAACATTGGTGACAAATTCGCTCATGACGTTTAGACTAAAAAAAGCCCATTTCCTGCTACGCAGAGTAAAGCAGTGTGTCTGTTTCTGTTTGTCTGCTAACTTTAATTTGACCGCCTCCTGTTTTAGTCCTTAAACATCTGTCAAGTCCCTGACAAGTTGTTGTGGAAGTTGTTTTTACCTTTTGTGGATCAGTGTTTTTATACCGTCCTCGTGGCTCTTGCATCACTTATTACCACTTGAGATTTTACTCTGAAGGAGAGAAAGAGCAAAGGAGGCAGGAGAGGTAGAGAGAGGTACGACGAGGTAGGGAGTGAGAGAGCATGAGAGAGAGAGAGAGAGAGAGAGAGGAAGGGAGGGGCCGAGAGAGTGAGAGAAAGAGATCATTGCAGGATTTTATCTGACTGTTTGGACAGATTGGTAGAATTCAAAATGCAGCAGGGGCCTGTGATGTGGCAATAAAGTGTTTGCCTTTGATCCCGCCTCACAGTTTTTTTCTCCCCTGCACATGTGCACGTCAAAATCAATTAGATCAACTCTGAAGAGGCGAGGCAGCTGCGCATCCGCACAACAAACCTTTGCATCACCTTAGTTTACCAACAATATGGTTATTTATTATCATTGTCAACTCATTGCTATAAACTCCAGCACTGCCATCACCTGCGTACACAACACACTTCAAGGTGTGTAAAAGATGAAATGGTACACAAATAGAATATCCATCTTAACAGACAGAAACACATGCTTACATCGTAGCCGCAGCTGTCAATTACCTATAAAAAACCCCGCTCTTTGATAAGGAAAATTTGAATTTCCCCCCTCCCTGCACTTGGAGTGGCTTTTTCAGATGTCGTAGCACTTATGAGAAATTTGTGACAGCATCAACAGCGCCTATTCCCCATTCAGCAGCATTAACTCTGTGCCATGTGTCTAACAAACGGAGGCCATTCTGGAGCCCTTAATGACAAGGCTGCTCCGCTCCTCTCCTCTCCCCCTCGCTCTTTTCAAATTGCTCTCTAAATGAAGTACAGCTGTGTGGACCAGGTGCTGCCATCCCCCTTTCAGAAAGAACAGGAAATTATGAAATCCCCAAATCCTTCACAAATGGCGGGCAGGAGGGAAGGTTGGAGAACGTCAGCTCGGCTTGCCTGGTCTGTAGCTACATGTCTCTTCTCGGTGGATGATCTTTCATTCGCGCTCATCGTCAAGCTCTCTCCATCCACCGCTCGAACCCAGAACCCTTATGAATGTCGGGGCATGCAACCAATGTGCTGGTTCATTCAGTTACAGCATAATTTTGACTGCTGGTTTCATTTTTAGGAACACTGATACTGATGGATACATCTTATCCATGCAGACTTTGGGGAGCAGCACAAAATATGTGCATAATTTCTGATGTTAGGTAGGTTGCGCTTACTAAGTCCCATAAACTTTTTAAAAAGATTTATGCCTAGGCTGAAGAAATCAATGAACACCGTGTCATCATTCGTTTTACTTAAAACCTGCAGTAGCTAAAAGAGAATTCAGCTAATATTCAAAGCTCTGTGTTTGTTCTCTGTGTTTTAGACAACAGAAAGAGCACAACTGCTGAAGTAGGCCTCCTGCTCAGGAGACTGTCAATGTGCAGCTGTCAATGTCTCCATAAAGCCCCATATCCATAATAGACAAAGCACTCATCAAGCCTCAGCTTCATCTGGCCTCCCAGATGCCCCATCACCAGGGGCAAATCCCATTCAGGACTGAGCGCCGCACCATGCCGCCAGATGTGAGCTGGCAACATGGCCGTGGGGTCAACACATGGCAAAGGTAGACCCAATAAATGAATTATACTCTGATTATCATAAATGTGGCATCTGAGCATAGCACTTGTGCTAGTGTTGTTTGGAAGGGAAGAGCTAGGACGAACTGTATGAGCTGCACTGCTGCCTCACACACATACAGACACACTGATGCACAATATAAAGTTTAAATATAAGGTTTATATTTTATGTTCATTTTAATGTAAAAATGCAACATATGGGGCTTAAGTATCTGTGCTTGATTTTTTTTCATTGATTAACATGTTACTCAAACTTTGTGCAAAAAAATAAAAATTACAGGGGGTAACATGATAGTGCCAAAACGTATTTAGGATTCTCAGAATGATTCCATGCCATATGCCCTGTATTTGTACATAATTCCACAATGTTCTAGGTCGCTCCCCCAAACATATTCTGTTTCGTCACATGCCAAAAAGACCTTTTTCCCCCCATCCCTCCCCTCCCCGGTTCGACACGTTTGCATGCGGTATCTGGCTGCCCTGGCTCCCTGTCTTCCCCTTTAAAATGCCATGCCAACTTCAGAGGACCCAGGTGTATGGGTCCGTTATCAATTCCACTAACAAGCGTGCTTACTGGGATCACAGGACGCGTTGTGGCTTGCTTTAAAGTCCCCGTCTGTAGCCAAGGCTGACCTGAATTGGAGACATGCGGCCCCCTGCTGATAGCAGCCAACCTCTGATGGGCAGTCCCTCTCCCAGACTTGGCCAGCACTCCGCCTGGGAAGGAGGAGGGGAGAGAAGAAGAACTCTTTGAAATGCTGGAGTTCCATGAAGAATTGAGAAGCAGGACAGAATCAAAGACTTCTGATATAGGAAAGGAAGAAAAAAATATAGAATCAAAACTTGGAGATGAGGAAAAAGGGAAGATTGAAACACACACACACACACACACACACACACACACACACACACACACACACACTAGATCACATACACAGTGTGAATAAAGGAAATATCTGAAGATCTCTTTGCCACAGAGGCCTTCTCAAACCTACAGTTTCGTACTACAGAAAAATGATGTCTCTGCAGCTCTTTAAAACAAAGTAACATCTATCTGTGCAGCACAGGCACACAGTGTTATTATCAAACACCTAAACTTTCCTGTAGATATTACACAGTATGTCTTGTGTGTTTGCATGCATTGTCTATTTTGCTCTTCTGTATGAGCAATAGTATAGGTCTGTGCATGATAAACAGAAAATAGGTGCATGTGTCTGCAGCTTGCTGCTGCTTGTATTGGTGGTGATGGTGGCAGCTGAAGGCCATTATGTCCAGGTGGCCTAGAGGATGTAGGGGCTTTACTGAGAGATATACACGCACACATGCACATACGCACACACGTATGCATGCACACAAAGCTTCACAGCTGCTAGGGCCCACTGCATGTCAATTAGGACGGCAGAGGATGTACAGGGACACATGGACACTCACACAGCACATGTATAATGCATGACAGGTTGGATGGACTGTATTGAGGTCGACCAGTAGATTGGATCCAACAGTAGTGGTGTTTGAAAAAAAAAAATTCAGACAGGATCACACACCTGAGGTTCTCACTGGCAGGTGGATGTGATGTTGGTTGGCTGGTGATGTTTGAGCACCATTTCTGTGTATGTGTTTGCATGAGTGTGTATTTTTTTGTGCTGTAGTAGTCAGCCAAGCTTGTTCTGTTGCTCATGTGTACACAAATTAAAATAGGGAAAAGAGTGTATTGCTCAGGGAGGTTGACCGAGAAAAAGAGGAAGTGAAATTGTTGTGACAGCCATTAATTCCCCAGAATCTACCCTCATTTCCATTCTCACCTGAACCAAAACAATTTCCATGGTTTAGTGTTCAGTCTGCAGCAGAATACTTGGTGATAAAACATCTTCAGAAGAGAAATCATTTTCATCCTTATTAAATTTTGCCAAACGAGAAAACAAGTTACCCACCAATATCACAAGATTCAAGAATCTCTAAGCTTCTATTGTATGCTTGCATAGCCAAGGAGTCCACCATGTTCAAATGCAATGTGAAGTTTTGCCTCTCTTACAAGAAACATCCCTTTTAAGGTCAAAGCAACTCAGAAGTTATCTGCAGAAGCTAGCACATTATGCTGATTACTCTTATGAAAATTGCATGTAGTGGGGTGAGGGGTCACCGCAGCTTAATTCCGTTTTCATGTTTTGTTTCACACTAGCCAAGCTGTGGGTGTCTGTGTGTGAGGCACTGTTTGCTATTGGCCTTGACAGCGCGCAGTGTAATTGGCTCACTAAGGTGATTCAGTAATCGCCTGAGTGACACCTTCCCTGGCAAATTTTGACATTGGAGGTGGATGAGGATGAGGTGGGCTTCAAGTGCCAAGGGAGCTAACCTTGTAGGACAACCAAATTTACGGCAGGGGAACGTGGAGGAGACCCACTTCATTCAGTGTATATGCATCTTATAATGAAAAGGCACAATAAATAGAGCTACTTTTTTCTTATCCTCTTGACCTTATTGATTTCAACTCTTAAATTGTCCTTGTTGTTGACTGTTTAAAATGGTCATCAAATTTCATCATTTGTCCTCTTCTGTCCTTCCTTTCTTTCTCTATTTGATTCCTCCTCCTCCTCGTTACCTACTTTCTGATTCCTTTCTTACTTCTCTTCCATTCCCCTCAGTCTTCACTTAGTTTTTACTTCTATGGATCGTCAATACTGCTGCCCTTCTCCTCTTCTTCCCATCATCATCCTCCCCCCCTTCTCCTTAACTTCTCTCCCTCTCTTCCGCCTCCTTCACTTCCTACTCCTCCCTTTTGCTCCTGGCGTAGCTCATGGAGAGGAGGAGCAGCCAGCGCTGTTCTGTTCCTCAGGACTGTCCTCCTCGTGCAGAACACAGATGGTTATTATGGAGCTGCACATAAATTGATTATGTTGGAAATTAACTGTTGCTGTCAAAGGCAGCCGCCAACCTGTCCCAGTGTGTCCCTGTGCCCGCTGATGCATAGGATCCAGCTGATGGACCAGATGTTTGCACAGTGCGCTGCTCCTTTTTAAGGTCAGCACAAAAGTAGTATGGGGGCTCTCTGATCTCCGTCTCTTTGTACTTTCAGCTTGTGCCCTCGTGCTTCTTGATATTTTGAGGAAGTCAAATGGGAGTTTTGAAATGTGGATTGTGATTTGCAGGTGTTGATGTGTTTTCACACAAAAATGATTTTTTATTTCATTGACTGTGTGTGTGTGTGTGCAGGATTTGTGAGTTCATTCAAGAATGGAGGCTTCTGTTAAGTAACATTTGATCTATGGAAGGTGGAAGTAGGCCTTACGTTTGAGCCAAAAGACCATGTAGTCGCTTCAACAAAACCAGCATGCCAAGAGTCTCCAAATGCTATCCCTAAGTAGGTCTGTCTTCCAGCAGCTCATTATAGGTTGGTCTGGATAAGCATGATGGGTGACTCCTGGCTGTGGCCTCGGGGGACAGGTAGCACAATGCCAAACTCAGCAGAAAGTCAGGTCTTAGGAGTGTTGCTACATTGTTTTCCAGGCCTGACCTTGATTCCAAGCCCACTCCTGCATGTTTCCGTATGCATGGCAGAGTACAGATTTCTGCCAAAATCTGAGCCAAACAGGGAAGAGACACACACACACACACACACACACACACACACACATACACACACAGCACACACATACATGACTAAACACACACACAGACATGGGCCAAATCCCATCACGAGGGTTAACTTTCATGGAAACGGATTCTGAATAAATTGCTTAATATAATAGAAAATGGATTAAAAAACAAGAAATTAACTTTGACATGCATTATATTGTATATAATATCATAATTATAGGCATTTTCCATTTTCCTTTCCTGCCTGTGATTAGTTCATTGCACACCTTCCGGGTGATATCAAATGCGTGGCTGGCTTTCTGTTTTTAATGTAAAATTCTTGTTTGTTTTTACATTCACGAAAAGAGAAAAGAAACATCTTCTCTGATGCACCTCCACCCTGGTGTTAGATATGTTAATACCTCTGCAATGCAAAAGTCTGTTGAAGCATTTTGATTAGTGCCACTCAGAAGACGAAGATCACTGTAACAACCTTTCAGGTAAAAGCTGTCGGATGCTTTTGGCAGCTTTAAGGCAGAATAAAGCCTCGCTGGTCAGTGAACTAACTGAATCTTGTCTCAGGCCAGAGAGGCATAGTGACATGAATATGAATGTCAGCAGGTGATAAACAGAGTGGATTTCTGAGACGTGTGACTGTTTGTGACACGTACCCCTCACACCCCAGATGTAAGCGAGCTGGGGAGGCTGCCACTCAATTTGACGACATCTGAGCAGCTAGCTGCAGTAATTGGCTGCAACAGCCTGACTGTATGGCAACCGGTCTCATAGGAAACATTAAGAATGGAGGAATATATATGTGTGTGTGTGTATCTGTATATTAAAGTGTTGTTTATCTGAATAGAAACTTACTACATAATATACAGATACATTTCTCTTGGAGAGAGTGATTGGTAACACAAGTGTGAAATTGCTTAAATGGCTCAGTTTAATCAGAGGTTTTTTGTGAATGGTCTATTAGAATGCTAATAAACGGATAACATGCCATAACAATATGTCTTCTGTGTTAAAGTCCATGTGGCATATCAGATCTCCATAACTGTAACATAGCAATTGGCTACCACCCTAAAAAATGTATTACTACATCTAATCTAATTAGTCAAGGATATTAAGCAAAGAAAATAGCCAAGAACAAATCATTGGTAATAAAATTCTGTTAATGATTAAAATGGGAATCCACAGTGACCATTTACAGACAATAGCCTACTCATACCTAACTCACAAGATTTTTGTGAGTCAAAGTGTGCAAAGAAAACAGCGCAAAGTAAGTCAAACTATGCACCAAAGAGGTCCAAATGCTGTTTTTTCACGGAACGAAACTGTGGCAACTTGCACCAAACGAAAATAAAGTTACAGGAGCGGTGCACCAGCTTAAGTGTCAGAGGGACCAAAATCTTAAGCTTTAGTTCCACCAAAGAAACGGCTGACGTCGGCAGTGTGGGAGCATTTCGGATACACCAAGTCTGACCAGGGCATAACTGAAGACGGATCACCTGTTCAAAAACTTGCCATTAAAAGGTTCCTGCTAAAGGAGCGAATAAATACATTAAACTTGATGCAGCACCTGCGGGACCACCACCCAGCTTCGCACGCCCAAGTAAAGGTAGGCCTAATACATTATATTAAATAACATAGGAAGTAGGTAGGGAATTAAATATAAACGTGTCACTTACAATCGATGCCATAGCGGTGAGAGTCGAGCTTCCAGTGCAACGTAAACAAACAAAGCAGGTGTAACCTTTCAGATCCACCGTAACGACAGCCCCAATGGGCTATGAGGACCATTATTTTCAATGGCTTGCGCCGCGCCAGGGTGGTTTGTTGCTGCGTCGAGCAATGTGCGCCGCACGGCGAGCTCGCGCGCACGCCGAGGTCAAAGCATTTGAACTTCCACGCAGTTCAAATCGCTTATTTTCGGAAAGGGCCTTTATGGAAGACAGAGTAGTCCTCTCAAGACCTTCAGTCACTGAACATTTAACAGTAGCCTACATCATGTTGTCTCCTCCTGTCTGTGTTGAGAAAATGTTGCGGGGTGTAAAACACTAATATAACATCAGGAGCTTATAGACTTTCAGGACTATAGGCTTCTAATGAAATGCATTTCAGTAAACACTTTATATCATTTTCACTAAAACATATGTATGGATGAGAGTTGACGACCTCCTTTATAACAATTTCCCCTGGGGGATAAAAGTTAATATTCCTCTTATATTAATAATACTTTGGAGGATCTCTTCCATCATATCTGTTTTTGGATGGAATACAGGGACTGTATCTGGCTCGTCCTATGAATGAATAGCGCAATCAAAATGAATGACTGCAATGGGTACAAAGCTGCCATAAACATCATGCCAGACATCTTTTTTTTGCTCAGATCAGCAGAATTATGCTAGATTCCTCACATACTTTGGATGCTTTCTTGAACACACTGAGAAAACACATCCAGATTCAGAGAAACTTCTGCACGCTGGAGCAATCAGTGAGGCAACCGCTGCCTCACCGACAAAACGATATAGGAGGCGGCTGTGAAATGGCTTAAGTCAAAATCAGGTTCTGGGACATATTTTGTTGGAATCTGTGGAATCACCAGTATGAAGCTAGCCAACGTCACATCCTGACTTCATATGCTAAGGGAGAGTTTGTAGAGGCCATGTGGAATATGATTAGTGAGCATTCAGATGGATAGAGATCTTACAGATCTAAGACCATGTAAAATCACATGGTACGAGGAACAAGTGCAGCAGACAATAGAAGCATTTCAGCTTGAGACTTCTCAGTCCTTGACAAGTTTGTCTTCAGGGTGGCTAAGGGCACAAATCAGCATCTCTGACCTGATGTGCTGTCCCCTGACTCTGATGCCATATTCCATCTCATCAATTGATGGCTTTTTTCCAAGAACCTACAAAGGACAAAGTATGAACTACATGATCAAAGATGCGGATAATGCGCCGCTCTCTTCTCCTAGCCAACGTGGTCTCATATAAGATGGGAACTCCTCATTCCACATGAATGATGTGTCCCAGAAAACAAAGACTGTATCAGAGCGCATCTTCTATGTTGACTGGCCTTATTCACCAAAATAAGCTGAGGGGGGTCGTGGAGGTTGTGGTGAACGGTTTATAGTTAATGATCTGAATGTGTAACCTGTAGATTGGAAAGCTTTCCTCACAAGTGATGAAAACAATAAATCGCTCATTCATTTATGTCTTGAGCACTGGAGGGAGTACTCTTACACTCCACTCACTTACTGTATCATATCACCTACATGGCTCCGGAAGGGAGGAACCAAGACGCGTAGAACCCGGATAATCCTTGTTGTTGTGATTGGCTAGTTAGGTGCTAGCTAACCCTGATTGGTTGACTGATTCAGACTGGGTCCAGTTTTTCAAAAAAGTGAACACAAAGTGGCAGGTGCTCAGAATTACTAAGGATGCCAGAGGGCTTTGTCACCTGAACACGTTTTTGACTCAAAAAGAGACATGTCGTCTTTTAAATTTTAAACTTTAGCACCACATAGTTTCTCTGCATCACCGGTCATACTGTATCTTAGAGTTGCACTGTTTACTCTAAGGATGAGAATGTGCTACATTTCCTCAGTGACCTGTTGCACATTAGTTATGGTTTTGAAGCGGTTGAAGAACTTCATCTTCTTTTACAACATATTTGTGTGTATGTCAACAGCCATACAGAGTAAAAATAAAGCCAAAGAAAACAAATTCAGGATTTCAGAGCAATGTGTCTTCTTTGTTCCACAACTTAGATTATAAGAAAGAAAAGGCCGGAGGATTTCTGGTGATTTACACTCCAGGTAGGAATCTCCTTTTCTTCTCATCTCTATCAGGCTGGAACACCTTCAGCAGATAGGAGCTCAAAGGTAGCTACAAGCTTAAATGAAGTGTTCCATGTTAAGAGTGTGTGTGCACTCATTCTCTGTTCTTGTACACACCTGTGTGAGTGTACGTATGTGCGCATGTTCATGTATGTCTGTGTAGGTGTGAGTGTGGCAGCGTTGGGAGTTTTTTCCAATCACCGCTCTGCTGGTTTCTCATTGTTCTGGGAAGCTGTTTGCCACTCTGCACGATTAACAGTATTATCTGTACCTAGCCCAGTCAGCCAGCCAGTCCTTGGACCATTGTGTTCCCGTCAGGGGTGAGTGCTCTCGACTCTGCGTGTCACGCCTGCCCCCGACAGTAGGGATAGGCTTGGCTAGGCCCAGGTGGGACGTGCTGGCATTTGGGCAGTGTCCGCTGCAGGAGGGAAGGGGTAGATGGGAGGTGGGGGGTGGGGGGGTGGAGTAGTCTCTGCCCAGCCAGGGCTCCAGTTCAGGGGTGAGGAGGGGTGTGGGGGTGAGGACAGGAGGCCCCCCGGGGGCCACCTTTGTGTGCCTTGAGCATCAAGCTCCATCTGGTCACTCTGCAGAGAGGACAGTGTTCATGACAAACCTGCTTTTAGAAAACACAGTTGCCTCATAGGTTTTGGTTCTTCCTGTACGCCTTTTCCTCATATTCTGGGTCTTGGGTGTTCTGTGAAAAGCTCACAAGTAAAGGACACAAAAAGTAATGACATACTTGGAATGCAACTTAAGTACATTTACTTAAGTACAATTTTGTGGTACTTACACTTTAATGTGCATTCCTATTCTATGCTTTTTAATACAGTAGTTCTAATCCTCTACATTTCAAAGTGAATTTTGTTTTACTTCTTTTACTTGACAGCTGTAGTAAGTAGCTACTTTATAAGATTTTAAAAACAAAGCATGCTTTCTCTGTAAAATTCTATAATCTATAAATTACACAGCAGTATATACCAGCTGCAACATGAAATCATTGCATACTCATTAGTGCATAAATAATAATGACAATAAATTAAAATATGAACAATCAGAGGGTTCATTCTGCCTACATTATGTCTACTTTTACTTTTGATACTTGTACTTCTTTGTACAGTAACTTAAGAAAGGTGTTGAAATCAGAAATATTAGTTCAGAACAAACAGAGACAGAAAAAGAGAAATCTCATGAAAAACAACAGAGGAGGCATCAATCCTCCACGATGGACAGACAATGGACAGCGTAGACAGAAGTGACAGTAGTAGAATTACAATAAAAATGCATAACAATCAACCACTGCTGTTTGTTTACATGTTAATTACCTTAAATATAATGAGAACATGTTTGGCCCGTGCACTCCGAAAATAATAACCAAAGGCCAAGTAAAAGAGTTATTTATTGATCTTAATTTTTCGCCAGCTCATTTCCAGTACAGTGACTGATAATGAATCAAGAAGCAAACATTTATGTGGAGCCTTTTAACCAAATTTGTGTCTTATTTGATTTAATGTGGTCTCTTCTGATGTAAATGTCATATTAGCATACCACTGGCAACCTACTGGACCACTCTCCATCTCAGTCCCCCTTTCTCTGGCTTCTTCCCTGCCTCCCGGCCTCTCCCCGCTGACCTCTCTGCCCTCTTTTTTGATGAACTCATGAATTCATTGCCCTGGTTCTCAGGCCCTTCTCTTCCTCTCCTGCTCTTTGCCCCTCTTCCCTATGCTGTATAATTGACTCAGCTGCAGCCTTTGTGATATAATAGCTAGTTTACCTGGCAGAATGACATTTCACAGGCTCTGAGTCACCATAAAGCTAATTGTTCTAGAGCGAGAAGGAGAGAGCAGTGTGTATGTGTGTGCAGCTGATAAGAGGAGAGCAGTCGCTCCATTTCTGCTGTAGGCCAACGAAGGGTTAGAAGTGACATTTATCTCCACATTGAGCCTCAGACCCAGCCATGGCCTGATGTACTCTCTCTCCCTCTCATGCTTTTTCTCGCTCAGATTTTCTCGCTCTATTACCATCCATAGACCTTTAGTGATTTTATTCCTTTTTAATAATTGTTGTGCATGTGTGTATACATATAAGTAGTTAATACATACCTCCTCTAGACCTCAACCAGTCACCCTGCACAAGAAAGATAGGGTCTTTAATTATGCCCACTGGCTATTTCTCCTCTCAGTATTCAGCATAATGTAAAAGGAAAAGCATAAATATACATGTATATGGAGAAGAAAGGCAGGTGGTTTCTCTGCAGTGTAGTCTGATCAATGTCTGATGTGTTGCTTGTGGTTGCTCGGTGCTGTTTGCCCTGTCCATCTGTCTTCTTTGAAATGAATATATGGTACTATTGTTCTAAACAAACGGCAGCTACCAAATAAGGCACTGCTGTTTTAACAAAATGTAGTACACCACACAGTTCACAGCACAGAGGAAGTGAAATCCTCTGTGATCTTTGTCATTTAATTTAAATGTCTACCGGAGATGTTGTTGAGGGTAAAAAAAACCTTCACATCAAGTATCATGTATGATCATGTATGTTACAATATGTTAGGGAAAATAAGTATTTAGGCATATTGGTCTTACTGTTAGAATTAAGCAGTAGGGATGGGGATTTCAAATGAAATTAAAGCTGCAAGCAGCGTTGGGCGGGCTGGCTGCGTTGCATATTCTGGAGCTCTGCCGGTGCGGCTGTGAATTTGCTACGCGGTTCCGACGCTGCATGAAGTTATTATACGTCACTTCCTGTGTCCCCTTTGTGGCGCTACATATCACTTGGCGGTATGAATATAAATTAATATTGGCTTGTAGATGTGTTCAGGGCAGGACAGTTATCAAGCACGTAAAGTTTTGTTCAGATGTGAGCATGTAAACTGAACTTCCTGTGTCATGGCGAAGAGTTGATCTTTGACGCCACGGACACGCCAATTGACGAAAACTCACAGATAGCACAACTTTTCATCTTCAATGGCTGTAGAAGGCACATCAGAAATTTGAAGTCGATCCGACTAAATCCCTAGGAGGAGTTCGTTAAAGTACGAAGTTTGTAAATCATCCAAAAATGGCCGTAAAATTCAAAATGGCCAACTTCCTGTTGGGTTTAGGGTATGGGTCCTTGAGGCTTTTTTGTGCGTCTTGATATGATACATGTCCCCTGAAGATTTCGTGAATGTAGGTTGAACGTGGACGAGGGGATAATTTATTCCAATTTTCTAGGTGGCGCTAGCGAGTCATTTTGCCACGCCCATGCACGAAACCCATAAAATACGAAATTTTTCACCAGTTCTGACATGTGTGCAAAGTTTGGTGAGTTTTCGAGTATGTTTAGGCCCCCAAAATTTAGCTTACTTTACAGTTTCAATAGGGACCTCGCACGGTTCGTGCTCGGGCCCTAATAATAAGTTTCAATAGGGACCTCGCACGGTTCGTGCTCGGGCCCTAAAAAAAAAAAAAATCTCTTCAGTTTCCATAGGGACCTCACATGGTTCGTGCTCGGTCCCTAAATAGTATTTGATAGTCACTGGCCCCCGCGCGCGTGCGTGCACACACACACGCAGACTGTGAGAGTGCTTCACACAGTTGTGGTATGCTAGCTTTACCTGTGTTACCTTCTCCAGATTTTTTGCTACAAAACAAAGGTAGGAGCGCACAGGTGTCGTAGACTTATTTAGCCTTGCTCACAGCTGGTAGTGGTTAGCCAGATGTATCTCCAATATATATATATTTTCAAACAAGACAACAGTCACATAACGTACTTGTTTTTTTTATATAACAACTATTAGAAAATCCCATCGGTATTAGGCATATGTTGCATTGTGAATTTCTTTGTAACTGGGCGTTGATCTTGATGTAGATGTGTACTCTTACATTATGTTATCGCTATGTGTGTGAAAATGTAGTGGTAATAAGAATAATTTTCAATATTGGGTAAAGGGGGTTCTGCCAACACCATTATCCCACCACATCAATTGCGAATAAATGTATTTTTTGTTCCAAACCAATCACAACATCCCATAAAGGTTGTTGCTTTGATTTTAAATATTGTGTTTCTATGGCTGTTTTTGTATTTTTTATGTTACTTCAATGTAATACCTAAGTGGCACTAAATGTCCTGGAACATAATAATGTGATTCATTATAAAATAGTGTATCTAGTGGGGTCCATTTGAATTGAGATATAGCAGTCTGACTCTGCCCATCATTCTACTGAATCAGATTCTTTATATAGAGTCTGACAACACATTCAGAGTAGAGACCTGCCTCTGACATGTTTTGTATTGATTCTGCCTGTCTGACATTCAGATAGCCCTGTCTAGAGTATCAGCAAAGAGAGAGGGAGAACAAAATGGAGGGACAAATATATAGAGAGAAGAGAAAGCTCCCAGAGGGAGAGCAGCTGCTCAGCAGAGCAAGAAGATACATTTCATAATGAGAATATATTGCTATTGATTCCAAGATTGAATGGGAGCATTGATTTGATTGAACAGTCATTACATCGTGGCCCTTAACAACCCTAATGTGATCAGACTAAAAGCATGTCTAATGTTATCTACCAAGGGAAGGAGTTTTTTAGTGTGCATGTTGAAAAATACTCTACTTTAAAGGAATACTTTGACATTTTGCTGAGAGTTTGATGAGAAGGCTAAAGTAAGATAAGTCTTTGCATTAGAGCGAGTAGTAACCACCTACTCGCTCTAGCTTAGCAGAAATACTGGAAGCATGTGGCTTACAGCTAGCGGCAATTTCAGCAACCAGGAGTTGCAACTTCATCACCATGAGATTGCAAGCAACCAGTGGAGGGAAGATACTGCGGCCGCCCCCGTTTGCCAAGATGTACCTCCCCATAAACCACAACTTGTCATTATTACATTTGTTTGTGAACTGATATGGAACGAGATATGGAAGCTAGGAGCTAGGAGCGCATTTTGAACTTTTGACCAACACAGGCTAGCTTGTTTCCAATTTTTAAGCTAAGCTAAGCTCCCAGCTTTAGCTTCATACTGAACACATAGACACGAGATTGGTATTTCTCTTCTCATCTATGTCTTGGCAAAGAAGCGAATAAGCCAATTTCCAACAATGTTAGCTAAAGTATTCCTTTAAACTACTTGTAGCATACTCAGTTAGACTGAAGTTTTGAACTGGCAATGCTTCAGTTACAAACCCTCTTCACTAATATTTTGGCTATCACGGCATCTCAAGTTCTGTTATTGTAACACATACATGGAATTTAATTGACAGATTAAAACATGTAAAACAAATTAGACAAATTGAAACAAATAGAATGTTAGCTGTGACTGAGAGACAAATTAAATATCTACAGTAATGCCACAAAGTACATTTGAAATGTCTACATTTTACAGTTTTAGTCATGCTCCAAGTAAACATCCTTTCATGTCAGTGCGCTCATATTAAATATATGGCAACACATCCATCTAGCCTGGCAGGTTTTGAGGAGGCATGTCTGCCTGCCTCTGTGTTGAACAGACTGTGGGATGTCTCTGTAGCGTCACTAGGTTCTGCTCTGTTCCTGTCAAAAAACCCACAGGCCCACCCATCCAAGATGGCCTCTCTGCTTCCCACTTAGAGAAATAGATGGAGTGTTTAAGTGTTTTTGTCGAGTCAAATGGCACCAGGCAGATGACTGCATTACATTAACATAATTTACCCTGATGCAGGCTGTCAGGGTGTATCATCAGCAGGTCTGTTTCCTGCCCTATGGAGCTTCCAGGAGCTTATAGACAGGTGTAGCAGGCCACAGTCACTCACACTGAATCTCTGTGCAGGTTCAGATTGTTGCTTAGTTTGGCAAAGTTTTGTTTGTTGTCTGCCACAGCTTGTCACCAGTAAAGTTAGCTTCACTTCTTCCTCTCTGCTGACAGCTGAGGGGTGATGAGTGGCACTCGTCCCTCAGTCTGTCGGTCTGTCCATCTCCACCTGTCTCTCTCTGCCAAAGCTTTCAGGGGCTGCCCGCACAAATCTGTCAGGCAGATGGGGGGCCGGCTTTTTACATGTCACTTGAGGGACGCCCAGGCAACACAATCTGCGGCCCACAATGCAGTGTGTTTGAACCTTGTGAAACCCAAATGGAGATTCGATGCAGCGCCATACACGGCCCAGATTCTCTGAAGAATCCCTTCGTATCCTGCCTGTGTGTATGTGTACATTCTGCCGGGCTCCTTTAGAAGAACTCTGCATCTTTTATTTATCCCTTGAAATAAGGCTGGACCCTAACGAGAGCATAGGCTGCGCACACACACACATACACACACACACACACACACACACACACACACAAATGGGCCTCCTTCTGTTACTGAAAAGTCTGCAATTATGGAGAGAGAGGGGAGGGACAGTTGGGATTTGCATATGTCGTTGGTAGAAGAAACTACATCTCCCACAAGGCCCGGCGGTGGAAATGAACCAGCTGTCCATGGTTTGTAGATCAGATCCCATCCTCTTGATTACGAAATCACAGAATAATAAGGACCAAAAAGTTGTGGGCCACGCTGTTTGTTCCTCCTTTGTTGTTCCCTAGAACAGAAGTTATTTTGCTTCCGCTGCCTCCGAGCTGTTTGCCATGTGCCAATGTTTGGTGCGCTGTGCTCCACTTGTTCTTCTTCTCACACAGAAAATCAGAAGGCTCCAGCCCTGCCCCTCCAAAGCTGTCATGTGAACTCCCGCCTTTTGTTTAATTTACATTTTGAGGCACAGCCCATCAGTCCCCCCTCTTCCTGCTGTCCCCTGCCAACACCGCCACCCCACCACACCAACTGGCTTCATCAAAAATGCAGAGTTCAAACTAATTAGTGACATTTGGCCATTTGTGAAACTTTTTCCTCTCCAAGCTCAGCTTCTGTCAAACATTGCCTCATAGCTCAAAGAAGACTGGAATACTTTTCATCAGTATGACAAATAAGAATACAACATCTATACATGACAACAAGCTACTTCCACTTCTACATCTGTGTCTAAAGTAGAGATCTGATGCATATTACAAATTTTGTCAGCTGTATATACAATAACATAAATTGATACACATTATGAATTATGAAATTATATTAGAACACCATTGACCAAATAAATACTGTTCTATGATAATAAAAATATACATGAACTTGCTCACTGCATAGTTTAATTTTCACGTTATACTTAACATAAGGGTTTATTTAATGTTACAGACAGTAGCATTCATAGAAATAATTCAACAAAAATAACATAATGAGTTATGATAATTGCTTGCATGTGTGCCTTTCAATGATTTTAAAAATTTGCTTTTGTGACAAGCGACATCTGTCTCACTGATTTAAAAATTGCTTTCAGTATTAAGGCAAACATCTGTAGGGACAAAATAAATAAATAAAATGATAACATCTAAGCTTAATTACACAATAAGTATTGAGGTTCTAATAGTAGCTTATGCAGAGATGTAGAATCTGGGGATTGGAGATTTAACACACACACACACACACACTGACACACACTCATGATTCAGTATGATTTGGCCAGTGGAGTGATATTTTCAAATGGCCTATGGTTAGGTGTCTATGTACTGCCGGTTATTCTTCAGTGAGGTTGCAAACAGGTGCTGTGTATATAATTTTTTGTGTAATGTTTTCAGCTTGACCATCAGCTCTTTGAAACTTCTCTTCTCTTTTTACGGCCCATAATTTTACTGTCTTGGTTCTCTCTCATTGTATAATGTCTTCTGTGGTTCTGAAGGAGCTGAATGAAAATCTTTTGCCTGCTAGGATGCTGGAGTTAACTCAAATGGCATCGAGTTACAGTCAATCATCTTGATGAGCTGCAACATCTGACTCCCACATGACACAAGTCATGTCTTAAATAACATTTGAATTGAATTGAATACATATAGACAAATCATTTCTTCTTTTACACCAAGTCAACTTATATAAATTCAAAGTCTTTGAGACTACTCGCAAGTCAAAATGCAATCCTTTTCAGCCTATCATAGCTAAATATTCCACTTACAATAGAACAATGGCTAAAATCACACTAAATATAGTTTCAAGTGAGAAGGTTTAAATCTTTGTCAAGTTGTGTTCCTACAGTTGTTATATCGCACAGGTTCCTAATTATTTACAATACAGCAACCCCTTCACCTGACTCACCAGAAGTGAGTAACACCTTGTCAAAAAATTTACCCATCCCTCACCTTTACCAGCAGCACTATGCTAAAATGTATGTCAGAGATGTAGACTCGAGTTTGAGACTTATGTATAAGTCATATGTTATGCATAAGTGACTTGAGACTCATCAACTTGAGACTTGAGACTCATCCTCAAAAGACTTCAGACTTGACTTGGACTCGAGGACAATGTTTATTTTTAGGAAACGTCTGATGAGCTCGCTTTTATTCCCCTCCCTGCATTACCTATAACCTGCCTACGTAACACATACTAACTATCTGCTGCGCGCGGCAACACATGAGAGAGGACTACAAACACCGGCAGCTGCTGTGCCATTCATGATAAACTTTGGCTTTAAAACTTCATACAACAAGACCCAAATAAAGAAGCGCTGAACGCAAAATAGGTTAATAACCTGAGGTTAGTAAACATGTTTAGTTCAGCATTGGCCACCTAACATTAGTGTGCTTCTTGTTTTAGCTATGAACTACGGGAGGTTAATTCCGACTGTCGTTCATTATGAAAAGATGAATGAGTGTTTATTTGCTTGCCGAACTTATGGTGGTTGATTAACGTAATCATTTACGTCCCGCTGGCTGCCATCACGTTAATTATTAATGTTTATTTAGTTAATGTTACACTGGTTTGAGATTCTGGGGAATGTGTTAACTTACAGTAGTTAATAAGCTATCATTAATTGCATTGCACATTACATGTTTGTGCTCTGTAAGTGAAAAACAGGTTACAGTTACAGAATTCTAGCTATGCAGTGTTATAAGCAGCCTGGATTGAACACAGCAGGTAATACAGCACTCATTATAACCACAAGAGACCTGAGACTTGATTTGGACTCTAGCTCAAAGACTTGTGAGCATCTCTGATATATGTTGCTGTTAGCCTTGTTTTGATGGTTAGTTGTTTCCATCCAGAACTTTATAAAATTGAAAAAAGCAACGCTGAAAGTTTCTGCCGAACTTTCTGCTACCGCTGTGTTTCCTGAGTCTGGGTGAGAGGGGAGCACTTGAAAATGAGCGAACAGCACAACATGTTGAGGAATGGAACAGTGCAGGTGAGGAGAGGGGAGGTAAAAAGCTGACAACGTTAATATGGAACCAAAAGGAGAGTGCAGCCTGGCAGTCACTCAAATCCTGCACCTGCACCTTTATAAAACAAGCTCTCCGGTGTGCCTCTCTGGCTCCCTCTCTCTCTTTTTGTTTCCCTCATTTCTTTCTCCTTCCCCCTCTCCCTCCCCCTCTCTCGCTTTCCTATCCATGTGCTGTGGCTTGGGGCGTTGTCATTTTCGGCATGTTTTCTATACACTGTGCACTCTGTGTGTGTGTGTGTGTGTGTGTGTGTGTTAATTGCAGCCATCCTTCGGGAAGGGGAGAACGATGAGGAGGACCTGTTTGATAGCAGCCGTGCCAGGTTCTGTGGTACGACTCAGCATGGAGCTACAGACACCTGGTCTGCCTGAAGGGCAAGGTGAAGGTAGACTTGCTTTTTCGCTTCACCCTCCTTCTGCACTCCCTTCTCTTTCCTTCGTATTCGACCTCTCTCGCTTTCTCTCTCTCTCACTTTCACACACTTTCTGTCTCTGCTCTCCTCGAGCTTGGAGAAAACAGCTGCTGTACAGCCTGCACACAGGCATCCCACCTTACCAGTCCAGCCTATGCCATCAATCATGGCACACTACTCACCACTGTTTGTATGGATCCAAGTGTGCTACACATGGAGAAACTTAGAACTTTTTGGGTCAATGACTTTGAAACAATTTATCCAGAAGGCCTGAGGCCACCGTACCGGCTGATAATGTTTCATAAATTACAACAATATATCACTGACCATCCTCAACAACTCTTGATCAAAGATACCCACTCAGGAGCAGGCAAAGGCTTAACCACTCTCTGAACTCAAGGGCCAGATCATTAATATCACTTAAAGGACAATTCCGGCTAATTACAACTTTGGTCTTATTTCTAAAGTTTTGGCCATAATTTCTATCGCTTCTGATGATCTGGGAACATGGCTGCATCCTACAATGAAATCAGATGATCAGATGCTTAGACATGTAAATAAACTAAACTATTTAAGTTAGAGCTAACCCCAAAAGTGAGTATATCTGAAATGTAATAATCCCTCTTTACATAGGAAAACTGTGTTGCTGCATCCCTTGTTCTCAGTAATTAAAGGAATAGTTTGACATTTTCTGAAATAGGCTTATTTTCATTTGTGCCAAAAGTTAGATGAGTAGATCAATATCACTGTCATGTCTGTATGGTAAATATAAAGGAACAGACAGCAGCCCATTAGCTTGTGGTTTTACAGGGGGTTTTGGGCCGAAGTATTTCCTGGCCGAGCACTTCCTGGAGTCTCAGGATGTGCTGTGCCATAACCCCCCAAAGAATCACACACAAAAAAATATTTAAGATATAGAAAATGTGCTAATTAGAGCTTTACATGTGCTGGTAGGTGTTTTTTTTTTATATCTGAACAGAGCCAGGTTAGCGTTTTCCCCATTTACAATCTTTAGTTAAGCTAAGCGGCTGCCGGCAGTGGCATCATTTATACTGTACAGACAAGGCAAGATCGTTGGATAACTATGACCTGGATGACTGAGAATCTTCATAGTCAAGGCAAGAAAGCATATTTCTCAAAATGTCAAACTATTCTTTTAACAAGGTGACTACGATGTTATCTAACTAAAAGTAATGATGGGAAAGCATTTAAAATAAAAGTTGCAATTAAATTAAACTTTAACCCCTTAACGCAGATTGTTGCAAATTCTTCCTTCCAGACTGCAGCCGAGAAATCATATGTATTCCCCCAATGCCTGTTTGTGCATATTTTATACGTACCTAGGAACATTTTGCAAGCACTGGTTTATCGTTTATGCCTGTTGTCGCTAATTTGAATCATACCTACATCATTCCTGAATTTATATCTTTTCTATGTTCTATAGACAAATTAACAATATCCACTCAATTTAGCATCAGCTTGAAAGCAAATGAAAACAAAAATAATAAATTTTCTTATATCATTGTTAATTAATTCAGGCGACAAGGGGTTAAGCAGAAATCATTATATGCAGATGACTATTGTTGGTCAGACTTATCTTATTAGATTCCACAGATTCCACATTTTGTCACAGTATTTCAAGAAAATCATATTCAGGATATTTTGGTGAGATAAAATTATAACATTTAACATTGGACTGATAACTCTAAAACTGGACTGTGATATGTGTTTATCACCACAGTGTGGTTTGGATTTATAGTGCAGGGTGCTTTGTCACTGCTCCTTGGCCTTTCCACTCAACATTGACATTCACCATCAGCTTTGTGCCCATATGTGCACATGGTGGTTTAGTGATGAAAAAGTTGCCCGTTTTCATATTCAAGTCTGACATATTGAGGAATGGAAAGATGCTCGTGGAGTGCTAGTGGGCAAAGACAGTGACATACGGACACAGTCTTTCTCTCTCTCTCTCTCTCTGTCTGTCTCTCTCTCTCTCTCTCTCTCTCTCTCTCTCTCAGATATGCACACATACGCACACAACTCTTGGTCAGCAGCACAGATGAGTTCTGGGAAAACAAGCAGCTGCAGGAGGAGGAAAGGACCATAAGGCTGGACGGCTTGCCAAATTTCATCATCTATTATGGATTGCCTGAGATGCACACTCTACTGCAACCAGGGGCATGTCTCAGATTCACATGCAGTCACAAACCTGCATGCACACATGCACTTCTCTACAATCAAACCTGCAGCATTTCAAACCCCTAATCTCTATAGAACCAGGACCTAGAAGGCCAAACTGAAGCTTCAGTGCTACATTGACACACACTAATGCATGATGTGTTACAAGTTACCGCATTTATAATAATCTCCTTAATAAAGTTTTATCTTTAGTAAACTGGGGTTTAAGAGGAAAGGTCTATTCACTTTCTACTAACAAAATACAGTATTGGCATTTGTGGTTTCCTTATCGTCTGCTAATAATTTATTACATGTATATAGCTTAAATTTTGCTTAAATTTTGTCCTTTCTTTTTTACTTTCAAGTGGCATGTATTGCTATTCACAGTGTATTTTTAAAAACTCCCACTAGGAGTTGCCAATGTTACAATTGTTCAAATTCTACACACCTTAATCATTATATTTTTGTTACCTTAAAATGAGCACTTTATATCTACAACGGGAACGGTTCCTCTTCCATAGAGTCCGCCTTGTTGCACATCCATGTTTCAAAAGTAGCCCAGAACAGACAAACTTAACACTGGCTCTAGAGAGGCCACCATAGGTTCTCCTACACACTTGGAATAGGAGGGTGAGAGGGAGGGTTTTCAATTGGTTGCAATCTGCAACCTCACCACGAGATGCCACTATATCCTACACACTTGTCCTTTAAAGTGAAAATGAATTAAAGCATAAGGCTTCTGCAGAATAAACATGTCCAGACACACAAGCACTCTGTAAAGGACCACTTCACACAAAGAAATAGAAAAATATGCCAGATGTTAGGGAACCAAGAAAATAGTAATGAGTGGGCTACTACTATTCTCTGTAATGGTTGGAGGTGCTTTGCTTGGCAATGGTGGCACCACGGTTGGTGCCCAGCCTTCACATCGAAGGTGCTCACTAGATTGCATATTCACCTCATGGGCAGAGGTGCCTAGCAGGGGATGGCCACATGGCAGCTGGAGCTCAGTCCACAGAGTAGATTCTATGTAACAGCTGTTGTCAGGCTCAGTATCTAATGTGGTTTTGGGCTGTGCTGAGCTTGGTGTATGCAGTTAGTGATGAAGTCAGAGCTGAAATTCCAAATATCAACTTTGTACATGTTCTGTATTTACGTAATAAATCTGTTCTACATGTGTTGGCTAACTGAAAGATAAAGCCCGTGAAGTAAACAGTAAGAATAAAGCCTGCAAGCTAGTTAAAGCACAAATTTCAAGTCTATATATATGTATGTAATGGACGCTTTGTGATATTTAAGCTGTATTTGCTCTACTCACTCTTTTATTGCTGCTACAGTGCTCATTTGCAAACACTTGCTCTTGCAGTGGCTGCTACAGCTGGTTTTGTGCTGGAGGCTCTGAAGAATTCATCAGAAGTGCTTGTCGGAAGGTTGAACAGCTTTGGAAACTCCCTTCCCCCGCAACTTTCTGAATTTCTGTAACTTTCAGCAACCAAAAATCCAACATTCACACTAGGGCCGAATAACTAATCGAAATAGTATCAAAACTGCTGTATGGCCAAGTCCAACATTTTTGATAAAGGTATGATGTGTCACAACATACCATTAGAAATGAAGCATTATGGGGCTACAGAAATGCCCCGGCCTACAAATTATATTCTCCAATTGTTAACATGCTTGTTTGGTACACACCCTGGCTAAAATCACATCCTCATTTTTAAATATTTTTTTTGTGAAATAATGAATGCAAAAATTACGGTTCCCACTAAAATCGTGGAAAATGTTCGCAATTGCAATATCTGTTGATATAATGATTGAGAATAAAGGTTTTTTTGCATATTGCTTAGCCAATTTCACAAGAACTTCACCCATTCTCTCTTTCTTGATTAGTTACACATTTTTGTATGGCAGTTTTTGTATTTAAAACCGAATTCAACGCTATGAATGCCTTCCAAGGAGAGACTGTGAAAATGTACACCGTTATCCCATATTTTAATGATAATCATGTCTTGCCCCTCTGAATGACAACTATAAACAAATTTTACTTCCTACATGGTTGGAAAAAAACATAGCACAAACTGGCCCTAATAGTTTATTACCATCACTCCCCAAACCCTGTGCTTGGTGTATGCTTGTGGGGAGTATTTGGATTCTTTGGATTGAGGCAAGTACCTCAAACATACAGTAGATGCCATTTGGGCCTCAACAACACAATCACTAGTCCTGCGGTTACATTTTATAGAGTGGTCTTGGCATTCTTGGTCCCATCTTCAGGAAGGGAAATGGGATAACTTGTTGTTGTGCATGTTTGTGTATCTTTTCAGAGGGAGCACTTTGGCAGGCACCATTACCGCCCAGCAGTAAATTGCCTTGTAAATTACAGTGCAGGGGTAATAAAGCCAGATTTGTATATCACCGGGAGTGGAGACTGTGTCTTTCTTGTAAATTTAATTAAACAGCAGGTGCAAAATCAGGTCATATGGCTTTGATGTGCCCCATGTGAGAATGACAACCAGACAAAGATTCTAATACGGGGAGCATTTACATATTTTTGCATGCGGCGGGCGGCTTGCACGGAGGTAGGGGGAGCCTCGCCTATCACCTTGTAGTATATACAATTTCCCCCAAATTAAAGAGGATTCAAATTAGCTGTCATCTTCAGTTTCAATAGATCTACAGCAAATTAAATGGTTAAGCTTTTAAAAAACAGCCACTTGCTTGTTGAGAGTGTGCATAAACTTAGCCATTACTAACACCTAGTGCCGACTGGAACACTTTCAGACTAATTGGCTTTTATTGCCTGTCTACTGTACATTACACAACATCAGAACTATCCCATTAGAATGCAATTAAAATACTTCTCAAGAACTTCAGTTAAACAAGATATGACATCAAGCTAAACCAGCCCCTGCAATAGAGTATATTAGACTGTGATTTTCTTGCCAACTTCAGTTGTGTTGTAATATAGATCTCCGTCTAGCTGATGTGCACTGAAGCCACAAATCATCCTCTTATGACTGTACTTGACCTTTGACACTGTCAACGTGCTGTCTGGGCTCCAGAAGGCCCTTTCCTGTATGTCGGTTTGAGCTCGCTGCCAGAGAGCCTACGAATATGTCAGCGGCATCAGTTGACCTGACGGTAACACCTTCGCTTGTTTCCTTTTTTTTGTATGTGTTGGGAGGAAGTGGTTGATAATTACCACCTAGGATGTAGCCATCTGTGCCGCCCTTTCACGGCCTGTTAAGCTCGCTTTTCAGAAAGTTTACTGTTGACAGAGGGCATGCGAGAGGAGTGAACACCAGAGCGCGTTAAAAAGACTGCACACTCAAGCAATATTAAGAGTAGCGCTAAGGAGTGGGTCTATGGGCAGAAGGTGGAGGAGGAGGCAAAGGAGAAAGAATAGAAGGAGGGGGGCAAGAAGTGGGTGCAAAAATATGGGTGGGGGGCTTAGAGGAAATGTTGAGGTGGAGTGCACTCATTAATAACTTAATTCAAATGTTAAGAGTAATCCTGAACTTGTGTTACATGCAACTAGTGATCATAACATTTTTAAACCAGATTGAAATGCGTGTTCTCATTATTATGTCACTTTTCACTGTGGCCTCACACAAGTTCACAATCTTATTTTTGTCCCAACTTGCATGCTTTCCACTTGTTCCAGCTCGTAACTTTTCATCAAACCCGTCCATCACTCTGAGCTGCCTATTGTCATCAGCCACGAGGGACACCTGTGTTTCTGCCATAAGGCAGCAGTTATCATCAAGCTGTCGGATATCTGTCACCATGGCAGGATCTATGTGGAAACCTTCGCTGTCAAAACCTGTCAAATTTCTATGAGTCTTTAATGAGAAAAAGCCAAGTTAAAACCACAGACACAGAAGTGTGTGTGTGTGTGTGTGTGTGTGAGAGAGAGAGAGTGAGGGCGAGAGATAGAGCAGGCTGAGGGAACAGGTGCATGGCTGGAAGCTGTGGTGGTGGTAGGAGCAGTAAGGGCTCAGTACAGTACGTCATCTCTGATAGCTGACAGTTCCAGTCCCACTAATCAAACACACTTCAACTGCCAGTGACTAAAAGACACACGACTGACATTACATAAAGAGCAGTGGGCTGGAAATTGATCCAGCTCCATTTCACAAACTTCATGTTAAATCAACAGACAAAAATACTTTTTTTCCCTGCTGAAGCCTCAGGTGTTTTAAAAAATTTGTTGGCTGTATAAAAAGAAAAAGTTTCTTGCTAAACCAAACGTAAATAGAACTTTAAAAAATTTCTTTGAGTGATTTCCCTGCAGTTCTCTTTACACCTGGCAATATCGTAATCAACTCGGGCTTGTTTGTATTTGACTATGCGCTCTGTTGCAAACCAAATCCCTAAGGTCTTCACTGTTCTCAGGTATGTCACCATGACAGAAAACCGAGTTTGTTAGTTTCCCTGCGGCCCTCGACAACCGTTATCCTCACCAGGCAGGCCTGCTGTCCCAACAGGCCTGTCAGAGGCCAGGTGAGGAGGCTCAGGTGAATGACCCCAGGCAAACTTCTCCCAGATAAAATCGAGAGAAAGGAGGGAGGGAGAGAGTGGTGAATGAGACAGGAGGGAATTGGAGCAGGAAAGTAAACACAGCGGGTTGTAGAAGAAGTGAGGTGATGTAGATGAGATTTATTAAGGTGCACAGTTGCGAGAAGGGAAGTCAAGCAAAGATGAAGGTATTGAAAGGGAGAGGAGGTATGGGATGACATGAAGAGGGGTTGAAAGACTGAGAAGGGAAGATAGAGGGCATGCAAATCAATCGGGCGTTGACATTTACAGGTTCTTATGCATCTGTGAACTAACAGAGACTAAAACATGAGTAAAAACTATTTTACTTTTTTTATTGTTATTTATGGAATAGTTTGACATTTTGTGAAATACGCCTTTTCACTTTCTTGCTCAGAATTAGATGAGAACATTGACACCACTCTCATATCCATCCATGAATATGAAGCTACGACTAGCAGCTTAGCTTAGGTTCACAAAAGGACTAAAGCCAAGGGGAAATAGCTTCCTTGGCTCTGTCCAAAGGTCAAATACAAAAATCCACCTGACCCTCTAGAGTAGACTGCACGCTAGTATCTTCGATTCTATTATCAAGGCAGCAGAATAAATTTGTTGTTCTAGTTGTGTAGATTACCAGCACCTCCAAAGCTCACTACATGAGTCTGTTTCTCAATATGTCTTAACTATCCCATTAAAAAAAACCATATCTGACTTGTTCATAAGTGGTTTTACAGGGGGTTATACACTCTTTATTAGGCACACCTTGCTAGTACTGTGTTGGACCCCCTTTTGCCTTCATATCTGCCTTAATTCTTCGCGTCATACTTTCAACAAGGTGTTTGAAACATTCCTCAGAGACTTTGGTCCATATTGACATGATAGCATCACGCAGTTGCTGCAGATTTGTCGGCTGCACATCCATGATGCGAATCTCCTGTTCCACCACATCCCAAAGAGGCCATTGGAGTACAGTGAACTCATTGTCATGTTCAAGAAGCCAGTTTGAGAAGATTTGAGCTTACACCACCAACCTGAACTGTTGACACAAGGTAGGATGGATCCATGCTTTCATGTTGTTTACGTCAAATTCTGACCCTACCATCTGAATGTCGCAGCTGATATCGAGACTCATCTGCCCAGGCAACGTTTTTCCAATCTTCCATTGTCCAATTTTGGTGAGCCTTTGTGAATTGTAGCCTCAGTTTCCTGTTCTCAGCTGACAGGAGCTTCACCCGGCGGTGTGGTCTTCTGCTGCTGTAGCCTATCTGCTTCAAGGTTTGGCGTGTTGTGCATTCAGAGATGGTACTCTGCATACCTTGGTTGTTTTTTTTTGAGTGACTGTTGCCTTTCTGCCATCTCGAACCAGTCTGCCCATTCTCCTCTGACATCAACAAGGAATTGTCGTCCACACAACTGCCGCTCACTGGATATTTTCTCTGTAAACCCTAGAGATGGTTGTGTGCACCAGCAACCACGCCACATTCAAAGTCATTTAAATCCCCTTTCTTCCCCATTCTAATTAAATAAATGAGATGTGTGTTTACAACATTTTAGAGGTGCTGTTCAGTGGATTCATTTTTTTTGCTTGTTTTGTCTTTTTGGACAAACTGGACAAACTAGCAGTTTGTGCTAAGCAAAGCTGACCTCACTCTGCTGTAGCATCATATTTAACGGACAGACATGGGTGGTATCGATCTTCTCATCTAACTTAGCAAGAAAACAAATGTGTTTTCGAAAATGACCGACAATTCCTTTAATTAGATCAAATCTTGCTCTGATATTTTGATAAATTACATGGACGTTCTCTGTGTCAGTGCTAACAACTATTTGGTAGCAATTAACTTTTTCAAGTCGCAATGACTGTTTGAACAACATCAGGAAGTACTTCCCTTTAGTTGTTGATTTGACAGGCCAGAGCCTTGTCTGGACAAACCACAGGAAGATAATGAGACCTAATAGGTGTCATAGGCTTTAGGGACAATGAGCAGTACAACTACATGCTGGGATAAAATAGATCAGAGGCGGGGGCCCTGTCATCTTATGTCAGTCACTGGCTGATGTACAATGGCCCCCGGTTACAATTAGAGTCCCGTGTGCTGTGTGTGGAAGTATGAGTGAATGCACATGCCTGTTATTAACCCTTAACCCCCATCGAGAGCTAGCATGGAACTCATAGTTTTTAATATGTATTTACTCGATTCTTTCCTTGGCAGGGCAGAGACGCTGCCCATCAGAGTGACATGTCAGGACTGAGGAAAGAGCTTGAGCATTAATGCTCAGTCAGTATACGGTTGTATATTGCTGTATGCTGCACTGAAGACTACTTCCTGCCCTCAGTGACACATGAGTAATAAAAAGATTTTAAAGAAATAGCTAATGGCAAAGAACACTAGCCCTTCTCCAAATAGGACATGGTTTGCAAAACAATATCTGACTTTATGATCATTAATGAGGAACTCTGTGGGTCATGTTTCATTTTATTTATCAATCGCTGTATATGCTGTTTTAGTTTTTTAACTGAATCAAATGTTTTACTGATTATTTAGATCTAATGTGAGAACTTGTTGCCATTGTTATTGTCATGATTAGTAGTTTTACATTATGATGCAATGTTTACATGTGTGGACCCCAGGGAGAGTAGTTGCTACTTTGATAGTGGCTAATGGGGATCCAAATAAATACATAAATAAAAATAATAAACAAATAAGGGTGCTGAACCATACAGAATGAATCACTGATCTATTTGACCCTAGCAGCTTTGAAATGGCAGCCTTCAAAAATGTGCAGAAGAAGTGCACTTTGTTTTAATCTTTGTACATTGACGACATTTCATCTCTGAGTATTTGATGTATCAAAAGTCAGTGTGTGTGTAGCGTCATAGACAAACAGGCTGGGCTGTTTTTGCAGCACTCTAGTTCCCTCTTCTGGCAAGCAGATCTACCAGTAATATCAAGTAAATCATAATATTACTTACAACACAGCCACTTAATGACCTTCTGCTGTACCATAGTGCTCATGAGAATTTAACCTCTCACTACTGAGCTCTGGTCATGTAACGATCATCAGGGTATTTAGCTAACCATACTAGCAAATTATCTTAAGTAAGATAAAGCAGAGGCATTTTTTCAATGACATTTTTAGACTATGTAGCATTACTAGTGTAGACACACACAGAGCCATTAATTAACACTTACTATGAAGGGAACAATATATTTATTCAACTCTGTGTTCTTTTTAAAAGTTGTCTTTCCTGTGCAGATGTGAAGTTTTCCTATCAACTGTGACTGAGTTTGCATTTATTTTTGGTTTTACAAGGACTAGGCCAGTGTTTTCCAATCTAGGGGTTGATGTTTATTTTTCAGACCTTTCTTTAATCTTTACTTTTTTTATTGTGAACTACTGGATAGTTTAATCTCTCCTGGCTTACATGCTTACAAGTACAAAAAAAACTAATACGGAAAAATCTGTTGGGATTGAACTCACGATCCCAAGTAGATGTTGCTTCTTATTAAGGGGTCACAAACAAAAAAGGTTTCGGGAACCACTGGACTAGACTATATCCAGAAAATGCTTGCATTTTCTACTCTGCATATTCTACTGTCTCAAGATATTTTATGGACAACACAAACAGACGCCCCATGCATTGCACTACTAGGCGAGATCAGCTTTAACATGCATTCTGACTGTATTAAGATTTTCTATATTCTCCTGCATTTATGCTATGGTATAAAAGAGTTTGCTGCTCAGTTGGTTTTGTAAGTGTAGAGCAGCAGAAAGGAGAGGATGCTGCTGTGGAGCAGCAGGAGGACTTGGCAGCAAGGTGTTGGAAGGTAAAGCCAGAGCAGACCAGCCTGATCGGCGTGCAGACCAGCCTGATCGGCGTGCAGCCAGCGCACGTGTGATAGCAGAACCTTGTGTTCTATACCGAGCAGGTGCAAAGGCCTTGTCTGTTCTCTTTTCATCCATCCCTTTCTCAGCGATGGAGCTTGGCTCTCTGTCTCTCTGAGGTTCAGCTCTTTGTCTGCCAGGTGATACACTCCTCCCTGTCTCTCTGTCCATCTCTCCATTTCCATCCTAGCACCCCCCCACACACACTCCCCCGTATCATACTTCATTTGCTCCAGATAACACATCAGCTTCAACGCCCATCCACAAACTCTGTCACCATGATGCCCACAGATGGTAACTTCCTGTGGTCCTGCCCAGTGATTGGTGAAGAGACTTCCAAACAGAGAACAGCTGGTGAGGGATGATATATCACCGAGCATTTGCACTTTCATTTTCAGGGTTGTCTTGTTAATGCTCCCAATCCAGCATCTGGCAGGAAATAGACACAAAGGCAGAGAGAGGGAGAGAACAACCTGTTCTTTGGCAGACCTCAACAAAAGGCTGACACATGTCTGATGAACAGACAGAGCATCCGTGAATATGAAGGAAAGATGCCTAATGCATGTAAAACAAAGGCTAAGAGGATGTGGACACTCTCTACAAAAGGTTGTTGTTAAGAGAATGAAATGATAAATATACCTCCAGAGGATCAGAAAAACAGCATTAAGTTATTGTATGACTTGAGCTATTAATTCATCCATATAGGAAGGTCAGAATAATGTAAAAATTAAAAATGAACAAAGATCATACACTTGGTATAGTGTATTTTGCTTGCCTCTGTTTATCGCTTATATGAATTATTTCCATGAAATAGTACATGTTAACACAAGGGAAAAACATTTGTGTCATCTTTTGGTTTTAGTTATCCTTAGAAAAAGATGTTACATTTTTCTTTTTCATGTTTTGCAATTTATTTTAGAACTATAATTTCTTGTTTAACTAACACTCATGATTTCTGAACATCCTCTTCTCCTATACTGTCAGTCTCCCTGGTAATGTAAAGGAGAAATATACACTTTCAACACCAGAGGGAGCCATTTCACAACCAAATGGGCCAAAAGACTTCATGGTTTGTTTTCTGATGCAAAGATTTTAATATTTCAGTACATTGGTGTGAATGAATGAAGAGAGCAGAATCACAAAAAACAACAACCTTTAATACCTGGTGTCACAGTGTTAGTGGGACTGTAGATATACTGAGATGAGTCTATGTTGTACAGAACTGATCCAAATATGCCATTTTACAATGTTGATACATCTCTGTGTCACCCGGGTCGATGAACTTCCAATTACTGACAAATCTAGAGACATTGTTTACCATTTTGATATACAGAAGTCTTGCGTACGGACAGCATTTCCTCTGAAAACAATCCACTGAGGTGACCAATCAGGCCTGAAGAAGTCCACTCTTAGAACTGATAATGCAAATACCACAAACTATGATGCAACACAGGCGTATAAAAAATTTAACGTAACTGACACATGAAGCCAGCCTGCAACGTTGTAGATGATATGGCTGAACATATAACATACTCTCTTAAAAAAAACAAAAGGAGACGGAAGATATAACAAAATCAAAAAACAACTAAAAAACAGACAGCTAGGTGACAATGCTACCATTCCAAAGATCTTTAGAGGCTACAATATTGTAATAATTAACATGTAGACGTCAGAGAAAAATCATGCAGCTTCATTTCTTGACCTGACAGATTATAAAATATAAATGGCTGCTTGTAACCAAACTTTATCTTAGGATAGGTGAAAAGTAGTTCTAAACTAGTTTAAAATAATCTTCACCTTGCTTCCCAAATCTTAGAGGCAAGCCCTTAACGCCGCCAAACTCTCCCATTCAGACACTTGTGCTGATGTTTCATCCCCTTAAGTGGTTATATGGGCCTTTATATTGAGCCCTGACAAGCCTCTTCTGGCCCCAGTGTAGAAAACAATTTTGCAATGTCAAACTGCAGTGATTGTAATAATTGCTGTTTGGCCCTTTTATGTTTGTTGCATAATACAGTATCTACCTGTTCTGTGGTGCCAGCAAATATAGATGGGAAAAAAAAGCTGAGTTAAAAATGGAAGTGGCCACGATTTTGTTGACTTTTGTTTGCGCCAACTCAAGGCTTTGATGATTGGGATATTTTTTTGTTTAAATTAACATTTTGCACTATTTGAAATTAATCTTTACCCTGGTGATATCAGAGCCCAGATACATTACACTGTGAAACCCCTTAAAAAGTACAGATGCAATCAGACTTTTTCTATTGAGTTGACATTGATTTTCAGCTGCTACACTCCTCAGCAGGCACCATCTCTCTCACACACACACACACACACACACACACACACACACACAATCAAGAAGTAAAACAATGAAACCCATATACAGTGCAGCATTTACATACATAAAGAAGCGTTAAAATATTTTTCCACCCTGTAAAAACTGTTAATACACTACAAATACATGGTTAAAATGCACATATAGTAGACGGCTCCGTTTCCCTATCCCTTCCAGGAAATCTGCTTGGCACGATTGTCATTAAAACAACATAAGTTTGTGGAATCAAACTGTTTTTGGGGAAAGCACCAAACTTCAAAAGGTAGAAATTGGACTGGCGTTTATATCAAATAATCGTGCTCATACAACACATGAGGTCAGTGTGAAAGCAACACAGGCTACATGTAAGGTACTCTAAATTTAAGGCTTCTAATAATAAGGTTTATCATACTGAATATTGGGAGCTAAATTTATGAGGACAGGAGTGAGTTGCAGATTAGCTACTGTTTTGGTAAATGTAGCCACACCTCTCATTAAATGCTACATGGACACTGGCAATTTACACCAGAAGGGAGGGGAATGTGAGCAGTAGTAAATGGCTTTCTCAGAACATTAGAATGGCGAAGTATGGTAACAAAAAAAAACGATTTGACCTAACACATGTGCACCTTGAAATAATTACTTAATAACTAAATGGTTTACATTTTTTCCATTTAATAACTTAATATCGTCTAGCTGTTTTTTGTGAAGCTTTAAATGTGCTTTAAACTTTAAATATAGCTCAAAGACAGATAACAGAAACATATATGATGAAAATAAAATGGATCACTTCTGAATAATTCCCTGATTAAACAAAAGCCATGATATGCACATGTATGGTGACATTCTGCTGCTTTCACTATATGGACCTACTCATGACATACACTTGATTATGATCAATCCATAGCCTTTTAAGAATGGTAATGTACAAACTTGCATAGATAAAGTGATATAGTATAGAGCAGCTTCATAATTATGTGCCCAAAAGTGGAACATTCTTTTTATATTTACTCTAAAGGCTCTTCCGACATCCCTGTGAGGAATAGCTGCTTGTTGTTGGAGGTCTAACTACCAACACAACAAAACACTGACACTCTGACCACCAACATATGCAAGTTTGCAATTCGGACCGGCGGGTATTTGAGAAGTCTCAAAGAGTAGGAGATGTGTTCTGAGTAGAGCTTCAGATTATTTGTGATGATGGTTGAGTGGATATTGATTAACTCTCCTGCTCAAAAAGGCTTAGGAAATACAGGCCCCAGGTCACACAAAACATCAGTTTAGGACAGTAATTCTTTTTTTAATTTTTTTTTTTTAAACAGTATGGTTATTAACAGTGTAGCATATGGATGACATCATAGAATCATTTGAATATAAAGGGCTTCTCTGACTGTCTGTAATGCTTTAAAATGCTGTTCAACATGCTTTCCCTGGGATTATTTGGATTTGATTTGGATCTTTAATGCACAGGGGGAAATGCCTGATTTTGGCTTTTCTTAATTTAAGGCTATTCATTTCTATTTGGCTAAACCGCCACCTGGGGGACTGAGAGTTATAGGAGTGACATCTCTTCACGGTAATATTGAACTTAAAGGGGAACACCACTCAGTTTGGGAGATTTCTCGATCTAGGGTCATAAAAACCGGCAGCATCTTCCAGAAACACACTCTCTCTCTGTCTCTCTCTTGCACAGAGATGACCCATAATGTCTGGCGGTGTGTCAAAGACAATGAATTAGAAAGCTGATAACAATAATGCAAATAAAAAATAAAAAAAAGACATTCAGGTATAAAACATAAGCTGAAAGTTGAATAAAACTAGTTTTCCTTGTCAGGTGACAACAGAAATTAAGTGTATTTTTAGATGTGAGTGGCAATCCCCCTTAATAAGTGTACCTAACAGGTTGGAAAACAGTACAGTACAACAGACAGAGACACATTTCTGAGCACAGTTCTATTAAAAGCAACAGGTTATAAAACGTTGACATCAAGATCATCAAAAGGACGTGCTGTACATTGAGTGACAACAGCCTCCCTTCTCTACCTCAGTCGTGAACATGACATGAGATTATCACGTTCTGTGTGCAAATAGAGTGAACACCAAACATGCGTGGCGCAACTCTAATGCTACTGACTGATTATGCAGAGCTACATTGATAGTGGTGGCGGGGGAAAAAGCTTTTACTGTGTAAGACAAACCGACGAAACAAGGTGGCTCCTGCATGATATTGTCAAGAGAAAAGCATTTCTTAACTGATTTTTTCCTTTGCTTGTAATGACCCACCAAAATACCACACCACAGTAACCCACGACTGAAGACCACTTGAAATGGTCCAGACTTCCCCCACGTCCCCATACCACCAATGTCTCACAGACGCAGTGGTCCTTAGTCAAGTCTGACCTCCTCTGACCCTGCAACTCTTCAAGCCCAGGTGTAGGGTCTACTATGCCTCTCTCATGCAGGGCAATGGACCCCAAAGTGGCAGGGGCTGGTGCAGGCTCAGCCCCCACCCCCCTAAAAAAAATGAAGCGCTCAAAGCTGGTGGGAAGAAAAGAACGTAAAGGGGTGAAAAGAAAACATAAAAATGTGGCCCATCCTTGGAGCTGCTCTCAGCTCCAGCCCTGATGGTGTGTTTAGGTTGGCAATGGGTCGTCATCGCCTTTGCTGCACTTGCACTTGCAGCAGAGGACGATGGGAGTGGCCAGAAGGAGGAACGGGGAAGCAACCAGCAGGAGCAGACCAAAGCCAGCAAAGATCCCCACAACCTGCAGGGAGACATCAGGAAAGATTAAATACATTGATTTAATTTTAATAATTTTTTAAAATTAATAATTTTAATTTTATTTTCTTCATACAGTAGCAGCTGCATGTAGGGGTTTGGTGCAGTGATGTTACGGCAGACTACTTGTTAGCATCATCCTACAGAGCACAAGTAAAGTAAGGCACTGAAACACTTTGGTGCAATATATTACTTTTTTATTTAAATTTCAGTTTCACAAACTCTCATCTTGAATCCTTCCAATCAACTGCAATACCATATTTTGGCCTGCAGACGGCACACAATGCTTCAAAATGCTTTAGAAAGCTTTGTAGCTCAGTAACTTGACAATTTGAGGCATATTTTTTTTCGCTTTCTGGATTCAGGGCCAGGACAAAGACATGCATATAAAGTGGCTGGCGGATTAAACTCGGGGACAGCCATGTTTGAGATGATGTACAAGATGCTGGCAACTACCACAGATGATCTTGGCAAATTTTCATGAATGTCTACCAATGTACTGTTTGCTTGCGGTTATGGACTGAGAGTGTTGCTACATCTTGTGACATAATCGTTAAATTGCCAAATCAACTGACATGCGGACTAGCTTGTAAGAGGCTTTACTGGTTCTCTGTCAACACCAGGAAAACTGCTGATGACCATTTGTTATTTGGGTAGTGAACAACTATATTCTGAATATATGGGATGGTCGGATAAACTATTAACATACCCTAACTAATCATGGATTAAAACGATATTATATGCAATGCTACCATTATCAAGGTAAAACAGAGATAATAAAGTTATTAATAATACATATATAATTTTACTGGCATGAGCGCAGCAAGATAGTTAGTAAGTTCACCACTTGAGGGAGCCAGACACCATCAAATTCAAAGCCACAAAATGGAATACATAACATCCAGTCACATGCAACAGTGACTTATAATAGCACAATGCTTTTCCTGCCGTTTTGAGGGCAAACACATCTTTTTGGGGGTATTGCTTGCAAGCAGGTTTCTGTCTGTTATTTAAGAACCCATTTAGTAACCCCCCTTCATTGAGCTAGTATACAGGCTGTGCTGTAGAAGAAATAGTGTATTGAGCACAATTTCCTTCATTTTAAAAGAGGTAAATGATGCTTACATGTTTAAGACATGACCTTCCTTGTAACTGATGGTAGGACTCTAATGGGAAAAGAGACCCCATGGTGGCAGATACAGACAGGGAGAGAAGATGGGTTTTTTTGCAGCATAGGTTTGCCTTGGTGCATCTTCAATTTATGAGGGAGTGAGAGGGAGGCTTTTTTTCCCTCGATGTGAAGGAACGAGGGGGGTGAAATAAGGAGAGCGAGAGAGAGACAAAGACACACAGAGCAGTGAAACTATAGCTGGCTTCCATCAGCTGAACTGTAATCATATGACTAAGCCTGCCCCACTGGGCAACAGATGCCAGTGTTTATGCTAATGTTGACAAAATAACAAGTATGTTGGACAAAGGGACGTGCCACCCCACGAATAGATTATTTGGCTAAGGAGAGATACTGAGGAAAGATTTGGGATCTGAACAGTAGAGTCAGCCTCTGTCATAGACTTAAAAGACAAATCACATGTGGGAAATTATATTTCCTATCTAATCCTTAATGTGTAATCCACCATTTCACCTGTGGGAAATTACATGTCATATCCAATCCTTTATAATCCATCATCTCACTCGGTTACCTATTGGTAAAGAAAAACCTCAGTTATGTAAAGTTTTTTTTAAGTGAAAGGTATGCATAATAAGCTTTGCTGGAAACAGCAGGAGACTGACCAGCAGACAGACATCGATGCACGCAGACATCAAGCTATCCTTTTCCTATTATGCTGTCAAGATAATACAAGCCCGTCACTGAATGTGAGCGTGTGAGCCAGAAAATGAAAAAGAGGCAGAACCAGGGAGCACGTGTATGTCCACATGCTGCAATGTGGTTAAAGGGGGGGATGGGTTTCTCACCTGTGTTCTGTGCCAGATAACAGACGCCCTGGAGTGGCCCAGTTTGTTTCGACAAGGCCCTTTGTCATAGTGGATCAGGAGAAAGTCATCCTGTCGCACAAACATACACACACACAATACAGATAAAGGTTGACCATTATCAGTCTGAAAGACACAGACAGATGTTCTAAGGAAATTGCTTTTTAAATGACCTGTGTGGTGCGGTCGTCTGTGCTCACACACAATTAAGATTACATAAGGCACCATGGCTCATAACCCCCCCCCCCATCTTATTCCTTTCTTATCAAGACTGACCAAGGTTGAGCTACAATTTCCTGATAATGAAAGCTATTGCTGTTGCAGGGAGACATGCAGGATTATCAGCATGCAAAACAGTTACATTATTACAATGTTTTAATATCATATTTAATAATATATATATATTAAACTGTAGAGGTTTTTAGAGCTTGAAAAATGCATAATCTTGCTCTCTACTGCAGTGAATATCAAGGTATAAAGAAATTATGAAGAGCAAACTCACATCCAGAGACTCCAGACAGTACCAGCAGAAGGCATGTTTGCAGTTCTTGCACATCATCTGAGCACAGCCCTCGTCCCTTTCGATGTAAACTTTACATTTAGGACAGCGCTTGATTGGTGCATCATCCTCTTCGTTCTTGTAGAAAGAGCTGGGAAGGAAAGACACACATAAACCTGATGTTTTTTTTTAAATTTTATTCCAAACAGGACATTAAAATCCAAAATCAATCAACAAGGGATTCAGCAACTTGGGATGAGATTGCTTTAATGCAGTAATCAATATTTACAATCGTTGGTGTAACAGGACTGTGTGAACCAGTCGTTAGCGTTGGTGCAGGATCTCACAACACTTAAAAATATAGATATGATAAAAATCACTAAATGCCTTTGAACTATCTCCCACGCTCTTATTCCTTCCTCATGTTGGTGTCAGTTTGCCTGTATCCCTTTCTCTTGTTTCATTAAAATGCTGACCTCTGAAATGTGGGGGTGAGCAGGTAGCTGTCATTATTGGTATTGTCCTAGAATAGCAAACAAGCTCACTCATTTTCTAGAGTAGGGGGGCATTAAATGAGGAGGTTCAGAGTTTCCCCAGTCCTTTTCTTCAAAGAAATAATAAAATACTTGGGGCGTAAAGACGAATCAGAGTCAGACATCCTTTTACAGACATCCTTGTGGTGAACAAGTGTACTTAAAACACCGGAGGCTCTTTATAAGAGCAGACCTGTTAATCCTTTCTCACTCCACAGTGGCCTTTGAGCTTGGTCCTGAACCTGTGCAGATAGAGGAAAGCTCTGCAGAGCTAATGCCGTTTCCACAGTAAGAGGATATTGCAAAGAAACGGGTCAGCTGCATGTCTCCGGGCAGCCCTCTTCTGCCCTCACAGACAGTTCCTGTATCCTTAAAATGAATAATAGGCTCATCCCAGACTGCTTTACTGCAGTTTAGTTTTAGCTGATTGTTTTATATCTGCCTATTACTTTGTGCTTGAGCCTTGGCGGATGCTCAGCTGAGTAGTGGCTATGAAACTGCCAGCCCGACCGGCTGTCAGTCCGTATTTAAGGACGCACCGAATGAATCCTGCTGTATATTGACAAGCGGCTCTGAGCTCCAGTTCTGAGAAAATGGGTATCAATTCCAGGTATTGCATCTACAGAGGCTTTACAGCAGCAGGTATGTCAGAGCATTTCAAATGTTATAATATAGCTTTTAAAAGGTTGAAAAAGTAGTAAAAACACTCAATGTAAGATTACTACACGACTGGATATTACTGGTGTATAAATTATACTTAAGTAATCAACTTATTTACTTAGTTGTTAAAAATGCTATTGATATTTGTGTTTAAAATAATAATCACTTATGGAAATTATTTTACATCTACAAATTATATTCTTGACCAATTTCAAGGGTTATTTCATAATGTTATCCAGTAGTTAATACTAGGGCTTCAACTAATTATAATTTTCTGATTAATTTATTAATTATTTTCCTGAATATGGTCCATAAAATGTCAGTAAAAAAAAATCTGAATTTCTAAAAGCCCAAGTTGACATAGTAAAATTGTTTATGAACCAAGATATTTAGTTAAATATCATAAAAATTTTAACTTTTGCTCTGCTAGAACTTTACAGTTGCTCAAAGCCTTAAAAGGCTCTCCAGGAGAGAAACATGTATGAATGTGGTGATTATAAAGTTTAAAGATAAAGAAATTGAGAAAACAAGAATGCAAAATGCAAAATCTTAAAAAGGGATGAACGCATGAAGGGCAGTACCTGTTTTCTCCTGGTAGGAAGGAGGTAATGGGCAAGTTGTTCTCCTGGCAGGCCTGCCCGGGGTGCCAGTTGGCCTTGCAGGCTGAGCAGAACTCGAGGGCACAGACGGCACACTGGACCAGCTGGGGCAGTGTTGGAGAATCTGCTTCCTTTAGCTGGCACACGGCCTGGCAGGTCGAGGAAGGGCACCAAGTCCGGCAGGGATCCAGCAGCACCTCTAATGGCACAAAATAAAAGGGCCAGCGTCATAGACAGTAGCTTTCTTAAAGGGTTAGTAAACCCAAATCACAGAGAAATTGTTTTTATTCTGACCTGTTGTAACTTTTAAAGATTAATTTTGGTGCTTTCTTATGTTGGAAAATTGCTTTTAAACAATTGTTAATTCAATTGGACTTTATTGGCATTGGAAACAGACATCTACACTGCTAAAGCAAATGTGAGATAAAACCATGTACATAAACAGAACAATTGTGCTATTAACAAAAAGGTGCGTCTAGGAGTGTCGGGCAAGTTACTCAGTATTTGTGATAAATTACGTTTTATTTATTACTCCTTCCAAAAGTAATAATATTACTTTTCTTATTACTTAAAAAGTACCTGTCGAACAGTCTTTTGGTTGCCATGAATTTTAAATTTTTCTGTATCTCCCCCCTTGCCTTTCTGCCAAGAACTCGGAGCACAAAATCCACATGCACTCTTTGCTCAGCCTGAGAAATATGGAACAGTTACAGAAACTGTTCCGCCTGACTGGACAGGGACACTGATGAGACATCTGACTGCCCTTATCCTGGCAGCATCAGCAGCAGTTTCTGAGGCATTCTGAGGATTTTTATTCTCCCTCTGTGTTCCCATACATGTCATTGTCTGTGTTTATGCATTCATTTTTTGCAAGTGAGATCTGCATGTTTTGTGTACAGCTTGTGTGCCTGTGTAGGTGGAGAACCTGTGGGGCGAGTACCATCAAAGAGTGACGGCAGGGCTTGATTAATGTTTTCTCTGGTAGCGAGGGAACTATTACTGATTAGCATGTCTGCAGCACGGAGCGAAGCAACATCGACCTGCCATTATTTTTCCAGCCCTGATATCCAAGCCTTTTAGCATTAGGTTGACATTTATTCTACAAACAGTGTAAACTGCAGACGTTGAACACATAGCTGCACATTGAAGCAGAGATAAAAAAAGGTTTGACAAAAATATCTTACTATGGTAAGAGACCTGCCTCCATCAGAGTCAGACAGTTTACGAGTCTAGAGCTGAACCGATCCAATTAGAAAATTCTGGGAAAATTCAAAGTCTGGGAGGCTTTCCCTTTCGTGCATATTTGATAGGAGCTGGTGTTACACTGTGATGAGGATTACAGGGTTGAGTCAGAATACTATAGTGCAAATCAAACAAATGTTAGGCCAGACAACCTGTCATTGGAATATCCTTGCCTACATGACTACTTGGAGTTCACAAATGGTATTGAGATTGTATCCATAATTTTTGGTGTCAGAAGTCAAAATTAAAACACTTATTTCTGAATCAGTTGACTGCTGTTCAGAGCTGACATGGTGAACTGCGTGGAGAGAAAGCAAACCGGTCAGCGTTGAAGTTTGAAATTTACTGAGCGAACAAGCATTGCTCCAATCTTTTCCATTAGCTTTCCACAGATACCCCATGGCGTAATTCAATAGCAAAAATGTCCACAAGGGGTAAAGATTGATTTCAGGCAGAGCGGACAGCAGTTTGGCTACACACTTGCAAGACGGGGTTGTTGTCATCCTTTTGTGTGTCACAGTAAAATACAGTATCCCTGTCTGTGACACACAGTCATTGCCCACACATCACCCACAGAGAAACTCATGCGATAACGCTGACGTACTGCGGCTGCTTTTGCCTTGACTCACCCCTTTCAAACTGAAGCGTCTTGTATCTCTGCATCATCTCCGTGGCCACCATGCACTCAATCTGCAGGGAGAGAGGAGAAGAGAAGTGGGAGGGGAAATAAGCAGGTCATTGCGCATATTTATAGACAGAAACTGCGAGGAGCAATTACACATTCAGCATGTGAATATAATTTCCAGAACAATGTCACATTCAAATTTATACAAGACCAGAACGTGCAACTTGCTTACCAATAAGGTCCTATGCCACTCTCAGGAAGAAAAAGAGAATCTAATTGCCAGAATGTATTCAAGGTGCATACACAGACCCGTTCAAGGTTAAATGTTCTCATTTATTGGGCAATGAAATAAGCATTCAGGCAGTCAATTACAAGGTGAGGGCACTGCTGTCAGAGCAGACGGGATAAGGCATGCTATGCCTGACTGGCAGGAGTTGCTGGGGTTCCATTAAGGGCCAGTGACACTGATTGATTAGAAACATAAGGCTGTGGTGTGCTGAACAATGCAGTGCCAACGGGCTTCCGAGACCAAGTGAGAGAGTGAGCGAGTCCATCAACCAAATTTGCCCGAAGGATGAGGAGCTCTTTGCTCTCAGATTGACCTTCTGCGAGGAAGACAGACATGCTCATTATAATGGAATAAACACACTGGCAGGTGGAGTGCAGTTGTCATCTTGACTAAAGCTAGAGCTTTGAGGGGGAGTATATGTGTGTTAAACAAACTGCAACTAACATGTTGGTTTAACCAACACATACGTTTTTATTTAGGATGAAAAGGAGCAGCATGGTAGAAGATTCAAGACATGGAAGACAATAATCTGTAGAGGTAAAGCGCCACTTGCTCATTTCAAGCACATGCTTGAGCAGTTCTGCACGTGCTGTATTTCATGCTTGTTTTTGTAAATTTTGTACACCACTGTGTGAAAATAAAAAGTGGCCTCAGACCTAAGCTAAGACATACTGGACATTATTTGACATGTTCATGAGCCTGAGGAGCTGCAGGGGATTCTCCGACATTGGCCAACCAGTCACCAACTAAAGGACGCATTCATCTAATGATGATCAAAGAACAAAAATCTGACATTTTCTTTTGTCAATACCTCATTTTCCTGCAAGTGTCCTCTTTTGGGACAGGCAGAGTCTGGACAGCTAATTGCAGTTTCAAGGCCTTCTTTAATCAGGAGTTCCACATACTGCTTCAGGCACTGAGGGAGAAACAAATAGACAGAAAGACAAATACATCATTGACTTAGTTCAATATCCAGTTAGATGGAAAAAACAGACCATGCACCAAAAAAGGTGGTAAACACTGGCTCATGGGTCTCTCTTGTTATCTCAGTCTGTCACCTCAGGCAGAAAGGAATGAATAATTGGTGAATGTGTATATCTTGAAAATATTAAAAATAAAAGCGACACTAATTAATATTTCTACACTAACAATGGGTCAAAAGACTAACTGTAATGTGAACGGGTTTGCTGGCAGTGACAAACCTACTACAAGTATCACCTCACACTATAGTTCTATGGTGCATTTTAGTTTTTTTTAATTTCAATGTTTTGGTTTTACGGCCGCAACATTACTGTTTTGATTCAGTCTCACTGCTCTCATAAACCCCATTTCAAGTTGCATTTGAAGCATATAACTTCTTTTATCTCTTTTAGGGGAGTCTTTGGTTGCAAATTTATATTCATGAAACAACCAGTGGCTGATCCTTTACAATGCTGAAAAATCCAAAAGATTGAGTAAGATTTAATTAAACATCCATTAAAAAGACAGACATCAGCATTTTTATTAGCCTCTATTCTATGTTCATTTATTTCGCTGCACTGCGTGTGTTGTTCTCTATTTTTATAGCAAAATGTAACAGAGGGAATATCAGTATCAAATATCAAATGGTTGATTAAAAAAAAGGAGCTGAAGTGAGACAGCAGTCATTCTTTGTGTTTACATTGTGCTTGACCTCTGTGGTAACTGAACTTTGGTCATGCACAATGACCAAATGCCGCCACCCAGACTGTGCTCTAGCAAGTAACTTCTATTTTTACTGGTCATTCTTGTGTATTGTTTCCTAATCTCCGGACCAGAGTGGTTAAGATCTGACAGGCAATGGGTGTAACTATTCCTCTGTCCCAGACTTTTTCACATGGGTCCAGTCTGATCCCAAGGCCAGTGTTTCCCCTATATGCATTCAGGAGCGGCGGTGCGCCCCTGCCAGAGTTCAATTGTCTGTAACTTTTTGGACACGACGCAAAGCTCAAATCATTGGAAGAGAGACTGATCCTCCCCGTTTGTGAGTTTCCAGGATCTGTTACAGTTTACTAAATAATTATCAGGACATCAACAGGAGGGAATTGGCATGACAGAGCACCCCCGCAAATTCAATTCCGAATCGGGAGGTGCACGTGCGTAGCAGAAAGTGATGGTGAACGTGAGCGGAGGAAAATATTCTGGCAGTAAATGTATGTGTCGGTTATAGTGTCAACTTCTCAAGACCAAGAAAAGTCCGTCTGTTGTTCACCCCCCTGCTAGAAAAAGTGAAACCTCTTTGCGCTAAGTTAGCAAACATCTCCCCTTCCCCTTCAGACTGCGCAGCTGAGCAGGAAAGCTTCTACAGTAGGCCACGTCTTTAGCTGATATGTAACTTAACATTAGATCAATTTATAGAGAGTAACAGGTAGCTGTATTTTATTACTACCTACTTGTCCAATGTTTAGAACATCAGGTACAAACTAAGACTAAACTGGTGTAACCTACAGCTCTGTCCTGTACAGACAGGTACATCCTAAATTGTTTTTCAGGTGAGTGTGAAAAAGTGGTTGTCAGGAAAAGAAAGAATGGTGGTGACTGGAGGAGTTGAGGTTAGTAAAGCAAATTAGTGATGCAAACTAGTCCTTTTAAGCTAATGAGGAAACGTTTCTTTTTGGATTTTAATGTGCAAATAAAATGCACCTCAAAAGGGAGGCGGTTTCTCATGTTGCCTATTTTTTATATTAATGTCTACAGATATGTATCTATATTGATTCTGAGGTCATTAACAGGGTTTTAGGGGGTGATGCCCAAAACATGCTGTGCCATGAATGTAAAATCACTGTGGAAAGCATCAGAACCAACCAAATAACTTTGGCCAAATCTAAAGGTTGTAGTTCCTCCCCCAGTAGACTGATCTTTGGGTGTTGGTTATTTATTATCTGCTCTAGCTTTTCCACCTACTTGTTCAGAGATATGGTGAAAATAATGGCCCAAGATGATGTGAAATTACACATTTTTCATTGGAAAATTTTCTTGGGGGAGGACCCCTAAACCCCAACCACGACCAACACCAAAACAATCTTCTAAAGCTCACAAAAACCTATGGGAAAACACTGATATTTTAACTATTGTAATGTGCATCGCATGCTCATACACAATAGCAATACTGCTGAGACATGTTGTGTTGGGGTTTTATATTCAGACATACTACGCACTACGAGCACAAAAAATGTTTTGCTTCAGCTCCGCTGCTACAACTCCATCCTAGGGGAACACTGCAAGGCTGATTTATTTACAGTGAAAATCCTGCGTCCTTTTGGTGACTTCTACTCGTTGAAACATATTTTTTAAATATAGTATTAAACTTGATTTGTGGATCATTCATTTTTATTCAAGTCATCATTTTGTTGCCAGCTTCAGGAAATGTGTTGCTGTTTGCAACGTGTCCTGCTCACCAGTGTACAGAAGACGCATTGGCACTGTGTGATGGTGGTCATCTGCTCCAGAGGGAACTCTCCAAGGCACAGCTTACATGAGACCAGCGGGTCCACGGCCAGCTCCCAGGTGGGACGGTACCGTGCCGTGGTCATCTTCACCGCCACCGAGCTGAAACACAAAAAGAAAGACAATAAGAGGGGAGGAAGATGAGAGGGGGAAAGGGCAGAGAGTTACCATTAATGAATCCAAATGCATCGTGAAACTACTAAGTGCAGATCTCCGCTAGCTGCGTCTGGGAGCATGTGGGTGGGGAACAGAGAGTGCAGGACAGGATGTGTGTCCAGCGTGTATGCATGAGAGCAGTAGAATGAAGGGGAGAAAGTGTTTTTGTTTAGTGTAAGTTGCTTATGATTTCTGAAGATGACATTTAAATTTAAGTTACGTTTTAGTCTCAGTTTTCCTTAAGATAACTTGAATAGAGTAATGGTGTTGTGACTGAGCATCCTGGGCTCGCTTAAATTTATAAACAGTAATAACTGGGACGATAAGTCCAAACTTCTGAATTTAAATGTGATTATTTATTTAGAACATTTTTGTTGAAACACTACACAAAATAAAACACCTCCCATACAAAGAAGAGTTGAATCTCTCTCAGTTGTCCCTCCCGACTCCCTTACAGACAAGACGGCAACAAAGATTTAAAAAAATTTATTTATTTATTTAGCTGGTATTTTGTCTAACTTCACTGGATCACAACATATTGAGTATATAATTAATCTGCAGATGCTTCAGTTCAAGATGTGACCAAACTTTTCTATGCATGTCCGTTTTTGATATGTGGCCTGCAACAGACTAGGTAAGCCTTGTTTTTAGCCTAGCCGATTGCTGGAAATACATTTTCCTATGTCGTAACGCATATTGTAAAACGGCAAGAAATTAAGTTCTTGAGCATACAATTATAAATGTGCACAAAAATATTAGGCTAATGGGTCCAGAAGTATGCATATTAGCTGCCGACAGATACACACACACATACATGACCAAACGTATCATCCCTTCCAGGCTTACATCTGGCGAAGATTAATAAAGTGAACAAGGTAGAATGGGTAGTTCTCATAATCCTGCTGATGACAAAGGAAATCCTTCAAGTGAGAATATATGTGGCTCTAAGATGTGCTTTATTTGCGGTGATACAATCAGCATGACAGTATAAGCACAGACTGAAAATGCATTTTCAGGGGGCACACTCACACACAGGCCGGCTGTATGGCACCAGCCCTCTGCATAAATGGCCCTTGTCAGCGGTGTTCATTTTTATTCCAGGCCTCATGCTTCCTGGCAGTAAAAAAAACATTAAAGAAAATATAGTTCAAATGCTCCTGAAACTCTGATCCTCCTGAAACTGTAGCCATCAGCTATCTCAGCTCCTTCTGAAATTTTCACTTGGGATGAAATACCACTTTTTTTTTTTTTACACTTCACTGCGCGTCATTGCATCTCTTTTGTGAGAGTCGGAGAGGGTTATTTTAGGCCGTCTCGTCTCACTCTCTTCTTCCCTCAGTAGCTGAGAGCAAAGAGCACCCACTCGGCTGTTTACAGGAAGTGCGTACACACACACACACACACACACACACACACACACACACACACACACACACACAATCAAGCTCTGCCTGTGCTGCTTAGCAACGGACTGAAGGAGGATTTTGGAGGGGGCAATGGATAGGAGGGAGAGAGAGAAGCATGGCAGAAGAGAGGAGACGGGGAGTGATCACAGTTTGCTTTCACTGGCCAGGATACAGTCGGCCTCAATGTGCAGCTGCCTGTTCACAGACGTACAGGAACAGGGCAGCGAGTGGGAGGAGAGGGGCTGAACAGTTCACATGATTGCTCCATGGACTCTTGTGCAGTCTACATGCGACACCCAGAGAGGGGAGTGGAGAGAAAAAGAGACAGTCAGTGTGTTATGGTTTAGCAGAGAGACGATATCTCTTCACACCACCCCTCTTAACAACACATTTAATCGTTTAAAAGGAAAATGCAGGCCGTTTCATCCACCGTGGATCAGCTTCATTAGGGTGCCAGGTGAAGGCAATCCACAGATGATTCATGCTAGAGAAAAAATAATAATAATGACACAGAGACTTATACAGTCTGTGGTAATGGGGCAAAACAAGGGAGTCATGTGATGGGCTGTAGCCTTTGGTGCAAGGAGCTTTCATATCTTGGTCATCATTAGCAAGATGGCATCCCACAAATTTAACATGAATGTTAGCACAGTCAAGATTAGGCAAATTATTTTATTTAGAATATTTTTATCTGGTCCCATTGCTGACATGCGTCTGGCGTCTTCTTTCAGTAATAAACACATTTTGATTGTCTGCAAGTGTAGTTCCCCGTTTAGTCACATAGAAGAAATTAATCATTTTGGGCAGAAACACCATCATTTCATTCTTTTCCTTAAAAGATTACTTAACTAGTTCAACAGACTCATCATACTCACAATTATTTAGTGATGAATTTACAAGCGGAAAGACTGTGTAAGTCAGCGTGAATAACTCAAGATGCAAATATAGGAAGGAAGCTGCTCATTAGAAAGTGCAGATTTAAGTGACAATATGCAAAATATTTCAATATACATTCCATTATTTGTGTAAACAAAGACTCTAAGGCAACAAGATGCTACAGAGCAGCTACAAGCTCATTCTCAGCTGATGCAGCTGTGATGTCCCTTCCAGTGATGCTCGACTAGGAAAAATGTGTCATTTGATAAAATCTGTTCGCCTGAATTCTTCCTCCTTCGCCTCTCTTCATCGTGTCTTAAGTAGGAGGACCAAGGAGAAAACTGAAAAGTGAGAAAAACTGAAGAGGGAAAATAAGGAAAAAATGAGATGCACCTCATGTCTGACTCACTCAGATCACCTGGCATTCATCCAGCTATCCATCACACTGACCAGAAAGCACTGAGCAGTGCAGACTCTATTATGTAGGTGCTGCCGAACTCGTATACAAAAGCTTAAATAGCAATTTCTTATCAGGATGGAGCCAAGGACTTACTGAAATGACCCCCAGGGTAGAGTGTGGGAGGCTGTGTGCTTCGGTGGTCCATAATAACACATGAAAGACTTTACCACTGAAGCAATTAAATTGGAAATACAGCCCCACAGGTGAGCCAGAAGTACAGGTTACAGGTGCATCAGTCATAAAAACTGGGTAATGATTTAATGTAGCAGTAGAAATGGTCTCACAAATTTTAACATTATTCTGCAAACATGGACAAACTTCACAGGCAAAGAGGATGACATTGGAAGTCAGAGTTAAATTAGAGGACTGTGACAGACACTTCACAGGAAAGGTGCTAAACACCAACAACTATCTCAGCACTGCTGTGGTACAGTCTCAAAGCTGTGTAGCGGACGACTTGAATGACAGCAGTTCCACAAGGAATGAAATTAGCCTGTTTCTTTATCTGTCTCCTTGTCCGAGCTACTGAACCCCATTAGCCCTGAGGCAAAAAAAACCAAACCGGATGGTAAAAAGTATTTCACACTGCACAGAGCAGGGCTTTCTGATACATTTAAAACCGTTTCTCTCCTCCCAGACTTTATATTGGTTGTGCAAATGCAGACAGACTGGGTCGATGGGGACAAATGAAATTGTTTAGTAAGGATGGCCCAAGGAGAGGAGAGGATGGGAGGGAGAGAGAAAGAGCAACAAAGGGAAAATGAGTTTTCATGAGAAAAGGTGGTGCAGTGCCCCCCTCGCTGCATTATTAACTAGATGTTCCATTATCACTGAGAAACACGCACATCCCGATAAATGGGACAGTGCATGCAGGCCTGTGGGGCTCTATGTGTGCTGCTATATGTCTGAAAAGGTCGGTCAGAGTGCTAAAAATCAATAAGGCGGGAGTCAGTAGTGAGTCAGAGGTCAAACATCCATCTTGAGCGGTGGTCAACATGTGACAGTCATCAGTCTGAGGGGCCTCCACTCATAGCTTAACAGGCTACAGCAGCACTCATGCGATAAGGACTCCATATCCAGAAAAAAAAAACACACACACACACACACACACACACACACACACTCTATTGCATAAGAGGGGTGGAAATGGTCATGGAGGAGCAATTGAGGAGAATGCCTCTAGGGACCTCGAAGTAAAAAGGATTTCTTGCTGCAGTATACATGATGCATCTGCATCACATGTTGTGCAAAATAAAGGTCACTTTAAAGTAGGGCTGGGGGATATGGCCAAAAATATTATCACGAAAAAAAATAAATTCATTCAATCAATCAATCAATATCGATAACTATCACAATAAATGTCAAATCATTATTTCTTCCAAGTTTAAAGGCTGATTTTTGCTCCTGAGTGAAAATTGAAGAAACCAGATTGTGTGGTTAAACAATTCTTCACGGTCAGAATGTGGCAAACACTTTATTCCAAACAGTGGATCACTTCACAAATCTGAGGTAGAACATTCCAAACATTTAAAAAATATATATAATTAGTTAATCTTTTTTCAGTCCTTTTCCTCAACAAAATAATTATCTTAATAGAAAAATTAAGTGCTAATTAGTTCAAGTTAATTAAATCAAACATTTATTGATGATTTATTGAACATTCGTTTTATTCTTATTGAGGAAAATTATATTGCACACACACCCCAACAGTAACAGGCAGCAAACCTAGCTTTAGCCCTAAACCCATGGCTAATTCTAATAATAAATGTAAATTTGCCAGAAACTCAATAAATGTCCTCACTCTGGTGATGTCAACCTTTAACTGCTACCATAATAGAAGACCATACTTATAGTATATAAGCATTCATTCAACACTCATTATATTGTGGGAATTATACTGTGCCTCCATATGTCCTTATTTTTCTAGTAGGTCTGATTAAAAACACCCTTAGTGTTTTTGCTGTTCCTCTGTCAGTATCTACACAAGAGACAAGTCCCAGTCTGCATTCAAGTGAGAGCAGATTTTCATATGCTACAACATGAAGCCTCACACTGCATGTGATGCAGGCTTCATATTCATGAGGAACCTCTCACACACACACACACACACACATAAAGCCAGTGGCGTCACTACATGCGAATCTGATGTTGTACTTTGCAGGAATGGTATGTTTGTATGTATGCAATTGCGAACACAGCCATTCTCTCACACATTCACAGATGAACATTCTTTCAGCACAAAGCTGTCCTTCTGATATACAAGAATGTGCTGTCAACCAATAAGACAAGTGAAGGACGACAACCGAAAGCCACACTGTGTTCAACTGGAAAAGGCGGCAGGCGTGGAATATGGACTGAGACCATGCTGATGATATTCCACCTGAAGTCTGGGGGCGAGCCAATACAGCAGATGTTCAATTGTGTCATTATGTGGTGCAGCAGAATTAATGGAGTGAGAAGCCTGATATGATACTAGCTGACTCGAACAAACTTTTCTTCCCGACCGGCCTCATCAGCGAAACCTAATATAACTTCTATTTTACGCTTGTGAACATTTCTGTCTGGCATACTGCTACAATAATTTCTTTTTGTCTCAGTGGACACAGCTGTAACTGCATTCCACAAACACTTATGGTGCATGTATGTTCACAAAGCCTGTGATTTCATTCACAGAAAAACCATATACCAAGAAAAAAAGAAAACCAGATTGGTTGCTCCCCCCCCCCCCCCCTGTTCCTTGCTGCCTTTCCTTCCTCAGTCACAGCCAGCCCTGCTCTTCATGGCCAATTAGTAGGGCCTCTAAGCTTCATTTCTGTCACATCATCTCTGTATCTATTGCTGCAGAGAAAAGGAGAGAGACTGAGTAAAAAGAAAGTGAGAGAGGACAGTGGCAATGTGCCAATTTCGTCCATTTTCCAGACTCCCTTGGCTCCCCTTTACTGCCTGCTATTACTTCTTGTCACATTGTTGTGAAAGCACACACACACACACACACACACACACACACACACACACCTGAAGAAAATTATCCCATGGGGGACATCAATAACAGAATGTAGGCTTTTTTATTGTAGGGGGAACATATAGTCACCGTTAACTACAACGATAAGGATGAGTACGTTTACAACCCTAATTAGATTTACATAGAAAATCTCATTGGTGCACTATTAAAATAAAAATCAATGTGGGACATATCCCTACATCAAACGATGAACAAATAACATTAATAAATGTCAGCGTCTATTATGAGCATTTTTGAATGAGAATGTAGGTCATGGGTGTTATGTGGGCCATAGGTTGACGCAGAACATACAGTACTGAAATAACACTTAGGTCATACTGTGCCCAGCCAAACCCATTCACTCAGGACGCGCCCTAGTGTGTTATTCTCTTGATCGACTATCAACTAACCCACATTTATAACCTAAAGCACGCACGCGGGGATTCGTTAATTGGACAGCTCAATCTCTGAATGTGAAAGGTGAAATGCCTTCGTGGAGGAACAGCGGTTAGGGACAGTCGCCGTCTGTTCTTGACATCGAGGGGGAGCTCTAAAAGGGTAGCTAAGAGTGGTCATAGACCTAATTTTTTCCATGCCCTGAGGAGTTACATAATCACCCAAATGTATTTTGGCATTGTGAATGGTGTGGAGAAGCGTGCGTGCATGCGTGCGTGTTTCCAAGCAAGTCAAAGTCTGTTTTGCAGTTTGGACCTGACAGACGCTGACAGTGGTCATGGGTATGTAGGGCAAAAAATAAACAAGAAAAACTTTGTCTCATGTCTACTTGGTCTCTTGCCATTTTTCTGCTGCAATGCAAGCTAAATATCCACTCTCTAAACTGCAAGAAGTTTGATTGCACTGCTTGAGCTGGTTTGCATTATTTGCCAGTTCAGTTGGGTGTGTTTATGGTGACGACGACTGAGCAGCCTGAAGAAGAGGCAAATCTGCTGTCAAGTTACAATGGCTTATTGGTTATTATGTTGCAACAGTGTCAACAGGTAGAGGGAACTGTTCAATGCTAAACCACATTTACCAGAAACTGCAGTCTGCCAGCAGGAATTACCTCACAGCGTTAATGCAACCCAGTCAAGAGAACAAAGCAGATGAGTGAGCTGGGGTGAAAAAAAGAAGGAAGGAAGGAAGGAAGATGGGGAAGGAAACATCAGTCATCATGCTAAAAAAGAGTGAAATTGGGCAAAAAAGAAAAAGGAAAAACACGACAGCAGAAGATGGGAGGGAAAAACCTGTGAAATTATAATAAAAAAAGGACTCTTTTCCACACCCATGTAAGCCTACTAAGTAGACCGTTTGGCAAATGAGCCGAGGCTTTGGCAGTACTTAATTACTGTCTGTAAATATTCATGAGATTCAGTGGCATTTTAAATGTTCTGTGTTTGTTCCTTGAAGTTTTAAAGAGTCTACAGAAATATTCAATGCTCGCCTAAGTAAACCCCGGCACTCATTGACTTTTCATTTCCATAAGCTCTCCTTCCAATTGCCAGTGAGATTTGGAATGTACGAGAGATCCTTTTCTCCCCCTCAGTTGAATGAGTTCATTGCCACACCCCAGATAACTTCTCAGTACCTGGAGGCAGCGAATAATGCACCCTCAGACTCGATGACATATTGGTGAGCAAGCACAGAACAAAACATTCAGACTGGCAGCTAAAGCAAGAGGCAGGTCTTGCCCACAACGTCTTATTGTCCAGGGCAACAGAGCCAGACTACACTGAACAAGGGTGACAACATACAATTCTGTACAACACAAAAAATAAAGAACGTAAAAACATAGATAAGACGGCTAGAAAAGCGTCTTTACTGGAGACATATGGCATCATATTTTGCCAACTTAAAACAAGGCTCAAAGCAGTGACAATAGATTTGCTCACCCTCTCCCAAAAAAAAGCCATCTAGGCTCACATTATAGTCTCAGAAGGTAAGTGAAGATGACAGGCATGCCACATTGAGCCCATTTCTATTGACAGATGCAGAGAGCTTGGGCAAAAGGGTCGACTTGGTTGCAATCTGTTGTCACTCACTGCTCTACAGCTTTAGTTATTATTTTTACATGTACACTATTACAGCGAATAATCAGATTAAGCTCTCAGGTCATTGTTGTGGATGTTTCGACAATCTTTAATGTTACTGGTACTGTATTTATAGAAGTAAACTCTTACAAACACGTGATCCCGACTGAGAACAAACATTTATTATCCTGAAACCGCTCAGCTCAGCTATAAACATCTGCTCCCTGTTCTGTGTTATGCATGGGCAGTTATTTTCAGTTTGTCATTAAAGAGACCGTAATATCCAGAATTCTTTTTGTACTTCCATCCAAAACAGAATCCAACAAAAATAAATTGGCTTACTGTTGTCGAAAATCACTCAGTTTTGTTTGTTAATGCTGGCTTAATTTTTATTTTCTCATTGTGTTTTTTCTGCCAGGTTGTTTTTTTTAACTTTCAGTTTCATCTTTGAAGTAAGCCTCATTAGAATTCCTTGGGAGTTTCCATCCAAAAACAAAATGTGAGAAAAATACTGGGGCGAAACCCACTTGGTTGTTTATTAACAGTGGATGAGTAGATTAACTGGATTAAATGGACAGTTACTTTCTCCAACAAACAATCTAAATTCTCATCAACACAGCAAACAAAGAAAGAGGTCCCACCCACCGAGGCCAGCAGCAGCTGAAAAACAGGAGAAAAAAAAGACACTGTTGAAAACTGGGAGTATTTCATTTAAGTCCAATGGAATGTGTGGCAGATCATAGACCCTCTTATCAGAGACACAGGAGGACAAATAGGATATCTGTCGAATTTGAACTAATGTAGGCTAATCTGTGTTTCTACCACCTGTAGCCAAGCTGCTATTTGTGTACAGCAAAAATGCAATTCAGACCATTTAGAGTAATTTGATGAATTCATGACAAAGGCAGTCAGACTTTTTATTTATATTTATATATTTGACTGAGATGACCTGATTAAAATGTTTAAAAAACTGAATACTGCCTTTGCAGGCAACACCATTATGTGTTTACAGTGTTTTGTAAGTCAAGACAAATAAACTAACAACAGGGTCTGTGTTCAAATAATGAAGGAATGTGTCACCAAGTACACAGTAAACAGTATGACTCTTTCATGTGTTGTTAATAAAAAGAGAAATGAGAATGGAGTCTGGCCACACAGACAATAGTCGTTTGTAGAAGTGTTGATAATAATACAAAATGGCAGCATTATTCTTTAATCATCAGACAGTTGGTCTTACTGTGACTGATGTGAAAAAGCACGCATATAGGGGCTCTCATAAAGTCATTCATATTGTTGGAACACACCTCTCCTCTCCCTTCCAAACACTAGCTACCCTCCAAGCATTCAATGGACATCACAGTTGTTACTGTGATGTAGAGACAGAGCTCAGTTAAAACTTTATGGATGAAAGATACTTTTGTTACAGATTAATAACCACTCTGAAACTCTTGCTCCAGTCCATGTTGCCAAGCTGGTCGGCAACATGTAGCCTACAGCTGAATCGAAGATGTTTACCGTCTTTTCGCTGATCTGCCCTTCTCTGCTTCTGATTGGCTAGTAGTCCTTAACTAGGAACTGCGCATGTGCAACTCCCAACAAAGATCATTTAGAGACAAGATGTATCACTCCATAGCTAAAACTAAGCCTTCAACACAGGGTGAAAAGGGGAGCTGCAGCAATGTGCAGTATGACAAAAAATATGTTTTTTGAAAATTAAACCATGTAAACCTGTTCTGGTACAACCCCTAAATAGGATTTTGAACCTGAAAATGAGCATAATACCACCTCTTTAACACTCTCGGGAATGAGCACATGCATTTGATTTCTTTTACAAGCCATGAGGAGGTTAAACATTCAGTTTGTCACTGCCTTAGCTTCACTTTTACAGACTCGCTGCTAGATCCTTTGAGACGACATCAGCTTTATCACCCTGGGAACAAACCCGCTATGCCACTGCGCAGGCATTGACAAGGTCTGCAATAAGCTTACACATAACAAGAAGTAAAAAAAACAATATGTGCCATTTCACCACACTTTAAAAGTAACTGCATAGTGCTGACCAAGATAATTAAATGGAGTTCTATCATATCAACAGTTTTCACTGAAATGACTTTAATGAGAACATTACACAGCTAGTACTAAACTAACGAGTGTGACTGCAGCACAGTGAGGACTGCTGTCACTCCACTGGACAATGAGTTTTCATGGTCACCGGAGAGAGCCACTCCAACAGAGAGGCACTCAGAGACTAATCTGCAGGGTACGGTGACACTCTCCCAGCAGTGGGCTCAACAATTCACAAGCAATTTCACTAATCGTCGAGTTAGGGCCACATAGACAAGACAAAAGACTTTTCAACTTTGCGTCATCTTATACACCACAACAGCACATTCTGTCTCACTCTGCCCTCCAGCAGCCCTCATCCCTGCTGTCGGTGAGCTGCTGCCTTGTGAAGCGAACCTGGTCTCCCAGTCCCATTGCAGGAGAACGGGAAAGAGGAAGCCAAAAACTACCTTCGGAAATGCGCCGACATCCTGTTGTTGGGTTTGTGGCAGACACACAAAGGATGTAATCCCCCTAAACTTTACAAATCAAAAGAGTGAGAAAGGAGAAACTACAATACCATGGTGACACATTTAAAAGTGCTTTCATTCACCTGTTCATCTTCTTCCCTGATTAAATTACAGTTGCTGGTTACTGTGCCTTTTTAAAGACTTTGTAGTCCATATTCAGACAGGTTATATTCTTGCCAAACACTCTACCAGAGTGTTGGTTGAGCTGCCACAAGTGAGGCACTATACTAAAGGCATATCAGACCGTAACAAGCAAGGGACGAAATTGTTAGTAGCTGCTCCGGCAGCCTGTTGCACCAACCGTGTATAAGTTCAAACGTAGCGTAGTTAGAACAAAAAGTATTACTAAGTTGTGATATATGAATTACTAAAATAAAAGTAGTTGCAGCATGGAGATAAGTTACAACATAAATCTGAGTAACAACTAAATAGTTACACATGCCCCAGGGTAGGTGTAAATCATGAAGTGTCACAGAATTATATACTTGCTTATGGTAAAACAGCGTTTTTTCTGCTACACAGCATTATTTTTCATTAATGACATGTCATCACAGTAATCCAAGTAGATGCCCAATTTATTGATATGATATTTAAATATCGATTCCAAGTGTCTCAAGCCAGCCAAAAAGCTAATGCGCACGGTAACCATGATAATGGAACTCTTATCTTTGATTGGTGATTGGCCACTTGCCTCAGTTATGACTTTACATCTAAACTAGTGAGTTTCTGACCCAAGTAATCGTGGTGCAATTTTTAGTAGCTGATTCAGTTACAAACTAACTAGTAGTTACTAAGCCTCTGGTGTTACACAATAACTTGCTGTCATGTAAACCGCACTTGCTGTTACCACAGTAACCCCATGTGTTGCCAAATCAACCAGGACAGAAATCTTAAGGATTAAAACTTTAAATCTTTTGTTTGGTTTAAATAAATAAGTCTTGATTGAACAATAAGGCTGCAGGTTGACTGGTTAGTCAGAGTGTCAGTGCTTGGACTGTTACTGTGCTCCAAGTATTAGTCAGGCCCTTCCAAATACAAACAAAATTCTAGCAAGAAGTTTAGATTTTAGGAGCCTTTGACCAAAGAATGATAGCATGCTAAATCGTAATGTAATCAGATAACTCCTGAACACTATCCATAGTCACTGTGCTCTTGATCTGTTGTCTCCCCCTCAGGCATCAGCTCGTGATTTATGTCGGTCCAGGTTGTACCAGCTATTGGCTCATCACTGACACTCCAAGAACCCAGCCTACCTCTTGACTCATTCACTTCTTCTTCAGTTAGTGCTTTCCAGCATTTCCCGAGAATGACTTTCAACCGAGTATGAGCTGAAACATGTTCAATTCTGCTGTTTTCATGTGTAGGTGGAGAGCATCAGCGACAGAGACAGACATAGTAAGAGCAAAGGGTTGGCTTATTCCCAATCGAGCTGAAGTGTGAGTTGTACCCCTTTAATGAACATGAAATATGATTTGTTGTTTGAATATGGACTATTGAGGCTACTCGTGGGTGGAAAAACTACTGTCTCCTACAACTACAAATTTCTTCGTAACATTTTTCCAAATTAGTAACTTCAGAAAGAAGCCCATGTAGTGTGAGTGTGTGGAACTGCAAATGTTTTAGAGATTTTTTTTTGCTGTAGAACTCCATTATAGCTGCCCTGGAAATATACCAACATAATGATGTTACATCATCTATATTCCTGCCATTTTCTGCAAGAGTCAGTAAAATCTACCACCAAATAAATATGTATCCAGAGTTCCATTGACATCTGCTTCTAAAAACATTTTAACTGTGGCCATCATTAGGCAGTCAGTAATTATATGTATGGATGGATAGAGCTAAACTGTCACAGCTTGAAAACAACTTGACAGTCTGTGCAATGCATAAAGAGTATGTATTTCCTATTCCCAACGTCACGCAATTGTAAGCTCACAGGCAAACCCAGGATGTTCAAATGAAGTTAAGTTATTTTCTTGTCTATAAGTACTTGTGCTTGCTGCTTTGTTTGTGTGGGACTCACTCAACCCTAGGGGCTTGCTGCAATTTACAGATTTCCTGAAATGCTAAATCGCGGAAAGTGTCAGACGGTCAGCAGAATCTGTGGTGCATTTATTACATAACAGCATCTCACACTATGTTCCCTACCTGTCTGAGAGAATGGAGCCCTCGAGAACAGTTCAAAATGCCAAGCAGCCGTCTAGAAGAAGCACGGCACACACGAGCATCACATAATGCTCTCCTAACTACCCCTGTCTCATCCCAACGCAATCCTAACTGACTGGAAACAAGCCACAACACACAGAGCTAAAGCGATCGCTGCGCCAATGAACATCATTTTCAGGAGCTGTTTAGAACTCAAGTGGTTGCATTGTTGAGTGTTGGGTGTGAACACCACCGTCCCCTCAAACCCCCTGCACCACATACAAATAGTACACCTGGCAACCAGCACCACCCTGAGCACTTACTCACAACACCCTGCTGAAAGACATTTAAGCTGTTGCGTAATCCTTGGCAACCTGACTCCACAAAGGCAGACTACAATCCCTAGAGTCAGATTACACCAAAATGTCTTCGTTAGACGTATAAATGTTACAGGATTAAAGGAGTGATTTAACAAATGCAGTCTCTTTAGAAACGCCACTTACCTAACCACTGAGGTTTCACATTTGGTGTCGTCCTGCCCTCACAAGCCCTCCTCAATTCACTGAAACCGATCTAATAAGACTTAAGTAATGAGGAACTGACAGTAATTCAGTTTTAATTACTGGTTAAGTGTACTTAAACAAAATGGGTGTCACATTTCTAGATCAACGCCGTCTCAGGCTGACTAATCTCCTCAACGTAGGTGCTGCTGTGTGATCTACAGTAGAGCTGACCAGAGTTAGACTCTCACAGAGGCAGGTAGCCTCCTCAGGAGCTGGAAATTTACCTTAGACTGATCCAGGCCTGGAAAACCAAAGCGCTTCCTTGTGTATTCCCCAAACCCACTTGTGTGATTGCAACAGAATGTAAAATGGCATACTACCAATCAAAGCACACAAAGTATATAGTACATACAGCAGGCAAGGTGTCACCTGTATTATTTTCATGCACTCAGTTCTAATAATCCATCACCAAGGCATAAAACTACAAACGTGATGAGGTGCTTTGTTTTAGCGGAGCACTGTTAAGCACTGTAAAGATTGCTAAAACCCATAGCTGGGTCGATGTAAAACAAGTCCAGCCTCAGACTTCCCTGCAATCAGAAACTCTCTTAGGTTTACCAGAGTGCCGTATCATCACTATCACAATAACACATTCAGCAGGGATCTTTATCAACACGCAGCAGTAATATTATTCAGACCCACGAAAGGCTTATTAACTTCACTGCGAGAGGGGAATGTCCTGTGCGGGGCACACATCACATCAAAACAATCACGGGCCCTCGTCGTCTATATAAAGCACCCTACATATGTGCATGCCTATGTAACGTATGCGTTTCAACATACTTTTTTTTACCCTGACTGTCGACCGGATTGGCATGCCGAGTTCTGGGCATCATGACCTCATTCCTTCTCCCTTTCAAGTTAACTCATCTCCGCTCTCTGAGGAATGTGTTGCTGTTTTGTATGGAACATCTTTCTCTTGTTTTGAACAGCAGCAGCAGCGAGTAGTGGCTTGATGCACTTACTCCCCCGATGGAAATCGGGCTCTTTCTGAGGGGAATGGAACAAAGTGCATCACAACGTCGTCGCCTGTGAAACCACATGCGGGAAATACAACATTCCCTAAATGTGTGTTCTTGTGTGTGTGTGTGCATGAGAGGAAGAGTAAGTGCGTGGCTCCTGTAATATGGCTCCTAAAGCATGACATTGGAGAGAGAATCAATAGCACACAGTGAGAGTTAAAAGCAAAGGTTTGCAACAGGATGGACCTCCATATGTTGAATGTATTTCATGAAGCTGGCACAGGGACTAAACTAGGCACATTTAAAACACACCATAAGGAAGTGAACCAGTTTTCCCCCCTAGGCTACATATTGACATCTTCACAGGATACTGATGATATTTGAAAGGGACAGATAAAGTGAGATGGGAACACCGTGTACAGGCAGGATAGACATTAGACGCCTCACAGCCTTGACCAGTGCTGGCTGCAGAACGCTCTGTTTGTCTAGTAGCCTGGTTTCATAGCCATGCCTATAATCTGACTCTACCCTGAGGTGGACCTGCTGCTTAAAATGGAAATAGCAGGGCGCCAAGTGACCTTTCAGAGCTCATTGGAGCCATTCACTCTGAGCGTGTTGTGCTTGGAGTTCAGTTCAGTTCAATACCCATGCTGCTGCAAATATGTTTCAAAGGCTGTGGTGAACAACAACTACAGCAACTCTGGTCAAGTGTCAGCAACACACACACACACAACGTCACTGATGTAATTTTGAAGCAGCTACCTGCAGCCTACCTTTGTCATCTATTTTTACTGAAGTTGTTTGCTCCAAAATAGGCCAGCAGAGAGGTAAAAGGCTTCACACTTATAGTTAAGACGTCACCACTGATATCCCTAACAGTCGACCGGCTGTGATCCAAGTGGCCTACAAAACATACTGCTATAAAAACGAGGAAACTGCGAAAATAAAATGCGACAGCAGCTTCTAAACGACACTGAGAGAGCATCAGCTGCTGGAGCGCACACCATGTCTTACACTCAATAAAAGCACAAAACACCGTACCTGGCTTTCTGGGATAACGCCGTCTTGATGGTGTAACCTCAGGAAAAGGTTGAGAAGATGATCTCCTGAATTGGATTAACGAAGTGGCGGCCAACCAGTCAGGCGGAGGAGAAGCAGAAGGAGGAGGAAGAGGAGAATATATCTGAAGGGATGATGCCCGTGTTCATTATTACGAGTCCCTCCAACGTCGGGGTGGAAACATTTGACCCGCTACTGCGCCCGAGATCAGGCCCTGGTGAAACACGAACACCAACAACCATCGGCGAAAATTAAAAAAGAACAGCGCAGATAAATAAGCAAACCACTGGGAAGCATAAGCTGCAGCTGACAGTCTGTTTTGCTTGACAGCAGGACTGTTTGTACACCGGAACAGCGGTCAGCAACGAGTGCGCAACGTCCAGCCGTCAGCCCGCCACACAGATCCTGCGAAAAGCAAGAGGCTATCTTGTTGCAAAGGAATCCGGGGGCGGTGTGTTTACCTCTCCGCCGTCCCTGCTGTCGTGCTTGGTGGGAAATCAGCTGCTTCGCACAGGAGAGACGCCATTTGTGTGTGAGAGGCTTCCCGTCTGCCGCTTTAAGGAGAGCTCAGCACTCCCCACTTTTTGACAAACGACAGCGCCCCTTATTGTCAAAACACTGCAATCGCCCGAGAGTCTGTTCTAATGAAAAACATGTTTTCTTATCTCCCTCTAGTGGTAGCCTGTCTAGCCATGCAGATATCTTGTTTATCTTGTGCCAGCACCTTTAGGGTAGCCTTGCTTTGGCCATAATGGAAGAAATGTTGACATGTCATTATAATGTAGGATAGTGGTATCTAGCCATGCAGATGTCCAGGTTTTGAGATGGACAAATAATACTAAGCCGCAATTTTCAATGTGAGCACCAAAAACTACATTTCATTTGCCTATACTTTATTGGGATGGAGACAGAGAGACGGGGGGGGGGTCTAGTTTCATTATTATTAAGTTTCATTTTTATTTCATTCAAATAATCTCCCAGTTGCAAGACTGAATTGAAACCTTTGTGAAACCTCATGTGAAAACGTTTGAGCAATATATTAGAATGTTGTCAATAAACCCAAACCAAAAATAGTTTTGGGTTTTTGACGACATTGTAATATAGAAAGCAATATGTCAGACATTTTCAGGGACAGAACGATAAAAATCCTGGACTTCCATTGTTGTCCTGTTGAACACAGTCCACCAACCTTTATTAATTATTATTGCCACAGTTAAAGTTTAACTAAAAAAAAAATAATAAAAGACATTTAATGCACTACATTTGAAACAAATATCAAAGTGCTACAGGTAAAATCATAAAAGCAGTGAACATAGTGCAACGAGTCAACTCTCAAGATTAATTAAAACTCATACGTTCTGCTCAAAACCTTATATTCAATCTTAAGGCATACTTCCATACAAAATGTCCATTTACCAACCAAGCAGAACAATAGAATGTACTGAACTGTGAACAGTAGAGACTTATCCCCAACAGTATAACAGGACAGGCCAGTCTGCTCAGTTTAGCAAGGATTAAAATGTCCACATAATAGCATGGCAAGACCAGTATGGCCAGTTTCTGCTCTATTACGCAGTTCAAATCAGTATTTTATTGATAGGCTATATTTAAATTATAGCACCCTGTTTTATATCCAGCATGTCTTATCTGTTATGATTATTATTACTGGGAATGTTTTTCCATTATATTTTTGTGTTATTTTAATTGTCTGATTGTATTTGCCTCATTGCAGTTGTGAAATTTTTTAATCATTGTTCCACCATGTAAAGCTTGTTGTATCTTTGTTTTGGTTGGTTAAACAATTTGACATTGAGTCTAACATATCTTAACACTGTAAAGCTGATGATACACGGAGCAACTTTTAGAGCAATGGTGCTGGGCAATGTTGCCGTCAGTGGTAATGAGTAAAGATTACTACAGTAATCCCCTTCCCCCATCACTCCGCCACCCTCCCCGCACCACCGGTATCCATTCAAAACATAGTCGGACTTGCCACCAGCAAGATTGCCCAGCAACATTGCTCAAAGAGTTGCCCCGTGTATCATCAGCTTAAGTATAAACACATTAAGTTATAAAAGTAACAGATACAAATAAAGATAAAAACATTCATGTTGTACATTTACATATACATCTGTGCAATCACTCAACAACGGTAAATTTAAATGGTTGCAGATTTTCACCACTCCAGTTTCATGTCGGCTTTGCTCCACACATATTTCCCTCCTCTCTTTAGAAACATCTTTTCATCAAATCCACTGAAGCAAATGGCTTCCTTCACACCAACATCGAGGACAGACTTGGACGGGTCCTTCCTTCCCTCTCGACAGTCCAGGAAACGCATCTGCAAAAATGAAGAAAGACTATATCAGCTACACATTTAAATGCTCACCAGATGTGGTAAGTTAGCTTTGAATTCAGAATTAAGGCAAACTTGAGCATTTCAACTCCATTTAAGCAATCATCATTTAATCCCTCCTAACTGCCCCAAACTTGGAAGGGAAGTGCTTTTGCTTCAACATCTAACAAAAAATAAAAACTTTGGCTGTGTCCGAAATCACCCACTACTCGCCATTTTGTTGTGCTGTCCGAATGTATAGTGATAATTATTATACCCTATATAGTCCACTCAATGTATCCCAGAACGCTGATAGAAAAAACTGATTGTCCGACGGCAATGACATAATTAATGGCGCTGAAATAACGATCGGAGTAGTGTCCGAAAGTGTTGTTTTAATAATGCGAGTGAGCTCACTATATAGTGCTGTAGTGAACAACGGTGTGGATTTGTGCATTTTGTATTGAATAAATTTGGAACTACTCCAAATTCCTTTTTTTTCTCCCACAGAGGAGCAGGGGGTCAAAGTTGCTTCTTCTAAGTGCTATCCCTGACCATAAAACTGGCACCCTTTTGATTCCGAAGCTGATAACGCGGGGCCTGACTGTTAAACTGACAAAGGGACACAAGCCAGCGATTAGCATTTCCCTGAACAGCCTATCAAAACTGGCCCCCCACACATGTTTCCATGGCAACTGACCTTGCTCTTTGTTTATTATCCCATCAAAGGGATACTCCTTGTCTCACCTAAGTGTGACATAATCCAGGACAGCCGAACTTTGGATGACCAAGGACTGCAGTCTCCAAAGACTCAATGTGACAATTGTTTCCTGTTACCAAATGCTTAACTTAGAACAGTACAACCGTTTGACCATTGAGGTTTGATTGTGGAAAATATTTGATTATAATACACGCAAATAGATCTCTTTTCTTTTATACCTTAAGTTTAGAAAGGCAGTCCCTTGGGAAACCTGAAACGCCCCCTGGGGAACCACGCCCCAGGCAACAAAAGAGCGACACGCGTTCTCTCTTTCTTCGCTCTTCTCTCTGGACGCTTCGGCGCGCGTCGGCGTGCCTCGCCAGGAAACGCCCAAGAGTCGGCCAGCGAGACAGGCCTTTTGTTCGCCTGAAGCTACACACGTGAAGTGCCGCGACATCGATCTGCCCTCAGTTTGTTTTATTTTCTTTATTTGTTTTGTTGAAGTTATGAGTCCGTTAAGTTACACTGAACTAATTCAGGAACGACCAAGTTCCATTTTAAGCCTTTTTCGTCGAGCCAATTTCACCGAGGTCAGACCAAGCCACGTGGGCTCGCCAGCTACAACAAAGGAAACCTGAAAACAGTCTAATTGCCAGACGGAGGACGTTCTTTTCAATCAGACACGGAGAACCCCGGAGAATCCCTAGCAAAAAGCCAGGATCGGGCAGCTAGTGGGACCTGTGCAACAGGCCAAAAGCAGGCTGTTGACAAGCAGTAAGACCAAACAAAGCATTCTGTGATCAGATATGTCCTTTTTAACTCCTAAACTCATAGCGTTAGCTTACTTTCATTAGTTCTTCTATGCCGTATGAGTCAAATGCTTCCCACAATCGAACCTCCATTTATAATTAATATTTTATTTTATATTAATTTATATTAATAAATTCACTGTAATATAATCAAGAACTGTGTGTGTTGCCTGTTTCTACGTCCCTGCCAAGAGAATTGACCCTTTAGATATGAGACTGACTGATTGATTTAAGATAATTGAGCGATTATTAACTAACTGATTACTAGTAATAATTGTATAATTATTCAAAACGAGGAATAAAATTTGATTTTATGAATATTAAAATTCATAATTGGGTATCAATTCTCATAAATTTATTAAAATGCATAACTGAATTTAGGTTTGCTACAGTGCTCTACATACAACTCCCTACATAGGGGGTAGGGAGCAGTGAATGAGCGGGGATTTCGGACACAGCCTTAGTTTTAGCAAACTTGATGGCCTGTTCACACTTAAAGGGGCATTATGGAGTTTCCAGCAGCCACTAGCGGTGCGGTTCTAAGAGTGCAACCAGGTGTGTGCTTGTATGCGTGCTCACAGTCATGAGCGAGCATAATCCGAAACACAACCACTTTCATATAGAAATACCACAATAAATGCAGGAACACCAGCATGCAGGCTGTGGCTTTTCTCCAGACATGTTCAGGCCATAGGTTCCTCTGTGTTGTTGTGACTGTTTTGTTGCAGTGTTTTATGTTATGTGGGTCACATTAGTTGCAGCGACTGAGAGGTGGAGAAGCTGTGTATCTGAGTATTGCTAAAACCACAATAAACATAAACTGAATGTGACGAAGAAAACAGCGGCAGGTCCGAGCTACTGTAGCGTTAGCTGGCTGCATCGCCATAGGCTACCTTGAGTAAACAAATCGCTCCACATTTGCTTTTTGCCATTACATCCTTTCTTGCAAGCTAAATCAACAGTGGTACAAAGGATAGTAACATGGGTAGCGTTAGTTGGTGAAGTAATGTGGAAAGCATATAACTTTGCACCGGACAACATTTGCAACTGCTCGCCGTTAGCCTGCGAGCTAACGTGACTTTCTCTGTGTTTCTCCAGCTTTACTAATGCTCACTTTGTTCTTACTCGATATCATCTATACCTCTTTGGTTTGATGGGCTTCAACACATACGCCTTTATTGTTGTTTTGTATCCTTACGTTATGGTGTTAGTGGACTGCATGTCGTTAGCTGCCGTGTTGTCGCTGTAGTCAGAGAGAGGCTCGGGAGCGCGCACAGGGCTGAATCCAACCCGGAGACCTCATGTTAAAAGCAGAATTGTGGCTGATGCAAGCAACGCAGAAATGAAGCGCGTGCTTCATTTCTAAGTGAGTTTTGAGCCCATTGATAATAAGGCAATGACAATTTTATTTATTAAAATCAAAAACTTACATATAGCCCCTTTAACAGTTTCATTAAGGGAAGACTCAAATGACCTGTAGAAGCAACAATCTCAAGAGGAGTGTGTTTATTCCAAAACCAAAATAATGCACTTACATATTCATCCAGGATCAGGTAGGAATTCCTCATCTGTGAACACACCATAGTTCAGTTTTGTTATTCTTGGGCCTGGCATCTGATTCCCAACATAGTCACATTATTTACTTAGCTGACAACACTGCTGATATTGCTCCACTCCCAATAGAAAATGTCCCACTATTATTACTGACAAGACGCAGGATGAATGTAGCTCTGCCATGGTACATTGTGGTTGGGCCTTCGTCCAATGATTATGGCTGACCTGCTACTATCCTTCTGGTTGTTTGTTTGTTTGATCAATCAACTTTGAACATGAGCTGTCCTCACTTATTCGAAAATACATGTTTCTGAGTGTGTGGGTAGACGTTTGTGACCTTCAACACACCTTTGTACTGTCATATTTGTTGCCACTGTTAACAATCTCATACCTTCTCATTGGACTCCGGAACAAGGCAGGGGACGCTGCTGTGTCTATCCAGAAACTCCTCAAACTGTTGATCACTGATGACGAACCTCTCTGCCTCTCTCAGGGCCTTCTCTCCTGCATTTTCCCCGTCAATCAACAGACACTGGAATACCTGAACACAGGGAGCAGCACACACAGAGAGGGTGTGTGTGTGTGTGTGTGTGTCAGGAGACACACACACACACACACACACACACACACACACACACTCCCCCTTTCCACTGTTACCTTCCAGCGGACTGGGTTAAGCTGGGTGATGGCCTCAGTCATGTCTTCTTCCACGTTGAAGGTGTTGATGACCGAGTTGATCTTGAATGCCACTTTGTACTGCAGGCACCAGTTGCGAATCTTGTGAAGGTTGTCGACGTGGCTCTTTCTGCCCTGAGCTCTTCCAATCAGCTGGTTGGTTGCCTCATCAAAACTGTCACAGGAGATGGCCAGGATATCCAGATAGTCACCTGGTGGAGAGACAGAGAGAGAGAGCATTTTTCTTCTTCTTAGACTAAACATATGCTCCCAACCAGTGTATAATATGGTAAAAAACAAAACAATTTTGTCCAATTTGTCCTAAAAGTAGGGCTGGACAATATGGCCAAAAATATTATCACGATAAAAAGTTTCATATCTTTCGATATCAATAATTATCATGATAAATATAAAATCGTTATTTCTTTTGAGTTTACATTACACATCGATTTTAAAAGCTGATTTTTGCTCATGAGTGAAAGTTGAAGAATCCTGATGGTTAATTGTGTTTAAAACTCTTCTTTATGGTCAACACTTGAGGCCCAACAGTGGATCACGTCAGGTAGAGCATTCAAAACAATTATGATCTAATCTTTTTTCAATAACTATGCATGAGTAAAATTAAGTTAACTTTTTAACTTTTTTCAGTCCTTTTTCCTCAACAAAATAAACATCTTAATAAAAAAGTCCTAATTCGTGTATGATTCAAGTGAATAAGATCAAACATTTATTGATTACTATTTGTTATATTGTTATTGAAAAAAAAAATATTGCGATTGTTATTGTTTTATTGTGCAGCCCTACCTAAAAGTCAAAGAGTCTTACCATATTTCTGGAACCATGTTTCTTTGATCATGCTCCCATTGCTGACAATGCTGACACTTGGGAGCTGTAGGTCCAGTTTACAGAACTGAACTAATTTCCCCAGAAATTCTCCTTTTTCGTGCAAGAAGGGCTCTCCTCCCGAGAAGTTGATCTTTTCCATGCCTGATAAACAAAGACATCTATGAATGTAACTGCATGCAAGAGGTTTGATACAACACAAAAGACCAGAATATACCTATCTGTCAAACTTACCAGATTCCTTCAGAAGTTTGAGGCCCCTCTTGGCTTCCTCTAGAGGCAGGACAAAGGAGGTTTTTGCAGTGTGGAAACAAAATCCACATTTGTAATTACACTTGCGTGTGAAATGATAGTTGACACTTGTTGGAGTCGTGGCATTTTGGACTTTCCTTTGCTCCAGCTGGCAGTCAACAGGTGAAACAGGGGAGGTTGTCCCCTTGCAGCCTCCTGCTGTCCAGAAACAAACTATTGAAAAGACGCTCGCCATAATGCATTGCAGGGTGCTGATGCAGAGCTGCAGCACCAGCTTCGGAGACGCAACCACGGAGGAGAACTGCATCTTCAAAACGAGCTACTCTCACCTTCTCTGACAGATCTTATATACAGGGCTGCAGGGCGCAATTTAAGACGTGGTAAGGAAACTGATCAGCTGAGCAGCTGAGTTTCTGTTTACAAACATCGAAAACGAAACCGAGCAGGGTGAGTCACCTGAACACCCGCAGATGATAGAGCAATAAAATGTGATATGCTACACCTTCAGCTATTATACAAGGTAAAAATTACAAGGTTGTTTATTTTTCATTATACAGCACAAGGCTGCATAACGAAACGAAATTTGTTGTTCCTTCATCCACACACACACACAACATTTAATTAAGAAGGCTTATTTTAAAATATGGTAATATATAGGACTAAAATAAAACATTGGCCTATATACAGTTATATATATATACATATATAGCCTAGACCTTACATACACACCCTGGACATTCCACAGTGCATTTTTTGAATTTGCATCTGGGGTGAATGTAAACAGCAGCAACCAGATGGTAATATGAAAGTTTCATCTTCACAATAAACAGTCTAACATTTGGGAAACAGAGTCCATCTTGACTGCGTTTGTGTACCAAGCACCATCGATGTAAAACACAGAGTCCACCTCCTCTCATCTTGCCAGAGTCTTGCGCTGACAGCTCGGGAACATGGACCACCTGCCGAGTACTTGATCCGGTAGGTCTCTGTAAGGATGTGGACACAACTGTCTCTTAATTCCGTTGTTTGGTCAACATACAGACACAACAGTAAGAAAAATTAGGAACGTTGTGGGACGCGTATAGGGTATATAAGCTATGTGATTATATTTGTTATAGTAGATGCAATTAAATATGATGCTTATTGCATCAATGCTGTTGATGGCATTTAAAACGTGCACAGAAGAATAGCTTGCTTTGGTAAGCCAGTGGTTGCCTGTTGACGTCCTTTCTAGTTTTTTGTGCGTCTCCATCCTTGGCTTGTTTTGAGCACGTCTGCAAAAACAGTCTATATTAATTAGGCTACTGTCAATGAAAGCCACACACATTCATCTCCGTTTCCTTAGCCTAATGATTAGTAATTTCTTTTAGTAAGTTTATTTTTCTTTATGTACAGTAGGCTATAGATCCACAATTAACCACCCCAGCACCAATTACACTCAAGGCGAGGCACCTGTCACAATGATGTCAGAGACACCACCATACTATGACACAAGCAGCAACTATTTGCCCATATTCCTAGTGTCTTTCTCCCCCTTCTATTGGCTAAACATAACTTGGAGTCAACCAAATCATTTACAACTTGCGCAATGACTTTTGAGAGTGGTCGCAAAGTTTCGTTTAGCCTGTTCAGCGCGTTAACTTTCGTTTTCCCTGCAGCGGTCATCTTATGTAACGCCTCGCAGTGAGTATCATTAAAGCAGACTGGAAACTGATCAGACCGTCTCGCGTAACCGATGGCACGGCGCGCTATGTCTCTTCTTCCTCAGTGGTCCTCACGTATCTTTTCAGTGGAGCTGGATGGAGCACCCCTCTACTTTTCCATTCAGGAACAGCACCGTGGGGAAGAAGTACCGCGGGTGTTCAGAGAAGTCCGCAGCCATGGCCGGTGTTACTCTCTCCTCGTCTGCGGCGGCGACAGAATCAGACGAGCCAAGTTTTACGGGGAGCTGAAAGATAAATTGTTGAGAGACTTGCCTCCGGGGTGTGATTTGTCTCCCATGTCCTCATTTCTGCCAAATGTCAAGGACTCTCTCATCAAGGGGTACTTTTTAAAAGATAATTCAAAGAGTTCAGTCCCGTCTGAACGGCTTTTGCGAGATTTAATACAGCATGATCCAGTGCTTGTGTGTTCATACCTGAGAGGTAAGGACGACCAACTGTGGACTCAGCGTCTGTGGTCTCATGCAGACAGCCAAACCGTGGAAACGTCAGAGGAGTATTATGTGGTACCTTCAGAAGCGCCACAGTATCACCCATCTACTCTCAACATCATGAACTCTGATGTTTTCTACAGTTTTGATGAAGCATTTGACGTTCTAAAAAAGGTTCTTAAATTGTCATAATGATATGCACAGACCTGTTTTACAATCGCATAAACAATCACATAAATATTGTTTTAGTTGCAAGATATGGCAAAATGGCACCCTCATGTGGTAGCGGAAGGGATAGCAGTGTAAACCAAGTGGCTCACTTGATTCTTCCATGTATCTATCAGTGCCAGCTGGCCAACAGTAGTACGTTTGTTCATGTGCACCACTGCCTCCCTCCTGCCTCCTCTCACAGCAGCAGAATGATTGTGTCTGTTCTGCAGTGTGGTGACATCATCCCAGAGGCGACGTCTGTACTGGAGCTGCTGCCCAGCAGAGCGGAGGCCAGAAGTAAACCAGACTTCCCCGTTATTGTCATAGAGGGCCTGGATGCCACAGGTTAATGCCATTACCTCATAAATAAATATGGGACCAGCTTGATGTATAGATGTCTCGCTAAAATGATGGCCCATTCCCTGCTAAAGCCATTATCTGCCAGTGAGCTTAGCCTAATGGAATATCATGTATCATGACCTCAGGAAAGTTACATCACTGTAAAAATGGTTTATTGAAGAGCACGCTGATCTAATACTCTTTGCAAACCTCATGAAAACTGCAACCATGTAGGGTAGGATAGGAGTCTTGGGTCAGTCAACTTTTCAAGTCACTTCACTACCTTATTACATTTAAAACATATGATGAATTCTTCCTTATGCACTCTGAACACTAAGCCAGTCTTTATGTTTCTTTATTGTTTGTGAGGTGACTCTTTCCTCCCTCCTTCTTCCCGTCGCAGGTAAGACCACTCTGACTGAGTCTTTGAAGGATACTCTGGGGGCCGCCCTCCTGCGGTCCCCTCCCCAGTGCCTCTCCCCCCTGGAGGGCTTGCTTTGATCAGGAACCACCCCTCATCCGCAGGGCCTTCTATGCTCTTGGGAACTACATCACAGCAGAACAAATAGGCCAGGAGGGCATGAAGACACCTGTCATCGTTGACAGGTAAAGACAGCTGAGATGTCGCAGGTGTTGTGAAGTTTGCCTGTATTGTGACCTGTTTTGTGATAGAGGGGAAAATAGATGTATTTGGGATCTAGACCTAAAACTCAATATTTATATCTTATACTCTTGTGATGACCCATCCATCCATCCATCCATCCATCCATCCATCCATCCATCAATCACCTTTCAATCCACCATCCGTTATCTGTCCCCAAGATTCTGGCACAGCACAGCAGCTTATGCCATTGCCACAGCTGTGAGCGGTCCAGTGTGTAACCTTCCAGCGGAGGGTTCTGAGGTTTACCGTTGGCCCACTGACCTGCTCCAGCCCAGCCTGGTGGTCTTACTCACCCTGGACCCTGAAGAGAGGAAGAGGAGGCTGAGGGACAGAGGTCAAGGAAAGACTGAAGAGGAGCAAAAGCTGGACCACAACCATCTTTTCAGACTCAGGTGAGATATTTGAATGAGATGTATATAATGTACATGTTTGAGTTCAAAGGTGTACAATTAGGTATTTAAAAATCCAGGTTAGGGCTACTTATTTTCATTACCAATTAATCTGCTGCTTGCTTCTTTGATTAATTGATTCATCTTTTAGTCTAGAAAATTTTGAATTCCCATAAGAATTTCCCAGAAACCCAAGGTGAGGTCTTCAAAGTGCTTGTTATGTGAGTCCAACAGTCCAAAACCCAGAATGTTTTTATTTACAGTCATACAAAGCAGTGAAAAGCAATTCAAATCAGATTTGAGATTGAAGGACACATTTTTGCTTGATGTCTTAAACAATTAATCCATTATCAATATAGTTGGTATTTCATTTTCTGGAGAGCGACTTATCGATTAATAGACTTCCCGTTTCAGCCCAAATACTGGGATTACCTTTCTTAAAGCAAAGTGAAAAAAACTAGTAGTGGTTGAGATATTTTTTGTAATGCAAATAAACTACTTACAAGAAATTTCTTAACCTGTATTGTTCATAGTACCAGAGTTATCTGGCTCATTAGAAAATTCCTGAAACAAGTGAAATTGCAATAGAAACAACAATTTCATCAAACCTTTGTTTTAAGACTGAAAATCACTAAACCATATAAACTGAAGTCCTAAATAATTTTATAAGATGGCCATTTTTTTTAGGTGTACATTGTAACATTAATATAGTTCTCAAAATATAGGTGTTTGGGTTGGGATCGCACATTCTGTTAATCTGAATGAGGTCCAGTTTCATTGTCATAAATTGTAGAAAGAGACAGGGATACAGACAAACACAGTAGACACACTTAGCTATGTGACACATGTAGACAAATGTTCTACTGTCTGTGATTTTAAAAGTTTCCTCTGAGTGTGAAAACATGAAAACACAGATGGGGTACAAACTGTACCGCACATTTCACTGAGTCAGGTCAGCTCAGTCTGAGTCTGATCCATCAAACACTTAACAATCAATTACTGTCCCATGGGGGAAGCAGCTGATGAGAAAGAACAGGTGATTAGTTGCAGAGCTGTTGTGCTCCATTAAGCTGGTCAAAACTCGCAGGCATTGCCGGCCCAGTTAGTCGCTGCACAGACAGGTCGATGGCTACTTTCATTCATCCTCGATCCTGACATAATGGCCTTTCCACACGGGAAAGCCAGATGTTGGGCCAGCAGAATTAGAAAATGGAAGGAGTTGACTGTCTGCCACGGAGAGAGTGAGAGATTCTGCAGACTTGGTCGATCACGATCACAAGGACTATTCTTCATTCGTCTCAGGCTGTGTTGTTTCTCATATTAAATTTCTCAGATGTCCACACTGTGAGCAGTCAAAATACTCAGTTGTCCTGTAATGTAATATGAAGTGTCATTTGCTGTGTTTATGTGCTTATTTTCTGCACTTCAAGAGTGTATGTGTGTCCCTGCAGAGTGGAGGAGGCTTACCGGAGGATCATCGGCCCAGCTTGCGTCACTGTGGATGCTGGTCCTTCTGCGGACCAAGTGCTCCAGCAAGTGCAGCTTTTAATTAGGGGCAAATGCCACTTGTAAACAGTTCTCCATCTCCCTTGCTGTTGGCCAAGCGTCAAATGGATGCACTACCTCATTGCACCACTGGGTGCCAGTAAGGTGTTGTGAATGCAATAGAAGGAGGAACGGTGGCCAGATTGGAGTGTGGGGAAGAGATTCTATTCAGAATGAGTAAAGGTTGAATAGCCAGGGGCCAGAAGTGCATGCTACAATCAGAAATACATATTCATGTAGACACACACACACACACACACAAAAGCATTGTCAAGAAGAAGTGTGCATTTAACTGCTGTTGTGACCCTGAGAAATCAGACAGTGTAGCCTTAAGACACAGTGTAGCAGCACTTATTGACAACCACTCGTATGTGGACAGACACTGAGGAAATGGATAGAAACATTTATATAAGCACCAGTCGGTTAGATTTGAGTTCAAATTAACAGTCCGATAAAATTCATTTTATTTGTTAAAAACATGTTTCAAATTAAAAGACAATTACGCCAAATATCTGTTATGAGGTCTCTTCTTGAGTGATTATGTCTTACATAAGACTGCTATACAAACTGTATGTTCTAGTATGTCTGCATTATAGCATGCTTATATATGTGCATATTAACTTTCTGCTTTTTACATAAAAAGAGTCCCTTTTGCAGTGCACGGTAGATGCCAATTCCCTTTAGTTCAACTGTGGGATATTGACACAACTGATGCCACTTGTATTGATAACCTGTGCGGCTCACAGTGACGCAATGGAGTATATGCTGGTGACATACTGTGCTGTTTGTACTTGATGTTCTCATGGGCACAGGCACTCACACGTGTGCACATGCAAACCTATTTGTGTAAACACACACAAGCCTGGACATTTTCTAAGAGCATATACTGTAACTCATTTATATATGGAGGAAATGTATATTTGGCCTATGTGATGGGAAGATTAAGTGGAGGTTTTAGTAATTATGAGCTTGGCAAAGCTGCGGGCTGGAGAAGACAGAGTGACCCATCTCTTTTACTGTGATGCATCAGCAGAGCGCCAACCACTGCAGACCCTATTCATATGGCAATTAATGGAGCGCTGTATATCAATGTCATTCCAGTGCTCCCCCACATAAGTGCATGGATTACTCCTACTACCAATTACAGCAATCCAATGTTTTACTGAGTGGAGAGTTGCTGTGGATGCAAATCATACCATCAAATGTAATCAAATAAACTAAAATAAGGTGTCATTATGTTTATGGTGTATGGATTCCTACATGAGGTAAGTATCCCAGAACATTTTATTGAATTCATAAGCCCTCAGCTGCCTGGTGATGCTGTGGATGACACAATGAATGTAGCCCAGACCTGTGTGGAATTTTGATTGCCATTGACACAGTAGCCTCTGTCTCAAGAGAGCCTGAAATTTATGAAGTAGGAGAGCAAAGCAATTAGGCATTACACCATACATCATACCTGAATGCAAAGTTGTGTGTGCCTACGGTGTGAGCCATATTTCCATGTCAGATGTTGTTACGCTTTGTTATTCTTGGCAACAAAAAGTGAATGGTGATATCATGCAATTACTGCCCCTTCAACACGACTGTAATATGACATTAATGGCCCATAATCACAGTACATTACACATGCACTGAAATAATTCTCTTTGCATTTGTTATTAGTGTTTTTCCTCGTTGAAACATTAAGGATTTGTTCGGTTGTTTTTGTCAGATAGCCAGGATACACTCTGAGGTCTTAACAATAACAACAAGTCACACATTCACAAATTGAATGTTTGTGTTTTGAAGTTCAACTGTGGTTTGTGGAAAAACTAATGCAATCTGCTTCCAATCTGTGACCTCACTACTGAAGTTGCAAGATAAAAGTCCAAACCACATTTATGGAAAAGATCAGTCTTGAGAACAGCAGGAGGAGCTCAGGCTTGCACACATATACACACACACACACACACACACACACATGTCCGTACTGTATACACAAATATACAGTACCACTACACACACAAAAAGTAGCAGACAAGTGCACACGCACGCACAAACACACCCCTCACCCTGTATGGGGCCACTTTGCACTACACTCCTCAACTTCAATATTTCATCTGCACAACAGAGAAGGAGCAGCAGAGAGGAGGAAAGCCCTCCATGAAATAATTAAAGATCCAGCAGGGATGCAGCAGCACAGCAGCCGCCGTCCCATCCTAAGTAATAGATCAAATGAAAGCTGTCCCTCAGATCATTAATAATGAGTGTGGTATGGAGACTTGAGGGGGTAGGGGTGGGAGGGCATAGGGCTGGTACAGGTTGGGGGAGGGAGAAAGGGCATCGGGGAAGCACAAGGTGTTTTTATGTATGTATGTATGTGCATGTGTGTATTAGTGTGGTAGGGTTGGGGGTGGGGTGGTGGGTTGGAATAGTAGTCTGGGACGCCTGGCAAAAACCCCAGTGGGCCTCACTTGGCAGCCACATGAAGCGGCATGGCAAGAGGAGTCATGCATATGATTTGGCACCAAGTGTCTGCCAAACTCTAAAGACCTACCCTATAGCAATGTCTATATACATCCCTTGTCAAATAAACAACATTTCACACAGTGGGCAGGTTAGCAGGGGCTAATAATGCTCATTTTAATCAGTGGGGTCTCCGAGCAGTGACTGGATATGATGGTGGATTTGGGAGAGCTGAGTTTGCTCAGTAGACAGACAGGGATGGGCTGTCTGTGATGGGGGAGGTGGGTTGAGGGGTATAAGATGGAAGAGGAGGCGAGGGGAAGACTGGAAAAGGAGGAGAGGATGGTGGATAGAAGGCGGGGCAGGCGAGAGTGAAGGGAGAAGCTGCAAATGTTGTCATCTGCGAGCTCAAGTCCCTCCAGATCCCTTCAGCTGGCAGGTCCAGTGTATTTCCCAAATACTGTCCACACTCACAAATAAAGTATGTAGCATTCCCCAAGCAGCTTCACACACAATCTGAGGTCCTTCCTAAATATTAGACCAGGGTTGGTGTGTAAAGGCATTACATGAAACTGGATTAGAAAAATGTAATTAAGACAGTATGACTGCAAAAGCAAAATTCCAAAGCATGTTTAAGAGGGCATTTAAAACCTATGATTAAAATAGTAGACTCAAGTGACTTCAAATTTGAAACTCTTTTAAACAAGATTGAGGGAAAGTAATCAGATTATAACATGTTTGTACATGATCACTGTTACAATTTGACAGCATTCTCTTGCCCTTTTGACCCACCTTCCTATCAAAATTGTGTCCATCCAGCCCAGTCAGAGTAGGGGAAATTACTTTATTGGGAAGGGGAAAAAAAGTTTTGAAATTATCCCATCAAAAAATGTGTAATTCAACAGCTTTTCATCATCACGCTTACCCTTTGTCATGGTGTCTGAATGCGTATTTGCAGGGGCAAAGACAGCATCTCCGTTGATAAGTGCAGGTTTTAGACACAGCAGGCTGTGTATTCAGGATGCCGTTATATATTCAGGTTGTGCTTATTTTCTGATGTTTTCAGGGATAGGTGCTGTATAGTCTGTGATGATTGCATGAAAAGTCACCAGTTTTGCCTGGCGGCTGTTGGGGAGGCTTCACCAGGAACGGTTAAATATTTAAACACTGCTGTGAGATCTCATTAAAAACGGCACATCAGCCCCCATGTGGCCCCTACAGCACTCCCTCACACACTCCCGAAAACCCAGTTAGAACTCAGTGGAGTGTGACAAAACAGTTATTGTCTATTTACTGTGGAGAACTTGTGATAAATCATCATATCCTGTCAAATAAGGCAGCTGGCAGTGGTGTTGACAAGTGGTAAGTCGTGAAGTCGTGGAAGAAAATGATTGAGATTCAGTTCTGTTATGACAGTTGCAAACAAGCGGAAATATGGCAAAAACAAAATAACATGACAACTAGACCAGACTAATATTTCCATAACACATGTATGAAAACAAGGCAGAGAACAAACTTTGGCTCTCTGGAGTCTTCTTGCCTTCTCACAAAATCTGGGCAATTAATTCCAACTCTATTGTTTGGGGCTTCCCTATTTTTAGCCTTGCTGCCCTCTCAAATAAATTGATTTCCTGTGGCGAACTTGGAATGTTCCTTGTGTGCCATGTTTTTTCCCCACTTCCAAATGCACAAATACCGTCCTTCTTCCCCCAGAGGAATAAATCAAAGGTTCTGCGCAGCTCTGCGCAGCTGTGTATGTGCATCTCTTTTTATACTTGAAAATGGTTTATTTTTGTTTCAGTTCCATTAATGCTTAGGCATGTCTCCTACTTCATCAGGCATCAGAAGACAGCTGAGAAGCTACTTTCTTGACAGGCAAGAGGCTGGCTGACTCTTAAAATACCTAAACCGACTGGCTCTCTCCCTCCCTCTCTCTGTCTCTGGTCTTACTGATTTGATCTCTCATGAGACTCAGAGGTCTGGTTTTTTGTGGTCCCTACCACAGAAATAATGGCTGGGTCAAAACAGACTAAGCTCTCAGATCGTAGGACGATATTTAAACACGCAGCACTACACATAAATAAAAGTAAAGCAACTTGAACCTGGAATCTTGTAACGGTGTCAGGGGAGCTACTGGTCTTTGATGAACACTACCAAAGACAGATGCATAGCGGTTGGGAGAAACTGTGCAGAGTGAGATGAAATTACAATGCACAGACTGACAAAGAAAGCGAGAATAATACTGAGGAATATGAATCATTAAGCAGAGCAAATGTTTGCTCAACTTCAGTGGGACAACTCTGTAAAAGTGCACCACAGACTATTATATGTAACATTTCTTTTTAATTATAATGCTGTTAACTCAGCGTACCAAATGCTTGCTTAAGTTGAGTGCGCATTGTGAATTCATGAGTGCATTTTCTAAAAACCAGATGACCAGGGATTTGGTAAGGCTTACGTTTCAGTTTCTGTTACCGACTGCCGTTGTTAGTGACTGCAGTGTGAGAAGTAAAGGATTGTAAATAAGGCCCTCGGGGTGTGAAAACAGAAACTGATAGAGTAGAGTAGAGAGACAGAGAGAGTGAGAGAGAGAGAAGAAGGGAGAGAGGCAGAGAGATACAAATGAGAGAAACATACCACTAGATCCCGGTCCCTTATCCTGACTAAGCCATCTGAATCCCTCTAAACCCATTTAGCTTGCTCACTCTATGGCTCTCCTGTGTGAGAGCCGAGGCATTTGCCTACTTTACAGTCTTCTCACTGCACCTTGGAAAATATTGAGTTTATAGCCACTCATCTCCATAATAAACACCATATATCCAGCAGCCTACAGGAAGGACTGCGAGCTAACAGGGGAGAAGGCTTCACACTGGCTTTACCTCCCAACTCTTTCCACAAGTTGCTCCTCTTGCCTTCTAAACAGATTTTAGCGAGCAGTCCTTAGGGGCTGATATAAAAGTAGAAATGTTTTCACAAGTCTCAGACCTACACACTTTGAAACACTTCCAATGCTGTCCTTCTCTGGTAAGAAAACTTTAATAGTAAAGCCTGTTGTTAACCTTGTGTAGAATACCATGTGGACAATGGATATTATTGTAGAACAGCTATCTGATCCTTTCAGTGTTTCAATATCTTAATTTGAGCCATTAAAACATACAAGATAAAGAAAATTCTTTGTAGTCCCTGAAGATGTGCAGTGCCATGACAGAAAAGCTAAGAAACCTCACTTTCAGATAGGAACAGTTTTACACAGGTAAACCACACTGTAAAGAGGTAAACTAAAACTTTGCCAGTGACAAAAAAAGAGAAAAGAAAAGGGAAGAAAAAACATCTTGCCTTCCAAACACCCTCTACAAAGCCAAGTGATGATATAGCTGGCCAGAGCCTAGCTGGAGCAGTTATCCATCTCGCCCTGTGCTGCCAGCTGTCAGAGTACGCAGCTCCAGCTAGCCGCCAGTGGCAGGTGTAATCAATATGGACTCCACAGAGAGTTGCACTACCAGAGGCCAGTCTCCACTCTCTAACCCATCTCTGTCTCTCCAGGGGAAACAGTAGGCAGGCGGGCAGGGAGAGCGCATTTGATGTCTCCTCCGGGCCAAGATGGAGCAGCCCACTATAGCTCCGTAGCAGGGAGATGATTAATCCTGCCTATTGGATGCAACAACATGTTTGAGTGAGGGTAGACTGTTTTCATCAGACTGAGGTGGGAATAGTGCTACTGCATAAAGTTGTGTTGAGTTAATAATTTAGCTGTGAAAAATCATCACTATGATAACATTTATATCATCGTCACTTTAAAAAACCCACACAACCCCCGCTAAAACAAAATATATAACACTACAATTTGTGTGTTGTACTAAATGTGTATAAAACATTGATTAAAACCTGACAATAGTGTATTATAAAACTCAAACACATTCACTGTAACAATTACAATTGCAAGGTTACTTTTCAGTTTCCAATGATATTTTTTGCATGTTTTAAGTTTCTGCATGCACTTAGTTTAGTATCCTGCTTACATAATGTATAGAGGAGAGTCATTAATATTAGTGAAAATACACAGTAATACCAAAAATTCACTATGCTGTCAAGTTGTAGGAGTTTTGATTGATTAACACTAATTTGAGAGAGGGACATACAGTCATATCAATGCACACATACACACACAAACACACACGTGCAAAGTAGCGCCCCCCGAAGGTATTCAGTTCTCCACCTAATTTAAAGCACTCTCAAAGCAGAGCAATGGAGAAGAATAAACAGTGAATTTAAAATGATCTTTCATTTTAATGACTTGTTGTTGTCTTTAAAAAATCATTTTCTGAAATGTATTCGGGGGTCTGCAGAGGAGTCAGCTAATTTAAAATAGTGTAGATCTTGCCTTGAGACAGAAGTCTTATGTATTTTCTTGTACTAGGCATTTTTTCCCCAGCACATTCTACAACATATGCACATATAGAAGCACTTACAGAAGTGAAATATTTAGGTAAGAGGGCTGGGATTTCTTTTCTGAATTGTAGTGTCTCAGAGGCATTTGTACTGTAATTACTGCATTCTTGGTTTTTGCTGTTTAGCAAGAAAGTTCTGTTTAAAACTTTGTTTGTATTTAACACGCACAGTGTGGCAACAGATCTGATAGTTTTAAAGACAGCTTTAAAGTTAACTTGCAGCGCAAATGAAGTTGTTTGTGCTGTATTATATCACAATGGCTCGGCTTTCCAAAAGAGCACAAAACCAATGGTATTAGTTCAAAAGCAATTGAGTCATTTTTCACAGAAGAGGCAAATGTAACTGCTAAATCTCAAAACCACCTGACGAAGACTGACCTCTGGGTTACCCTGAAGGAAGTCTGGCAAACAAAAGGCAGAGATATTATTACAAGGTTATCTTACAGATGCACACACCTACCCCTCCACTCACATGGACACATGCACACATTCATAACAGGGGGAGGAAATGCCTCTGACAACAATTCAATTCCAAAGTAACTAGGAGAGATGGAAAACAGTATATAATAAATGCTAAGAGTTATAATCTGCTGTAAAACCACTAACCATCAAACTGCTTTTAATATGTAAGCAAAACCTATTCTAGATCAACACTCCTACACTGAGGTAGTTAATGAATACTGGCCAATAGGCAAGTAACTAAAACACCTTTGGGATGTAATATTCCTCTATCTTGGTGAGATTAATATGCACTGTGCAAGACTTTAATTTGAAAAGTCACTGGTCCATTGGATTTCTCTGTTACAGCCATGTCATCCCAGAGACACCCACACAGCTCTCCAGGAGAATCTGACACCATGTTATCTGGCCAAAAATACACCCCTCTATCGGTCCCTCTCCACGTGTTTTTTAATTTCAATCTCTAGCTGTTTCTAAACCCTTTCTCTGTCTCTGTTACCTCATCTCACCTTGCTTTATTTCCTGACTTATTCTTCAAGACCTCACGACAGTACCATTGGGAAGAAGCAGCCGAAACGCAATCGCTTTACTGCATGCTTTGGCATGAGGGAAGAGAGAGGGCAGAGAGAAACAGAAATGAAGAAAGATCAGATGGTGGTAAATAAGATCTATATTACAAGACGTCTGAAGATGCCTCCCTGTAACTGACAACACGTTATGGCAGATGAAAGATGAAGACAGGAGAGTGTAGCTTAGGAGAAAAAGGTTTCAATTTTGTGTTTTCGGCTAGATCTAAGACAGAAAACAAACTTGAAACTGATCTCCAATTTACTCAAAACCTCAAACTAGTTAACATCATTATTACCAAAGCACTGAGGTTTAACATCAGGAGAACACGTATTCAGTGTCTACAATGTGAACCACCATAGCTGTGTGTGTGCATATGTGAGTGCTAGGTACGTGTCTATCACTTTCACTCCTATCCTCCCACACCCCCTTTCCTCTTTCCCTTTGACCTCAATTCTCTGCCCCCCCTAAACGACTGCTCCTTATACCCTGACCTCGAAGTAGTCAGACTGCTCTGTGAATGATGGATCGGCGCAACACACAACACGGTGGCCCATTTAAAGTTAAGTCCTCTACTTACCACTACGTCTGATGCAATATAGTGCTGTGCCTACAGTATGTAAGTAAGTGTGTCAGCTACATGCAAACAACAAGACTCGAAGCGGTTGAGTTTATTTAAAATTCAGACAGGATTTATGGGATGATATTCACAAGGTGTTATACAGCTTTAAGAAGACCATCATTTGGATATACTTCAAGGAGAATGTGTTGTCGCAGCCTGTAGCAGAATCCTAAGCTTGATGTCTCTTATTACTTCTAACAATTGTTTGAAAGCAGAGAGGCAGAGTTCACACCTGTTCACATGGCATAAAAAAGGCTTACTGCAGGGCTGTTCCAGACTCTAATGTTTATACCATCCCCTGCGCCGTCCCCTACAGGCCACTGTGGATTATTTAATAGCGCTGTATGCTGATGGTAGGCTTCAGTTTCACTGCCACTTTATGATCCAAAGCTGGGAAAGCTATCTTTCAGCTGAAAGGATGGAGAATGCATGGCATCATTCACTGCCGTACAGTGAGCTCTAAACACCATTGCTAGTTCCTTATTCCCTTCTGAGGTGTACACAAGTCACAGTGCAAGACAACCTCCCTATGCACATTAAATCTAGGTCTGCAGATAAATTGGACGGAGCTTGGCCGGAGATTGCTTTGATTTACAGTGTAATTACAGAGTTTTGCAGCAGCATTGATATGCAGGGCTGTCTGTGTCTTGGTTCTTGTGTATGGTTAATAACAATGAAGCTGTCAGGTCTCAGAGGCAAGCAGACAGGTCTGATGTTACCGTTGGTATGATGTGTGTGGTGGCATATCTCATGTAGCAACCACAAGTCATATAGGCATGTTATATTACACTGTAGTCTCCAGTATGTCTGCGCATCCAGGCTGAGAGAGTAATCAGATAAGATAATGTAGTCAGGAGAAAGAGAGAGAGAGAGAGAGAAAGAGAGAGAGAGAGCAATGACTATAACACTTACTGTCAGGATGTGAGTGCATCCCTGCAAGGGAAGATCTATCACTCTCAACACTCAGACTCACATACACAGTTATGCCTGACGCACACACACACATACCCACACACACACACACACACCCACACACACACACACACACACACACACACAAAGTAGAGCTGAAAAAACGAGGCTGTGAGCGTTAGTCGTAGACAGGGAGGATGTTTATAAAGCCACCAGGCTCATTGCATCTTTCAGGTTGCATTATGGGTGCTATCTAATTGGTGGTGGTGGAGGAAGAGGTGGGCCTCATTGGAGGTTCAACCAGAGGCTAGTAGTCTCATAGCATCTCAGCAGCTCGTATTTCACTGCGCTCAGTGTGCTAAGAGGGTCAGTCTGTCTGTCGCTATTACACACACACACACACACACACACACACACACACACACACAGAAGTGCGTGCCCATGTATACATACGAGTGAATATACCCGCACACATGCAGGTTCCCAGGTTCGCTATATAATGGATATACAGGGACAGGGACGACACCACAATCACACAAAATCACAAACAAATTCACACTCACAAAGATGTACTGTGCTTGTACCAAGCTACACACGAGGACACTGCAACACAAACACACACACATACACATAAAGACTTCCACATTCCTTCCATAAGCACTTCTGTGATCTAATGCCAGTAAAGCACTTTTCTTCATCAAGGAGATGAGTGAGTCAATCTCTTTTTAATTGTGTTACTTTCCTAGTTAACAAACTTTAATCAGTGTTCTTTATGTAGAGCTTAAAAGTCCCACCCTCAGCAAACACGGCAGGACCTACAGAGTAAAGTGAAACAAAAGGATGTTGATACTCTGGATGTTAGTGTTTCTCATTTTAGTCTGTTGTAACTGACATGTTTAACCCCATAGTTATAATGTGGTTAAAATGCACTTACTCCACTGAGCTTGCACTTTGTTATTAACTGGCCATGTATTGGATAATAGATTGCATTGAACTGCTGGAAAAAATACTCTCAATATGCAGATTTGAGCAAAACAAAACTAACAACGGAACAGCAGAGATTTAATTTGTTATAAGCAAACTCAATAATGTAGAATCTCAGCACACAAAGCTTTCTCTGCCGTGTACTATTTTTCGTTTATTATGCAGATAAAAACTGAGAGAAATACAATATTTTGTTATCACGTGATGGTAGAAGTAGCACAGTTTTATAGTTGGTTCATTAGAAATATTTAATGTTTATTATGTTGCATTTTGAACAACACTGGCGGATTTGATTGGATCTTTATGAATTGATATTGCCCTTCTTTGCATAACAGATCTTTTGTTGTCACAGCTCCCTGCTGGTGATGGAAGATCCAAGGAGATCATGATGATTCTCTCCTACAGTCAAAGCTTTCGCACTATGGAGATACATTTAATGCACTGTTCGCATCCCAAAGATTGTCGGGAACATGAATGGTGAACATAGTTCTATCCATACGATCTTTAAAGGTTCAGTGTGTAAGTTTTAGTGGCATCTAGTGGTGAGAGTGGCGAATTGCACCCACCCTCCCCTATCCAAGCAAGTTGTATAGCTACGGTGCCTGAGACAGGACAAAAGATGACCTCTCTGAGATAGCAGAGAGTTGCCAGTCAAGAAATCATGCTTCTTTACATTGAGATATTAAGAAATTATATTTACTTGATTATTCAGTAAAACCATATTTTATTGTGTTACTTGTCATTAAACAACAGCCACATCAAAAAAAGTGTTACATGATGTCTCATTCTCCTGTAATACATAATTTTACTGCACTGTAATCATACGTTTTGTTATATCTTGGGAGGGTTGGCTCATCTGGACTATACCAAAGCAAATGAAGAACATCTCAAAAAAATCACATCTAGTGCATCAAGTACGACCACTAATAATAGGAAAATGTAAGCCTCACTGTTTCAGCAATTGCTCAATTTACTAAGGCATTGTCAGGTGAGGATCAAGGCTCCTCTCGCTTTGATTAATTAATTAGATAAGCAATCTGCTAATCTTAACAAAATGTCTTTTTAAATTTTTTTAAATACAACAGAAACACAAAGTATTGATTGATAGTATTGATTGCCATAATTTCAACTTGTGGTAAAGCGGTGGAACATTTTTAATGGGCATTTAGCATGTGAAAATACAAATTACACATTTGTGTGCACAGTGCCAAAGCACTAAATCTAAAAAAAATATGTTTTTTTAATGCAAATTCATTATTGGTCACTTGATAGGCACACGGTCTTGTTATGTGTCACTATTAGCAGTAAAATAAATACACGTTTTCCACCAGGGCAGTATTCAATAGAAGTTTAGCTGCTGATCTGAGCTTCCATGCTGTTACCATTTTATTGCCAATAATATTCATCAGCGGTTTGTCTCAGGAAGGTAAGGGCACATTTCTGTCCATGTTGCAAAGCCATAACAGAGCGATTTAGAATAACTACATTAAATTACAATCCAACAACATATTTTTTTCTACCAGGGCAGTAAAAGTTTAGCTGGCTGATCTGAGCTTTCATGCTGGAAGCTACCTTTTTTTTAACAATTAGTGATCAGCTGAGCACTGGAGAGAGAGAGTCACTACATGAAATTAATCCAACTACATGTTTTTTTCTACCAGAGCAGTAAAAGTTTAGCTGGCTGATCGCTTCCATGCTGTAAGCTAACGTTTTATTGCCAATTACTGATCAGCTGATTGTCTTGCTATCATAACCGTAAAAGCCAAACCATGCGCTGGAGAACAACAAGGCTACGTGAAATTAATCCAACTACATATTTTAGAGAAGTGGATAGGAGAAATACGCCAAGTCTGTCTGTGATTATGGCCAGCTTCAAGCTAAAGCTATCAAACAACAGCTTTCATTTGCATCGCTAAAGTCCGACTAACTTTATTACCTGTCCAGCAGAAAAGAGACAACTTCAGCTCTGCTTTGAAAATCTGTCCCACATCACAGCCTTACATCTGAGAAAATCCACACCGATTATGTCCGTGATTTTTTGCCGTCAGCTGTCTGCACCTGTCCCGACTCCTCTGGCTTCATGGTATAAAGATCCACACGCTGTCGGCTCTGCTTCTAAATAACACGTGTGCTTGTTCATTTGTCCAAATGTCACTTCTCTCCTTACTTCGAATAAACCAGAGTAGACTACTCTGAGACTGTTTATTATTATTATTATTTCCTCTTCTTCTTCTACGGACACATTTAATGTAGTGACGGGCGTCTACACTGCCGGAATTATACAAGCAGAAGAAGAACGGCATGATGACAAAACGTGCTCTGTAGCGCTGTTTGTCTACTGTCGGCAATGGTAGAAACATGATGACACAATACGGCGACCTCCATAGAAGGGGGTGCCCGCGGTTATGTAGATAACAATGGCTCATTCTAAGGTAATAAAAACATAATGGTTCATTATTATTAATCTTTACACACCACTGAAAACATAGTTATAGATATTATATTGCATTTCTGTCAATAAATCCTCAGAAATATTACACACTTTGCATTAAAAACCAAAACAAAAGAAAGGGGAAAAGTCTTCTTCTTCCTCCAAAACTGTATATTGCATCTCTTGTTGTGACATAGATAGCAGATGGCTGGGCACTGCTTTTCGTCAACAATTGCTTATTTTGGATTAAAATATAATTGAAGACAAAAGACAAATGTTCTCATTGAAATATCTCACTATATCTTTTGTCAGCCTATTTTCAAAATAGTGGTTTGATTGTGGGCCATAAAAGCTACTGTACTTTTCTACCAAGACTAACAGTCATTCCTGGACAGTTAGAATAAGGCACTTGATCACAACAACACTATTTCATGTTTGTACAATCATATAACAGCCAAAGAAAGATATAAGAGGAGAGCTGGAAGTGCTTACTCTTGTTGTTACAGTATGTGGAAAATGTTTAGAAGCTAACAGTCAAATGACAGCACTTAGAAAAACTTCCTTTTCCCAGTCCGCCCAATAAGAATACTCAAACTTTTTTCAAATGCATCCGCTCTTGTGAGTTTTGCTTAGGTTTCAGGGGAATAAAATATCAGTTCATCAGTGAGGATAGAGGCCCAAACTGAGAGAAATGAGACTGCGGTTCAGGAGGAAGAGTAAGTCATACACTAATCACAGGGTTGGTGGTTCAATCCCCACATATCAAAGTGTCCTTGGGTAAGATGCTGAAACCCAAATTTCCCCCACCGGTCAGACCAGTGGCTAGCATGCCATCAGTGTGCGAATGTATGTGTGAATGAGGGGCAAATTGTAAAGCACTATATAAATGCAGCCATTTACCATTTACCGAAACGATGCCATTTCAAAATGTCCCTGATTAGTGTGAGTCTGGTCTCTAAGCCACACTCCCACCTGTAGGAAACAGACTGCACATACTGCACTAATAGACCATTGTCTGTGTCTCCCCTACTCGCTTTGTTAGTTTTCAGTCAGATTCTTTGACTGTCTTGTTCTAACTTCCACTAGATATGGGTGAGTTTTTTCTTTTTTGCCAGTACTCTGCTCTAGTGCGAAGTGGCCAGCTTTGTCTGATCGCTGGGCTGAGCAGATCCCACTGCGGGGGACTTGAGGGGCTCAACTGTGTGATTAAGCAAGCCCCGGTTCCACCAGAGGGCCACCGGAGCAGATGTTCTCATTAAAAATGCAGGCTCTGTGAGCGAGGGAGATTGCCTTGTTCCAGGCAAAACCTGGCCGGAGGTTTAAAGCGCTCTTCCTCTCACTTGAACGCCCAGCCAAGTTTCAATGCCTATACACCCTTTAAGCAATGTGGCAACCACAAAAAATGAATTATTCCAACAGTATCACACTGTCTTGGGTTATTCTCTTTAATTCATCGTTAAAAGTAAAGAGAGGATCACTTCAGTGATTCAATTTAAACTTAAAGCTTGAGGTTTTCCACCGTTTCTGGCATCCTCGTCGCTACTTTACAGATCTCAGTAGGGTGTGCTTGTTGAACATCTCATTTTGTGACTGTAGGAAAGAGAGGAAAACATTTTAGCATTTTCAGCTTAGTAACAAAGTGCAGATGACTGAATGTGAACACTCTGAGTTTTTGGGGGCTTAAGAGCAAGCTGCTGATGACAGCTTGGGATATTCCACCCATTTCCAGCTGGCACCTAGACGGAGCCTGCTACAATTAACATGAAACTACAGAGCACTAAAGAGTGATGCAGCACTCCAGAGGGTACAGCTACACCTACAGTACACAGCTGGTTAATAGGTTCAGGGACATCCATCAAAAGCTTGTGTAAACCCACAGTGAGACAGCAGAGGTCTAAATTCTTTGTTCAACTCTAAGGATAATCCCCGGGCATTAAATACTGTCCACACAGACATAGTTTGGCCTATAGTGCTAAAGTTGTTGGAAAGTTAACAGGGGATTTGTGTGATCTGGTGGGGCATTCTGGTTTTCATCAAACAACAGACGCTGAGCTGGGGTTTGATGTTGGGGTTACATGACAATGTGTATGTCAGTGTGAGTGTGTTTATGTGTGCTTGTGTGTGCAGATGCATATTCTGCACATGGCTGTATGTGGGAGGAAAGGTTACTGATGGATTATAGCCCTCACCTTTGAGGTTGACCCCATTATTGCCCCCCCAGCCTCCCTTTACCTTCCTCACCACCCCTTATCCCTCTGTCCTACCACACACACACACACAAAAAAAAACCCATCCTTGTGTTACTATCTGTTACTATCTTTGTGGGGACCCGTCATTGTCATAATACCTTAACCATCACAACTACATGCTTAACCTTAACCCTTACCCTATTCCTAACATTAACCTAATTCTAACCCCTTGGGTCCAGCAAATATAGTGAAATCCCAGTTTTTAGACCCCATGGTAGTAATACAAGGATACATGCACACACATGCACTGAGGAGCACGCCCAAACAGCAGTTTCCTCGCTAAGCCAGCATGTGAACTGTTAGGTTGAGGTGTAAGGAGGCAGAGCACGTACTGTATTTAACTCGACATGCTTGCCACTCAGCAGTCCTTCCCCTTAAGCTTACTACATGTCCCAACATTATTTCCAAAAGAGTAAAAAAAGCTTACAACAACTTAGCCCTTATATCTCCCATTTCACATATTTGTCCAGCTGACAACTGGTGTCAAACCTTCTGCTACATTTCGAGGACGCTTCTCTCACACATTAGGAAGTGTTGGGACAAGCAGATATTGTAGTAATAAAAGACAGTGAGTGTGAAGGAAAGTTCAAATGCTGTCAAATGCTTTAGTTTTGTTTTCCCTCTTCTCCAGATGTTTCTAGAGAGCCTTCTGGGAAACACTATCTAGATATAAGTTATTTCAAGATGCTTCCTACAGCTTGCAGGGAGAAAATGCTGGCTGCACTTGTGAGACACGCAAAAGGTCAAAGCAATGAGCTAATGATAACACTTTTGTTAGTGGAAAATATGTGTAACCCAAATTGGCAGATTGTGGCCCAAAAGGAAGACACATCAGCATTAAGAAAGGTTTTTGAGACTAGAGTATGGTCTAATGATACAAGCACACACTCACACACACACACACACCACACACACACACACACACACACACACACTGGCGTAATGAACATATGTACACACAATTACAGACACAGATTTATGAAACATTCTTGTTTGTAGCAGCAATCTCAATGATGCTCTCTAATGATATACCACAACACTATGAGGTGGGAAATATTGCCAGACAACATAATTCACTGTTTTTGTCTTAAATATGGTGGTGATGTCACTTAGATTATTGGGGAGGGAGGCAGTTCATTATGCTCAGCTATATCTCTCGCTGTCTCTCTGTTGCTTGTGAGTGTTACTCTAAAACGTATATAGTCCATAAACAAATGGCAGTTGTGTAGAACAGATTGTGTTGTTAAAGCAAACCCTGTTTGTAACATTCGAAGGCAAGCAGAATTTCAACATAAAAAGAGCAATAACCTGCATGTGAGAAAGATTTATGCATCCCTGTATGGCGTGCTTCCTTTATAGTGGGGATTGCCAGGTAGTAAATTAAGAAATGCCTTTTGGCAAAGAGTGTGCCCTCTACCCATACTCATACACACACTCACGCACACTGTATTGTATGCTTACCACTATGTTTAGTCACAGAGTTAAGAAGCGCTATATTGCCAATATTTAATGATATATAGTATATACACATGGATACACACAAGGCACATGTGTGAACACACACTGAAACACATGTACAAGCAAATGCTAAAGAAGCCAGAATCTCCACCCCACCCTCAACCACAACATGTGCTTCACCTTGTGAAATGAGTTTTCAGTCTTTTAACAATACAAAGTTTGACTCTTTTTTTAAGGGCCCGTGACATCACTAGAGAAAAGGGGGTTTAGAATCACAGTCTGTAAAAACACTCATTCCTCACACTTACACATTAACCCACCCACCACCACACACACACTCACACTCACACACACACACACACACACACACACACACACACACACACACATGTACACAGCCCTGGGAATGAAGCCCTTATGACACCTGAGAGGGGAGATAGATGTCAGGTCAGGTCTTTAAGGGTTAATGTGAACTAAGAGCTGTTGTCTGTCACATTCACATATGCACACACATAATGTACACACACACAAGTACACACAAGCACACAAACACTAATTCCCAATATGACTATGCTTTATTGATGGAGAGACAGGGCTGCATATCTAATGGCGTTAGCGAGTGAGAGTGAAGAGGCTGGGTATGATCCATTTATATGCATGCTAATAACAGAGCACACTGGGCCTGGGATGAGCGGTAAGAGCTGTCTTTAATCGACCATCCATCATTAAGATGTGACTTTCTGGTCAGACACAGCGCATCATTACTCTGCACACACCAAAGGCACACACACATGCACAAATACACGGGTAGACATGCACACACCCCAAAACACTTATCTGCAATGGTTCATTTTCTTTCATCACCTCTCCGCACACTGTTTATTTGTATCAGTCAGGGAGGATCAGCCGCACAGGGTGGAACTAGTGAAAGTCAGCAAACTTTAACGATGGCACAGCTCTGTTCAAAAGGGCCTTTGTAAGCCAGACTTCTCTGTCAGTAATGAAGCATGTAGCAAAAGCTAGCTCCCCTCTGTAAAAAAACGGTGACCTGAAACTACACACACACTCATTTGTCTGCACACATATACAGCTTATGAGACCACTGAGGGGGCTGTGAATTCCACTGCACAATAAATGTCATCCACGTGTTCCTGAGCAAGGGTGGCCTCTGGAGTCCTGCAGTGGTTTGGGGGTCAGGGTTGAGGTTAGGGTAGCTGGTCTCCAGTGGCCCAGTGTCAAACCTCAGCTCTCACAGCCTCTCACTGCTGTTAGAGAAGGAGAAGGGTGCCTGGCTTTGGCGGGGAGGGAGAGCAGTGTGGGGCCCTTCCGTTCTTGGAATGCCACATTTTTAAGCCGCTTTATACACCGCACCCACCAAAACAAAGAAAAACCTAAATAATTTGGATTAAATGAGCATAGCTTGAGTGTGATTTCATCCTTTTTACGATGGCTGGTACCCATTGTTGGCCTCCTTGTTATCTTTTACACTGCAAAAAGGTAAATGCAGCAAAGTCAGCAATATCTTATTTTAGGATTATTACATTTTATTATTTCCTATACGTAAGATTAATGATTAAACTTTGATAACTGATCTTGTGTTTTCTAAGCAAGATATTCAATCTATTTTCTGGCTATAGTTATCAACTCTAAAAAGTTGATTTGGCAGACTTGAAATAAGACTGCTAAACAGAAAAATGTTTAAGAAACTTTATCTTGAATTCCTGAAGTTTTATTTAGTTTGTGGTGTTTTGAAGTGGCCTGATTTTTAGATTTGAAAAATCTCATCATGTTAGCAGGTGTTTCTGCTTGATGTTCAAACATTTGATCACATTCCTCCTCCATGTTTTGCTCATTTGTAAAAGTTTTGCATTGTAAACCCTTGGACTAGGAAGAAATCCTGACACTTGTGTGCACATTTACATCAACTCCAAAGAGACTCATACATACACACATGCATCATTAAAACATGGAAACTTACATGCACACAGTCACACAACTTGCTCATACTCACTTGCACTAAGACCTACATATGGCTGACTGTGAGCAGGAGAGTTGGGCAGCTGGCTGGTATTAAATTGGATCCCTAGGTTCCCCACTGTTCAATGGGACTTAAAGCCATATTAAAGGCATCTCCTACAGTCCTGCAGCAGTGGGAGAGCATGGACAGTGGCCAAGGAAAGCAGCCTGGTGCCAGCCACACCCCTGGAGGACTGCATCTGCTCTCACTCTACACCCTGGCCCCTTTATGTTCAGCATGACATATTGTCCCACGCACACATATGCCAGTGGTACCAGACTACACATGCTTTTACACAAAACCATGGTGCTTCACATTGGTGATAAACTTAAACAAACACATCTCCTATTATGTGCATCAGCGTTTTGTGACTTTGTGTATGTTTGCATGTGTGTGATAGATGGACATGGGAGATAGCGTGTGTTTATGCATGCAGAGGCCACCTTTCTGCAATTTATGGGTCAGTATATAAATGCTCAAATCGCACTGTGTGCTGAGAGTTGAGACCAAATTTGGTGATCACCTCCCTTCCATTAGAATTTATGTCGAGCATTATTTAATCTGTCGAAGCTCTAGTAGGAGGTGGGAGTGTGTTTGTGCTTCCAGTGGCTGCTCAAGACTGGTCACTCTGTGGTGCAGATTGCGTGGGCAGATGCTGCTTTATGCGCCAAGCTCATTTTTATCACCGGCTTGTGCTATACACCGGTGACATAAAGCTAGTGGTGCAGTCATGCCTGAAGTAAGTGAGAAGGGGTGCTTGTGGAAGCATTTCCCTTTGTATCTCACACATAATTGAGCCTCTCTCATTTCCTGCCAAAACAAATATGGAGGCTACATTTCAGTGGCGATTATAAATGTTCTGTGAAAGAGCAAGAATGCTTGAGTGAGTGAGCATTATTGCACATGAAGGCAGTCATCTGTTTGTTAAAGATGTGACAGTTTGTGTGTGTTTCTGTCTGACCAGAATCAACATGCAAAGGTGTAATCTACAATTGCGGCTGAAGAGAAGCTGTCTCTCAAACTGCCACTTTGGCAGTGGCCCCGGGAGAGCAGGAGGGATAATGGGACTGGCCTAATAAGTTTGTTTGGCTTGTTAGTGTGATTGTTTTCTCACAAAGCTAATTAACTGTCTTGGCCTTAGGGACCCTCTGTCTTATATCCCACTATCACCACCCATCCACACACACCCACACACATATATACACATTCATCCATCCATCCCCACCTTGCTCACCCGCCCAAGCCTCCTCCTCTCTCACCCTCACCAGCAGCAGCTCTCTGTTTTCTTCTTGTCTTTGCTTCCTGTCATGTTTAAATTGATGGAGGGTCTAGTGATTGTCTGTATGGTCCCAAGGTGCCTTTCCCACTACACAGGCATCCTCCGGATTCTTCCTGGTCCACAGTTGATTACGATAAATCAATCTGTGGGGTCAAACACTTGGACCGGGGCACTGTCATCTCCAGTGGCTGTGTGGGTAAGCCAGCCCGGAATAAGAGGGTGTTACCTGGAACCCCAGTGACCCCCTCGACCGCTCTCGTTTCTGCGGTGAGACCTTCATTAAAGGACAAATCTGTTCCTGTAGTTAAAAAAATAGAGGGGGTGAAGAGAAAAGTGGGGGATCCTCTTGTTTTTCATCACATCCCTCTCTCTTTTACCTCTGGTGGCCTTATTTCTCTGTCTGGTAGGGCTGGAAACTGACAGGTAAAGGCATAGCAGAGCAATAACGTCATCCCCCTGGCCGGTATAGCAAATAATGCCGGAGATTTAATCAATGGCCAAGAGGAAAAGCAGGGCCAAATCAATAGAAGCCTGGCTGTTTGCTCTTCTGCTTTGAAGGTGAATCTGGGCCTTGCTACATAAATTGGACTAATTGAAGAGCATGCTAGGAAACAAGCCCCTTACAAAGCATGTCTGTGTCAGTGTGATACTTATATGTAAAATTCATAAACCCAGAAGAGCAGAGGCTGAGATAATAAGCTGCCACAAGCCTGGACAGAAAAGTAGAAGGAATAAACACAATATTAGTTTCATTTGAGCTGATAACATCCGTCCACACTCATTTAGGTCATAACCGTGGGTGTACTGCAGCATCACCAGCAATACCACCATTTTCTAAGTAGTAGAAAGGATATGTTTCATTGTGTTTGTACATGTTTCAAGTATGTTCCTCTTCATTTATCTATCACAGAGCAACATCACTAACCTATGTTTTCACACTATAAAATGCGTGTTAAAAGGGCCCCTATGCCAAGCTGAGGATCTAAATCCAATGACAGTGATTCATCTCATCAGCAGACAACAAATTAAAAACACTCACTCTGCTGTTCAATAAATTGGCCTTATTTTCAGGGGCATAATGCAGGCAAAATGGGGCATTCTCAACACAAAACAATCAATCAAAGTAAATGACCCTGCGATTCACAAAGCTGTCCATTGGACCTATCAGCTGGTTAAGTTGAGATCTTCCCTTAGACCTCATTCCATCTCAGGTCTCTCATGGGGGTGCAGCCCTGAGGTCTCAGACCTCGGGTTGGCCTTAATTAATAAGTTTTGCAGTAATGGCGAGAACAACAGGAGGTGTTAACCCTGTTAGCAGAGAGGCATGTTATAGCATTAGGATCCTCTGAAGGGAGCAGGGGAAGGATAGAATTAAAAGATCTCTGCCGTGGATTGGCTCACAATGCACCAGGAAGGAGATCTGAGCCCAAATGAAATGATTGTATCAGGTAGAAATCAATAGCAATCCATGCCTTCCTTAATCCTGCACTAGCTCCCAGATCACTCCCTGGTGCAGGCAATCTCTCAGCCATCATTACGACACACAGATCAATAGTGGGCAGCGAGGCCTCTGGTTAAGTTTCTGGCTACACTGCAAAAGTATGGGAGAAGAGAGTAAAGGAGACGAGGGAGGAGACAAGATGATGAGAGAGGCCACAGGGTGTTAGTATGGCTTTGGGTGTCTGACAAAGTACAACGGTACTGTTGTTAGAGGTAATTAACAAGAGAAGACAGCAGAAAACAGGTAATCTACCTCGCCAAAAAATAAACACAACAACTTTAAATCCTGCCAAAGCTCCAAAGCACAAAATCTTTTGTTGTGTTGTTATCTCACAATAGGGGATTTGAGTTAAGCGCCAAGCATATTCTGCTTCAAGAGATGGAACTGTGTTTTATGGTTGTAATCAGAACAGGTGCAAATCATCTATCAAGGCATAATAAAATTTTACAAAGTGCTTTCTTGTCTGCAGTACTCCTGACATTCTGTTTCAGTTTATGCCTCAACCAATGAAAGAGACCATCTCTTATGTCTCACGGGAACTGAGCAAAGAAAAACAGGCTTGAGTTATTATGGGGGATTTTGGTCGCGCAGTGATTGTATTCGTGTGATGTAAAATAAAAGAAAAAAGAAAAATACAATGACAAATCGGAACATTTCCAGACTGGGAGCAACACCTGCAGGAAAAGCATCATGAAGTAAATAAAACAACTTTGATGAGATGTTTGTGCACAAAACACACAGGGTATTTGTCATGCATTTCTTCTTGAAAAATTAATTGGTGTATTTATCATTAACACCAGTGGCCTGAACAGCAGGAGGATCCATCATTAACACTAGTGGCCTGAGCAGCTGGAAGCACAGAGAAAGTGCCTTTGGGTTCAGCCTCTGCTTTCTGTGTTTTGTAGTCAAGTCACAGGGTCTGTTTAAAGCCCCTCAATTAAAAACCGTGAGTTGTGCGCTGCTTTAATGATAGCTGTGATTTTAATCAGGAGCGTAGTATTCCTAGTAGGTCCTGGAGGTCTGGAGGCCTCACTGCACACATCAACTTATCTCTTTCTTAAAGCTCCCTTTCTAATTTCCTACCTCCTTCAAAGTCTGCTCTGCTCTTCCAGCGCTCACCTCCATCTTCTCCTCCCCCTGAGCAGACCTCGCTGTTAGGATGTACATATTGAAAAAATCCAACACACCACAAGTAATTAATTCCATTAGCATCAATATTCTACTCATGAGCAGCAAACACAGGCAGGGAGGGCTGGTACAGGAAATCTGGGTGATGGAAAACATAGTTAGGGGATATGAGTGGGAAGATAGATAGAAAGAGTGAGAGAAGGATTGTTTACTCTCTCCCTATTCTCTGTCTCTGTCTTAATGTCTTTTTTTTCTCCATCCTCTCTGAAGAAGGCTGCTGGCGCGAGGAACTTCTCCTCGCAATTAAGAGGGGCCGCAGACGCTCAGCGTAATTACCGCCACACATTGCTGCTGTCACAAAACTCAGCTTGCCCTCTGGTCATAAAAAAACACACTGAAGAATATTTAGAAATGAATTATTCAGAGTGATTGTTCGTACTCAATTATTCATGGGACCCCGGCAAAGAGAGATTTGCATCTCAACGCTGTAAATATTATTAATCTTGCCAATTACAAAATTCTCTGCCGCTCCAAATTCTTCAAATGATGTTCCAAATGTGTGCGGCATTTTATAGCCTTTAATGTTTAAATGGCTTGAAATGAATGTGATGCAGCTTTTACAAATCATCTGGAAAACAAATCAAGCTCTTTTGAATGAGTTTTGTCATAGTGTGTGAGACAAAGTTATACTGCAAAGCTGCCAGATGTTAATGGCTCAGATTGGATTTTAATCTGAACCTAATGGTCAGATTGTATGTAGCCCTAAAAAAGAAAGAAAAGAAGGAAATATAAAGTTATAAGCTATTATGTTCAATATTGGATAAACCACATTTTATAAGCAAAATATAACAGCGGGTTATACATTTGGTTCCTTTAAATATTTTGGGGATATTATATTTCAAATTTCAAATCTCTTTGATGATCTTAGAAAGCAGACATTGTACTCAAGTACTTTCACATTAATCTCACCAGTACAACATATGAATATATGATATGAACCACTTTTTTTGTTTATTACAGTGTTCAAAGCTGCAAACTACAGAAGCATGTTCCAAATATTCCAATTTGGATCCAAAACTGCAGGTGCATCATCTAAAGGGTGGCCTGTAATCTCCAGTGTTTCATGCCAACTGGTAAAGGAAGCCTCATTAGTTCAGCTCGTACTGTATTTCTGCATGGTTGTGATGTGGCCAAAATATACACATGATAAATACATGTGAATATGACGCCATTTTGCAGAACCAAGTGCAAAAAACTCACATATTACATGTAGAAATTGTCCCCATTCACAACATTGTAATATATATAATAAAGCTAATAGTGGACTTAGACACTTCAACACTATGGAGTCACGTCAGTCTCAGTATTAATGAATGGAAGATTCACAGAAGGATTCACAAATGTATTTTGCATTTCTTGTTATGAATAAATGTAACGTAAATCCACAAATATATGTATTTAAAAAAAGGATTTGCAATTTTCATCAAAAACATATTTGGATGTTACATTTAAAAAAACAAACAAAAAAAATGTTGAACCTGCTTGTCATTTGAGTTTTTTTTGAGATTCCCTGCTGGCTCCTTTTGTTTTTCAACAAGGAATTGTCTGTAGTTGGCTCCTTCCGCTTCAGTGAATCACGTAAGTGTAGATTCGATGGTATCATTTAATGTGATCACGTAACCAGTGTTGGGCAAGTTACTCAGAAATTGTAATAACCAGTTACTTATTATTCCTTAAAATAGTAATAATATTACTTTACTTATTACTGGGTGATAAAAATAACAAGTTACATTACTCATTACGTTACCATATTAATTTCACTACCACTCCCCCTTCCCCCAAACAACTCAGTCTTACCTGACTTTGTAACTAATATCATATTCATAACAGCAGCAAGGAGTATGGTGAAATAAAAAAATAAAGCAAGTAAATCCTGATTTTTGAACTACTCTTTTTCTGCACATGTATTTATAAGAACAGTATTCAGTAGGCCTATTTTTACAAAACATTGTGTCGCTTAATGCCACTTTCTCCCGACAAGTCCAAGCATCTCTGGCAGTAGCTGCAGGTTTTTCTTTGTATAAGTTTCACGTTGCTGTGCTGTTTCAGAAGATGCTTCAATAAATTAAATGTGGAATTGTTCGTAGTTGAAAGCTTTTTGCTGGTCGCACAAAGTTTACAACTGACGACAATGCTCTTTGCATCTTAAACTTTGACACAATAATGGCAGTAGCTACTTACAGCTGTCGAAAGAACGCCTCTCTCCCTCATTCTCCAGTCTTCCTTTAGCTTTATGGCTAAGAGCTGAATTGAACATCATATGGTCCAGTGCCGCTGATCTGCTCCACTGTCGTGCATTCACGTCAAGGATGGTGCGTTCAGTAACACAGTAACGTAGCGTTATTTGGATTAGCAACTGTAATAATATTACTATTTTGGAAATGTAATCCGTTACACTACTAGTTACTGGGAAAAGTAATATTATTACAGTTATTATGTTATTATTACATTACTGAGAAAAGCATTACTGCCCAACACTGCACATAACATAGCCTTAAATCAACATGGAGTCTGCTAGCTGCTCCCCACAGGTATTAAATATGTTATGATGTGGCATTCACACTAGCATTAGCTAAAAAGTTAGCTATAGCGTTAACACTGAAAGACAACTTAGGATCATCCATTAACATTTCACAGCTGAGAAGTTATTTTGCAATATAGTTTAGGCTATCCGGTATACGTATGTCTATGGATGTAAAGCTACGTGATCACATTAAATGACACCCTCAATCTTGTATTGTACAGCACTGAGTTTGTCACAATGCTTTAAAATTGAAAATCTAGATCATTGGCTGGAGCAGGAGTCATCTGATCAGCTACAGATAATTACTTTTTTGAAAAAAAGGAACCGGCGTGGAGTCTCAAAAACCCACAAATGTCACCTTTGATATTACAGTAAGTCTTTCTGTTCTTGAACAATGTCACAGATCATGATAAATTAAATACATTCTGGGCTTTAGTGATCATTTGTCCAGGCTGGTAAATATTCCACTGTATTATGTTGGAGAGGTTGGTGACAAGAACCCTTAAAGGTGGGGTGAGCAATTCTAATCCAATACACGTAAAATTTAGCGAATATCTCCTCACAGTATGCCAGCTGTCTATTCTGTGTGTGCAGAGAAGAAAAAATACGGTGATTGTACTCAGCCCCTGTAAATGGGACTCCTCTGGACTCCGCCACACAACACCATTCCAGCTGTGCCATCACATGTGTGTCAGGTAACGTTAAATGACTTTCCCACGGTAGGGTGACCAGACGTCCCCATTTTTCGGGGAAAGTACCCGGTTTTGGTGGTCCCCGTCTGAAGCTGTCCCCGGAAATGTCCCCGTTTTTAACTGTGTTATTCATACGCTGTATAAGGTGTTAACAGACTTGAAATCACATGGCCAGAAAGAACGGACAGCAGAGCATACAGGTGTTGTGCCGAAAATTGATTGCCATCCGTGGGAGCGCGAGCAGCATGTTAAAGGTGTATAGCCCAGTATCTTTACCTCTATAGCTGCTTTCATCTGGGTCAACGTGCTAATAAACATCACTTTATGTCCGTGGTAATAGCAAAGGTATGTCTTTGTTTGTTTTAACGGAATAATCACAATTGTGGCCAAATAATTTTTCGCAATTTATAGCATAACCAGGCCTGACATTTACGTGATTATAGGCAATAATGGAAGCTTGTTGTTGCCGATGGATTATGTGTTTGGTAGGTGTATGTCTAAAATCCTTGTTTATATTTGGAAAATGGAATGCATATAATAAACATGACTTACTGCTGAGTTATATAAAGACATGATCTCTTTTGCAATTATCTTTATGACTCTACATTATTTAACTTGCTGTGTACCAACCAATCCAGTCCTTTTTACCTCTTAAAATGCCTTTAAATGGCGAAAACAAAACATAATATGCAGTATACTTGCCAGAAAGTGATTTCAGCTTCTACTTATTGACTGAAAGGTAGTTTCTGCCTCAAAATGACTTGATTTCATTCACAAGAGTTATATTTGACAGATTATAAAACCAAAACCGTCTTTTCATTCTTTTAAGAACATTATTTTTTTTTGATGACATACTGACCACCAAACCAAAAATGGTTTTCATTTGAGAAATCTGGTCACCTTAGCCCACGGACATTCAGCTTACTTCCTCGTTTGCCAAGACATGCTGTTGTGATGTTAGCTATAGTAGCATGAGTATCACAGTCTGGAGCTGGTGTGCTGCCCCTGGGGTTGTCTAGTTGTCTCTGCATGTTAGCTTCACAGTAGCAACTGTAATGACAGTGTTAACCCACAACTTAGCTAACAGTTGTTACATTACCTGCTGTATAGTTGTTTCACCCTATATCATGGTATTTGTCATGGTGTTTTATTTCTCCCAATTCGCTTACTCCGCCTTTAAGCATGCATTTGTCATATAAAGTGCCCAAGAATGGAATTTCAGTTGGGTGCACAAAATAGTAAAATCTTTGTCTCTTTGTATCTGTGTCTCTGTGTGTTTATTACACAAATAACTACATTCTTTTAAAAATGTATCTGATGCATCAATTATATGGATTAGCAATGATGTACAGTAATGATTCAAAAACACGCTCTAGTGCTATTGACCTATGGAACCTTTTTATTTATAGTTGGGAAAGCACCATCTTAAGTGACTCCATAAAATATGGCCTTGGAGGAGCATTACTGTAAAGTTAAAGGAGAGCGCTTCCCTGTTGGTAAGTCAGATAGTCCGATAGCCAGCCAACTGCATCCATCCATTCATAAACCAACCATCCATTGAGCGGTGTATATAGGACATCAGCAATCTTGATTTTAATGGTAACCCTGTGTCTCTCAGTTGCCTGCCTGCTGCTTCCCTGGGTCTCAGGATGGATGGGAGAGTGACACTTTGTAATGCTTCAGGCCGAGGGGCTCACTCTAATAGGCCTAGACTTAATTAGTATGGGACTCCCCTTGTACGGAAAGATAAATCCTAACCCCCCGGAAAGTAAAGTTGCTGACACAGGTATAAACACAAATATACAAATATATATACACAAACAGATAGAAACACACACCCACAGATTCGGTTTAGATATATGCATTAACCAAGGCAATATTCAGTTTTCAATGCTCTTTGAGCTCTGATGTGGCGCTGATAATACTTTAAAATTATACATACTTCCTTCCCTCTTTCTTTTTCTCTCCCTCCCTCCATCCCTCCCTATCCACTGTATCTTTCCCTCATTGCCTTGCAGGCTGTGGAGTGATGTGTCATTTTATAATCCTGTGCTGGCTAAATTACATTAGGAATATCCTCTCATTAATTAAACCTGCTATTGGCAGCACCTGAGATAAAACAGATTATAAGAGCTGAGAGTGAAAACACTGAGTATGAAACGCCAGCATCAGCACTTTTTGTTTGTGTGTGTGCGTGAAATTGTGCACATGTGTGTTCTTGAGAGTGTGGGGAAGAGGAGAAAGATCGCAAAAACAGACAGCAGGAAGAAATGACAAAGTTAAGATCTGTTGGAGTGATTTTGTCTGTAGATGGTGCTGCAGCAGATAAACTGTCTGCTTCACTACAGTCCATACACCCTCTGTGCATTAACATTCATCCTTTCAGAAATAGTTTATCCATAACAGGATTATTTTTAGGGTTAATGGACGCTATTCACATGCTCTTTGCGCTGCTTCTGGCAGGTGATATACATAGACTCCATAGTAAAACAACTCATGTCATCAACACATTCTGCAACTTTGGCACCAGCTGCGACTAAGACTTATATTTCCTCTGAATGGTACAACTAATCTACTGGGAATACTTTTTGTCACTAAGTGCAGTGATTTGATCTTTCAACTGGATTATCTCCTTACACACATATAATATCTGTGCAAGTGCAAAACATGAATTTTACTCTTACTTTTTTGGGGTCGCAAAATAAAATTCTTTATATGTTTAAATATAATAGTCTGGCTTTGGAGAGAGAATTCAGTTTCTTTTTTTGGGCTGGGGTACGGTAACCAACACTGGAGTCTATGTAAGGAAAAATCAAAGCAGATATCGCCTTAAAATGTATCACAGATACCTCCTTTAAACAAAATTAATCATGACAAAAATTCACATTAAACACACTGTTCTCAGTAGCTGTCAAAACTGATTAATGCAAAGGAAACTGGAGAGAGGGGAAGGGAAAGAGAGAGGGAGAGATTAAAAAAACGTATATAAATATTAAGTGAGTCCGAGTGGGAATGCATGTTGTCTTTGTATGCACACCGTGTAAAAGCCATTGTTGAGTTCACGCGGGTCCCTTACAAACGAATAAATCACTGCCTTTGGACAAATTAATCAAAGTGCCCAGCTGTTACTGTGCATGGCTAACTGGCGACAGAGGCTGAGATTCTTTCCCTGGGTGTATTTTCTACCCTCCCTTCCTCTCTCGAAGCAGGAGACCTGAAGTGGCAGATTGGGTTTGTCTCCCTCTGAGTGATGTAGTGCCACTCCCCACCTGATACTTTATCACCAGGTCAGATGTTTGTTATACTGATACGCTTCTTGCCTTCCTCCCAAAACAATTCAGAGAATTGATTCTGACTTCTGTGACCTCTTGGGTAACATATACTTCTATAGGAGGCCAAAATATATAAACAATCTGATCATTTTGATGTTGCTACACAATTTAAAATATAGAATTTTGTTATAAGTTATGGAGCCTGTTTGGTTGAAGAGGGCAATTATAGTTAGTTTGAACATACTGTAAGAGTTACATAGCAGTTATAGCAGTTACAATGCATTTAAAAGGGAGGAATAAGCAATAGAAGAAACAGCCACATTGATCTGGTTAGATGAAGAACTGCAAGCTCCATCACGGTTTGTGCAAACTAACACACCTCCAACATGGTATCAAGGTAAATAGGCCTACTACCATGCGTGGATGCATCACAAGATCTGATAGTGGTTATTTCTGGGATTTTCTTGGCCCGGGTATGCCAAGAACATCATTTAACCCCCCCAAATCCAGAATCCAGATTTACATATTTTGCTGAAATACATACATTTCTGTTACATATGATGATCAACTAAAAATTACTTTTATTCATATTGTTTAGTGGCCTTTAATGTACACGGACACTCATATTAAATGCTAGTGTGTCTGGGCAAAATCTATCAGACAAAGGAAAACAGTGAATGGTCACTGACGTATGTCTTGTGCTTTAATTCACCGCTGTACCCTTGAAAAACACTGCCAGTACAGCACTACACTTACGTACTGCAAATCACTGAGTGGGTGCCAACATCATGGATGACAGTCATACATGTGACGTGGCTGTCCCCTGCCCTGCCTCAAGCATCATGCACTTAAGGTAATGGAGATATGGGCATTTTGTCTGTGGCTTGCTCTTTGTCCTCATTTTCCCTGAAAACATTTAATACCTTACGACTTTATTCCTGGGCCATGCTTTGGAATTTGCTATTTTCTCCGCTTCCTGAACTGATTGTGAACCCACCGCTCCACCTTGTTCATTCTATTCTATTTCTCTCTGTCTTGATGGCTGCTGATGTCCTCTGCAGGCGAAATCACTCTAAGAAGTTTACTTTGTGCTAATCTCATAAATGCCCTGTGTCTCCACTCCTTTGTGCCCCCATGATGCAGGCACGCAATAAACCACTTACATAACCTCTCCTCTGAGACAGCCCAGAAAAAAGCTGACATGTTCAAAGTTCCACTCTGCCTTTCTCTCTCTCTGGAAGCTTGTGATTTCCACCAGGAATGCTTTATTTGGATCCTTTATTACATGTGCTGTCCCAAAGTCTTGAAGGGCAGTTTTAATACGGTATGTGTATTCTCTGCTCTGTAGCACACTGAAATACATGGACATTCATGAGCACAAATGCATTTCACTGGGCCACTTGTTTGTTAAGTGATCAATATAGGATGGCATCAGTGTATGTGATGTAAGTTACTTTACATTCTACTTGTAAAGTATATGATGTGATTTTTTGACTATGAAATAACTCAACAGGTAGAAAACTATGAAAAATGTAATATGTGTAAACAGTAGGCATTGTTTTAAGCAATCATCACATTTGACAGTTAGTATGCTTTCAGTACAGAGCACAACTAAATCATTCTTAATACTGGCTTTTCTTTTTCTCAAAGTTTGTGCAGAGCCACCTTATGTATTTAAAGTTGTACTCAGGGTTGGGCCGATAGACCATGCCATTGTCCATCAGCGATGGTTGACAGATGGTCAATAGTTGAGCAGGCACCCTGATTGTAAAATATCTATGTGAAAGCAGGTATTAATCCACACTAATATTATTGTTATAAATTTTAAATATGCTTCGCACCTTCCTCGGAATTCTCTTGTCCCCACACTCAGACGCACAGGCACACAAGAGGCCTACACCTCAGGTAAACACACTGGCTTTGGCCAGCCTCTCTCCCTCTCCCCCCTCGCCTGTCTACTCCACTTTCTCCATCAGCAGTACGTCTTATAAAGTTGCCTAAAAGACACAGAACTCATCTTTTTCAGTATTTTTCCACAATCTGTTATCACGGCAGCAGGTGAGCGCTTGTGGGCTTGTTAATGACACAGCCTATCAAACAACCAAAACCAACATCTGCACCCTGTGTGTTCAATGCTGCTTTACCTAGTCCGTGCTTGTAAAATTTCCACCGCGACTTGTAACGTTATAGGCTACCAAGTTTTTAACTAAGTCTGCGCGAGTGAACACATGCACATAAGACGACCAATGTATGTTTCAAAGACGTTTCAATGTAGACATCGTCCGATGAAAATTTTGTAGACATTGCCAACCCAAGTTGTACTGATCAATATTTTTATATGAACAATGGCTGATATTTGCAATGTGAAAGGGGTCGCCCGTAGTGACAAATCCCGACTCTGCAGTTATGCTGAGCTCTATCAAGCATCTTTCAGCTTGTTGTTTTGGTTGAATGTTCTGCAATTTTACTGTTTTGGATCAGTCTGCTCTCATCAGTCTCCTTTTCCAGATGCACTGGGCAGCCGGTTTTCACTGAGTAAGCTGTGATAAACCCGCTCTGTGCTACCAGCCCAGCACGGCAGACAGCCAAAGTTAGGGACAAGCTGGTGAACATAGTCAAGCATTTAGCAGCCAGATATTTCCCTCAGGAATTTGGTGGGGGCTTACATCAGAGCTACAAGATCAGTCTATTCACTGTTCAACATTATCAAACTAAATGAATAAATACATTTATAACCTTACAAAATAGTCTAGTTGCTGGTATTTCGTAAGCTGCCTATACCCTATACAACATCCAGATCAGATTTTACTCAACTAAACGGATGTGATTGTATTACTATTTTCCTGCATTTTCAAAATTGCAGCCTCAAGTTGGTTATCTATCACGCACCAAACATTTCCCTCCAAAATTTGGTGAAAAGCTGATTATGATTTACATATGAAGCACCTACAGTACAATTATGTCCATTGAACATTTGTATACCGCATTTTATCAAAATATCAAAGAAGCAGAAGTTTACCAAAAAAAGCTTTGGTTGCAGAGGTGTCTGCCAAGAGAAATGTTCCATTTTTCACAGCCACCATAAATGCAAAACATTTTGCAAAACAGTTATTTGTCAGCATTAATGCCACTGAGACAGTCCTTTTCCAATTATAACTATGCTATATTAATTCTCAGGTCATTAAACTTTCTATACAGGTTTAAAAGTGATAACATAAACTAAATCATTCATGCAAATTTTCATTGTCATTTTAATCATGACTGTTGCATTTGTTGGCTTTCAGGCATATTTCCCTAATTTCCACACTACCTAAAATTGGAAAGCCTTTGCTCAGACTGTACTTTCTGTTTCACTCTATTCTGATAGAAGGGAGTCAGGACACACAGGCACCATCATCATTCATTACCTGTTCTTTTCCAGTCCTTTTCTCACATCCTTCTATACCCTCACACCTCTTTCCATCTCCTTTTGTCAATTCTCTTTTCCCTCCATCTCTACAGAAGCTCCCACTCCACCCTGCACCATATGATGTGCCATCATTCACCTCGAGAGAGCTATTCTCTCTCTGAATGGGATCATAATCGGCCCAGCTTTGCTTTTAATAGCCAAAGTGACAATACCTTGCATGTGCATATGGCTGAATGTGTGTGTAATTTTCTGCGTCTGACACCTCTGTGGCTGCATGGATGAGCATGGACAGATGTGCCTACTGGAGCAGAACTGCCTGAGTGTGCAGAGACTTGGACATTAATGAGATGGTGACAAAACTCACATTCTCCAATTAAAGAAAGTGAATGAAGGCCATTTAAAACAGAGGGGAAGGAAGAGAACTGACAAGGATATCCCATAGGGAAGGTGATGGTATGAAGTAATGTGAGGTGTAGTTTGAGAGAATTAACTAGTACAGTCCACACACGTTCAAGGATCAAATCAGCGGATGATATTTCATCCACCAGTTATTTGGATTTCTTAAACTTTGTTGTTAAACTCAAAATATTATTAACAATGGCTATGTCCACCTCATTCTCATTCCCAGGTCGACAAATACTGACATTTTCTTGTCACGCCCCTCTGTGTCGCATACAGACACACAAAGCCTTTAGAGTCTGTACGAGAGGCACCATTAGCGTCTGAATGAGATGCGAAAAACGCTTCAGGAAGTCAGGTGAGTATAAAGTGTGAGAAAGTCGTTGGGAGGTGGTTGGGGTGGATGGTTGGGCCAAACAAACACAGGACTTTCACCCAGAAGATTGGGATTCGTGTCTCGTGTCAAAATAGAAGTCAACAGTTTACATATTTAAAGGGGCAATATGTAGTTGACTCTCCATCATGTCCTGATTTTAAACAAAACCACGATCTTTTCCAAAACCTAACCAAGTAATTTTGGTGCTTAAATCTAACCACGCTGCACCATTTCAAAACGTTAACCACATGTTAAAAAGGCATCTCATACAGACAGTAAAGAGTACAGGCTGCTCTGTGTGACAAAGCAGTGTCAGTGTTTGACGACCTGGGATGAAAAAAGGTTGCTACACTGTTCTAAACTCTATTTAGAGTCAGTAAAATAGAAAGACACTGACTTGAGGTATTTATATGCAATTGTTCTGTCAGGCTTTATCTTCAATCTTTCCACCTCAGCTCCACCTCATTAGAGGTAGAGGGGCCCTGAAATGTTACAGGGTCCAATATGTGATAACACCACTCTCCCTGGGCGCCTCTCCCCTCTCCAGAATCATGCCTATCAATCTGGGGATATGTGCTCTCAATCAAATTACTACTGACGGGCTGGCTTTTTTGGCATTCTCAATCATTTTCCTGCTTTATTCTCCACTTTGTCAGGAGTTGTCTTTTGGGCTCCACACATGATACTGTAGTGACAAACGACAAAGGTTGACAAAAAATGTGCTGTAAGTCCAAAAATGTAATGGTCCAGCTGCCCTCAACCAAGCTGTGTTGATGTTATGCTTCAGGAAATTTAAAAGACTTGTTTCTTCTGTGGAATGTAGAAGTCAGTCACTGCTGTTTGAAATTTAGGTGCACTCCAACTTTTCTGTTTCTACTATTTATCTGCTTGATGTTGCTTTGATGTGTCAAACAATAATAAAGTCCATTCCGTTCTTGATTTGTTGATCTGCCTGAACACTTTCTGCAGCTGTGTTAAAGTAAAACAAGGCTAAGAGTCTTGACTGTTAGAAATTTTGATCTGATGATGGCACTAGATATAACGTTAGGAGATGACCAAGAGCATGGAAATTTCATGGTAATTCATTCAGCTGTTGTCAAGACATTTTAGTCAGAACCACGACTGTCAGTCTGCTGGTATGGCTAGAAACAAAATTAGAGGATCATTAGCATTCATCTTCTGGGGAACATTAATGTTTGTAGCTAAATGTAAGCAAATGAAGATATATTTCATTGGATAGGTAAAAGATTTTACCTGCTGTTGGCGCTAGATCACAACCCAGGCGATCACCCACTCATTAGGATTCATCCTTTGAGGACCCTGAATGTCCATACAAAATGTCTATAATACAGCTAATAATTTTTTAGATAAGCTGCTTGTTGACTTCTTTAAAATTATTTTAGTTTTTTATTACTATGTTATCCATTATGTTATTGTCCCATTTGATTGTTCAGGCACAGCCTTAAAATATGGTTCACAGAACTGCCATTATGATCAATTGCTTAATATTATTTACGATTTCTTTCTGCTGCCATGTTTGGTGTTGCGCTAAACATTCATAATGTCATAGTGTGGGGTTTATCACCTGGAGATATGGTGTGGATGTTGCACTGAGTGGGCAGTGTGCCTAATCTTTGACCTACGTCTTCCTCTCCCACTTACTGTCACTATCTGCTGCAATACCATTCCTCTATGATCACGTCATACTCAACAATACTTGACGACCACTTTGACAACCCAACCTAAAGACATCAAACAATACACAGACACAGCAACCTCTACTGGAATTGGAGGATACTATAGTGGCAGACAGTTCACCTCAGAGTAGCCGCCGGTCATCCCTTTCCGCCTACCCTGCTCTTTAAGCAGTAGTGGAAAGTAATGAAGTACAAATACTTTGTTACTGTACTTAAGAAGTTTTTCAGTATCTGTACTTTACTATTTTTTAGTTGTTGCAACTTTTTACTGTCACTGCGCAACATTTCAAAACCAAATATCCGACTTTTTACTCGTTACATTGTTATTAGTAGCCTGCAGGGCACCTGAGTGGAGCAGCATTGAAAAACAAATGTAAAACTGATAAAGCCAACTCAGCACGAATCAACTTCAGCTAGCTGATGCAACTCCATACAGAGTGAAAGTCCAGCGAAAAGCTGAATGGCCCCGCCTCACTTTCCTGTCAAAGGTGAACGCGAATGTTTAAAACTTTCATGAGAGGATGAAGAGGGAAAATCCTTCTAGGCATGAGAAGAGGAAAAACTCAATGAGAGTGAAGTGCAGGAACAGCAGTCAAGCAAACGTGTTCTCTTATCTCGAGGTCTGATGTCAGTAGATAGTCCTGCTAACCAGCTGAGCAGTGCAGCTCTTGTCTGTCGTGTCTTGGTTGCCAGACTGTGACTGAACAATGTTGAGTGAAATACAACTATTTATTACGTTTGATAAACGCCGACAGATCATGGTGTTCACTGCAGCTGGGAAAGATGACCGCGTTGGAACCGCGTGGAAATGCGTTCATATGCGTGTGCATAAAATTAAACTCACGCATTCGAGCAAGAAACATCTGTGGGACCAGTCCAGACATGTGAGGACACTCCTCATACATCATTTTAAAACAAGGCAGTGGAATTTAGTTACAACTCTGGACAAATGCAAGATGGTAAGCAGTGGATGCACATCTCTAATAAGCATCACATAATCAGCCCGGTCATTTGATAAATAGTATTTTATAATTGAAAATGTATTGAAGGAAACCTGGAGGAGCCAGTTTGAATGGACCTGAAGCAGCTGATAACATTAATTTAAACAAATTTCCCAAATTACAGACCCAGTCCAGACATCTTTAGCAAGTCACACAGACCCAGGTGAAACACAGGCAACCTCAGCCAGTACGAGCACAGCCAGAGATGTACAGCCGGCATCAGATAGAAGCAGCTCAGACCCTAATGGAACAGTTGCTGCACCACCAAATGACCCAGCAGATTGGCCCCGAGTCTTATCAGACCTCATGAGGTCTGAGTTAGTGCACAGAGGTCCGTTCAAACCAGCATTGGATTTTTCTAGAAGAGGTTTCCATTCAGTTTTCTTACAGAGGGAGGACTGTAGTGAGAGCATTGTGGTGTCAAGTGTGACTGTGCAGCAGCTCTGTTTTTGCACTGTGACTCACAGCCAGTTTGTGACCGAGTGGTAACGTAGCTGGCAAAGAGTTTTGCAATATAAACTAGTGCTGGGCAATGATTAAAATTTTTGGTCTGCCGAAGCCTCCCTCCACTGCTTGTCTGGGTGGCTGATTTACAGGCTGATCAACAACCCACCCCTACTGTGACCCATGGTTTGACTGTATGTGTATTCAGAGCCAGTGAGCAACGGACTTTCAAAATAATAATAATAAAAATACTGTGTTAACGTGCAATCAAATAATTGTTAAAGTGATAATAATGCGTTAACATGCCCAGCCCTAATATAAACATCTGAAAAGTGAGGCCAGCCTCGGTCTGTTTAGGACTGTGAGCTGCACTTTGTGAGAGGTGCTGAAGTTAACCTGTGTGGGTTTTCGATGAGATTGTGAATTGAGAAGTGTTTCTGTTAGTTTTGGTTTCCTCCTCCTTGTCTCATCTTAACATACCCACCTCCCAAATGGGGTTCTGTGTCGGTCAGACAGTCTGAAGGGAATACTACTACAACAGCAGAGCAATAACACAGACTAATCCCCCACAGTATAGGAAATATCCACTTGTCCTCTTGCAACTCAGTTTTCCTTACTGAGATTCACTATATCTTATAATGCTGTATTCAAACCTGTCTTGAGTGAATTTTAAAATATAGATAGCGTTTTGTAAGATCAATAGATTTTGATGTGTAGTACTTTTTAGTATTTTTAATTTAGTAGTTTTAGTAGTTTTAAAACCAGGTACTTTTTTAACTTTTACTAGAGTAGGTTTGTACTGGATTACTTTTAATTTTACTTGAGTAACATTTTTCATATGGTATCTGTACTTTTACTTAAGTATGAAAATTTAGTACTTCTTCCACCACTGCCTTTAAGAGCCGTACCACATAATCATCCCTCCTAATCTTTGGGGACTTAAGTCCATAAAGCACTTCTTGGTTGCACCAAAACATTCAAATCCTTCAGTAGCCAGCCATTCCCTCCAATCGACAATGCATTGCCAACTAGCTTCGTCATGCTTAATCAGTTCTCAAATCAGCACAGCCACCATTCATGTATACCTTACCAGATTAACTCCTTCATCAGGCTCCTTCTGGAGCTGCTGCCTTTTCCATCACCCACCCACTTTTGCTTAGTCCAGCAACAATTTTTTTGGAGATTATAAAGCAAGATGCTTATAGAGATGTGTCTACACCCTGAGTCATGACCCCAGGTATTCCTATCCCCTCTGGCCACTGCAACCCAACCCAACCTCCTTCATCCCTACCTTTTCGACCCCTCATCCCCTTCACCCCTCCCCTCTTGACCCTTCGATCCTATCCTTCCTGAACCTTCCCGCTAACCAAATAAACTACCTCTTATACCTCACAATTGGCGTGGTCTTAGTTAGTGAACTGCACTGTGCAGGGGGTTTGTTACAAAATAGAAAATAACACATAAGAGGTATGTAGATACATGTATGTCAAGGCCCTGCTCCCACCATGTCTATATTGTGTGTGTGGTATGTTGGACCCCTCTGAAGTCAGCATTGATCGACCTCCCTCCCTGGACACTTGATGCAGCACGACCCCTCTAGCAACCAGCCAGTAATTGATCCTGTAGTATTTCTTGTAGTTTCCCATGGCACACCGACTCTACATATATGTGTGAGTGTGTGTGTTTGTCTTCTACATCTTCCTTTGGTTGGACTCCTAGCAGTACGCCCCACCTTGCTAACCTCTCCATTGCATTCAAAAAGTATCCAAAGGCCATTGTGATGGGGAAAGTCCATTAGTCTGTACTCACATGCATCTATTTTCACCCATCTCTCTTTTGCACCTCACTCTTCTTTCATTTTTTTTTATCTATGCAGTCCGCAGCACTTATCTGACGCCTGATGAAACCTCTCTCCTTTTGGTCAGGTTTCATTCAGATTGTGGTGCGAGTTCGCCTGGTGATCAAATACTCCTGTGATTTTATGTAGATGAAAGTAAATCACAGTTCCTCCAAGTTGTTTCAATGCTCGGCCATGCTCGATTGTCTAGCCATTTTGAGCGACCTGCTCTCCATAAAAGAGCCAATTTCGCTTCCATGCAATTTGAGACATACAGAGTAAAAAGGGGTGTGCCAAGTGAAAAGCCTCAGTCTTGCTTTTGGTGGAAGATTAGCAGCTGCCAGGAAGCTTTCAGGTCCTCCAAAGAAAAAAAACACACACATTCACACACACACACACAACACACACACACACACACACACACACACACACACACACACACACAGAGAAACTTCAATCAGAGACTCGTCAGAGCAGTTGCAGTTTTTTCAGCCTCTGTAGCAGTGTATCTGCAATTCAAAGTGCTGTGGGTTTTGCTTCTGCCAAATTACAAGCTCCATTTGCCAGCCTAATTAACGGTTCATAGCATTCAGGGAAATTTATTGCTGCAGCCCGGGCACATGCCAAACCAAACAGGATAGACCTCCCAGATAACCATAAACGTGGCTATGGAACCTGACACCTTGAAAAAACAAACTTGTTACAGGGAGTCTGTTTATACTTCTCTTTCCCTTTGTCTCTCACTCTGTATCTCTCTCTCTCTGACTCTCTTCTCGCTCCACTGTCTCGACTGACAGTTACTTGACTGTTTCACTTCACAGTCTCCACGGCGATGGTTGTTAAGAGGGAAAACCCAGAATCACAACCTTTTCCTTTTGACCGCAATTCATTGTATGTTTGTCAGCGAGTGCCCTTGTGGTCAGTACTTTTTAGATGCATAGCTGAAATGTGCATCCAGAGGAGAAGACACAACAGGACAAGACAAGATTTCAACCTAATTTACAGAAATCACCTAAACAGTCTCCTCTGTTTCTCGGGAGCAAACCCAAATCAGGTGGAACATAAACAGCTTGAACATAAACTGCCACAACTTAAGAGTAAAATCAGCCTTTCACATCGTGCCAAAGGCAAATATTTTGACACACTGAAAAGAAGGGAGACTTTAAGTCTTCAAGTCTTCCATTAGTAATATGCAAATCTCTGACACACAGAACTGTACCCACACACATGTAAGATCACTATTTGAGGAGTAAAAACACTCTGCCCAGCAACTGACAGTGGAGGTTCCAATCCAGGAAGCACCAATTGCTTCCTCCGGCAAAATGTTGCAACAGAGGTGCTGAAAGGCGTCCGAAGGGGACCTTTGTCATGTGGCTTGAGCATTCTGTCAAATTCTTGCATCATAGAGGTATGACATTGTCTGGGTAGGCTAGTGGTGTTGTTCTTGGGTGGGTCTGTCTCTGACTGCAGAAGAGACAACAAACAGGACATTTCTCTGGAGAAATGTTCAGTATGTTGACCGGTGATACGTCCTTTGATTAAATCCTCAAAGTTGTGACAATTTGTTCGTTTAAGTAAGACGAAGTAAAATGTCACCGTGTGTGGTTACAGAGAGCAGAGCTTGTTTTTTTAATCCATCAAAGAAACTTTATGTCCTCTTAAAGTGGGTTTTGTTAACTGGCCATTTGATGGATGGCAGGCTAAGCTCATTCTTGACTAGGCTTTAGTGTTTCAATCCCAGAATTCCTCTAAATCGTCTCCACCTGAAGTTTTGTTATTGGACCCTCATGGATTCCTTTTTTTCTTTTGGATTAATTTATTGATTTTTTGTCCCACATAAGGTAGACCTTAGAATGGTGTGTGTGGAACATTTCATCCTGTGAAGTAGACCTTTGTGTTTCAAATGAAAATAAATATTTATCTGTAGTTTCCTCAAAGATACATGCTCATATATGTCTCTCATACACACATGCAACGTGGAAGAAAGAGAAACAAATCTTCATGCTTCTACCTCTGTGTCTCTCAGGCAGCCGTCAAGTAGATTGCCTCCAAGTTGCACCACATGAGTAATCTCCCCCCACATGTGACAAGTACCTTAAGTCTATAAAGAAAGCAACTGAGACAGACAGATAGATTGATATAGACAGAGCCTAAAAATATAGAGGAGAAAAATGTATCTTCCTAGGGTAGTGTTGCATGTCTTTGGCTCACTTCCCATGGGGATGGCTTTTTGTTGTAGCTAGAATCAGTGTATCAATCAAAGCAAGGTCTAAATCAGACACAGGGGGATGCAAACGTAGCCGTGCTGCTAATTGATCGATGGCTTGTTCAAGGAATTAAAAAGAGGAGGCTTGCTTCATTAGCACAAATGTTCTAAATCTCTAACTCTGTGAATATTGCCAAAGGGCACAATTCCAACAAAAAAAAAGAGAGAGAAAAAGAGAAAAGAAAAGTAAACCACATCACTGAAAAATTCAAGGATTTAAAGTGAATATAAACCTCACTGTCATCATTTCCAAGCTGCACTGAACTGAAATTGATTTTGTTTCTTACATTTTTGAGCTGATGCTGTTTTCAGAGAGGATTCCTCTCTTTCCTCTTTCGTCATAATCACGCACACTTTCTAACATTAAAACTAAGACTAAATTTGTCCCTGTACAACCCTCCATGTCATACAATTGGGCCACACAAAAATAAGACTTCACAAGAGCACATGTCATATTCTCCTTAGAGGGTGGCCATTAGTAGAAAAGAAACTGGACCGGGTTTAACTTGTCAGGCAGCTTCAAAGAAGACTGTGTGGGCCTCTCGGAAGCCTCCCCGGCTGATGGAGAATTATTGATTGTGTGTTCAGATATCTTGAGGCGCTGGTGTATAACACTGGGGTTTAAATTCAGCCCTAATGCTCAGCCCATGCATAATTTATGTAGTTCCCATCAAAAGGTAGCAGCAAAGCAAACTAAAGAGGTCTCCAGAAGCTTTTTTGTTGAAAGTTTTCACACATCAACAAGCTCAAAGCCCAGTATGATTTTGCACCAATAGGTCAGAATCCATGAGAGAAAAAATAAAAATGTACCAAATGAGTGGAGCAGTACTTGAACGTTGGAGGCTTTTGATCTAGCTGAGAAACATACACCATGATTTGCCTTTACACATACATTATTATTATAACACATTTGTAGAGTCTTATCAACTTATTAACGGACTATTTTAAATTCATGGTCTATTGCTTTTTGAGGTTAATTTCACATATATGTATAATGAGAGAGGTGCAAGTTACAAACAAACACACAACTGGTGTTAAAGTATTTTTATGTGCCCTCGCTTTCCGTCTTGCATGTAAAACCAACATGCATTAGTTGAATAATGAAAGCACTGTTCACGTATTGATCTGTCTGTCTGTATTGACCAATGCTGCTCCCAGCTATGCTTTTCCACATGGTAAAGACATTTATTTAGACAGAAAGGCACATTTACTTGTAATTACAGAACACAACTGATAAATGAACATTCCTTCTAGGAAGATCAGAATCATAAAACCCTTCAGAATTGTCAGTGCTGTCTTCTGGTGAAAACGTAAGTTGCTACCACTTAGTAAGAGTAAGTAAGAGAAAGTGATTGTAATCCAATACACTTTTTGTTGAATTCAGTAAATATTTCAATATATGTTTTGTGTGAACTCTGAAAATCTGGTTTTCCTACACAGCCCTGGCTCTGTAAATGGAAAACAAAGAAAGTGGTGTGGACCTTTCCATAATATTGTTACAGCCAAATAGCTACAGGTGGCGTTTGCGCTCATGCACAAAAGTGATGGGGGCAGTGGGAGAGAGAGTTCTGTATACTGGCACATTCTTATGTGCTGGACACCAGGCACTGTGATAAAGGAGAGATGGCCGTGAAATACGCCTAAAATCCACGCGGCTCTCTGCTCTGCAGAGAATAGGTAGCCGGTCTATTTTTGCTGCTAGCCGCATCAAGCAGCACAGAGCAGATTGAAGCAGGCAGGAAGTCAGACAGAGAATGGCATAGAGAATCCGGTCAATTTCCACGCTGGGATATGGACGAATCGGTAACGTGGTGCAGCCGTAACGTGCCATAGCCGTAAAGTGCCGTAGCAGGAGTCAGTGGATTCCTGGCGTAACGCCACCTGGTGATTGAACAATGTTTCTTTTCATGGTTAGCAAATTGTTGCTACTGCTGTGGCAAATCTATCAAAGCTAACCAGTTTTGAGCAGCCATCATAAACATGACAACAAACAGACAAGACATTACTGACCTATTGTTTATGTGAAACAGCAAAGCTAACCTTACTCACCTGTCGGGAAGAAACAAAGCAACCTCTGTGTCGGTTTTCATTCCTCTCAAATCTCGAAGGTTTCTCCAGCATTGAAACATCATATAATTTGTCTCACAATTTGTACTTTTGCTGTTTCTAAGTGATTTCTACTTCTGGACAGTGCCTAGAGTCCTGTAATGAATCCAGCATGTTAAAATGTACTGGTATAAAGAACTTTCTCTCTCTCACTGCTCCTGTGCATGAGTGCTAACGCCACCTGCTGATTGGTTGGAACAATTTTGTCGGGAAGGTTCACACCACTTTCTTTGTGTTCCTCACAGAGACAGGGCTGTGTAGGAAAGCCATTTTTTTAGGACACACACAAAAACGGAGTGCTAGCATGAGGAAATATTTGCTGAATTTAGCAAAAAGTCTATTTGGTTACAATCACTTACTATCCCTTTAAGTAGTTTCCTCTACGTTAAACATGGCAGATGTGGAGGTCTGCATTCTGTGCAATACGACAGGTGCTGCCGCTCTACAATCTGCTTCTCAAAATTGTCTTACCAAACTCTTCATTGCAAGAATTACTGAGGATCTATAAAGAGGGCTACTTTTAACATTACAAGGTTGTCACTTATAATAAAATTTTAATTTGTTGCGGTTCCTCTTGTATTATCAATTTGGCTAGGAAAACAAGACCACAAGCACTTTACCTAAAATGAAAATTGAAGTTCACTAACATGGTACTAGAGAGAAGTGTCCAAGTTTGCAAGCGTACCATCTACATCAGTATCTTATCTTATAGAAAAGAAAAATTTATCCTGGCAGCACATTTGTTGATAAAAAGTGCTTCAAAGCTGTCTAGAACCTATTGGAATATATCTGTTGACCTGCTTGTGAACTCCTACTAAATGTACATGTGCACCTCAGAGATGTGCAGGTCTTTCTAACTGAAACTTTCTCTTTTTGGGAATTGGGAAATGCTTCTTCTTCTTCTGAAGTTGCTTACAGTTTGATTGTGAGTGTTTCTCTCACACAGTGGAATGTGTGACACAGTAATGAAATATCTTTATGGACACTCTGTCATTCACACTGCTGGTTATCTCAGGCTAAATGACATACTCTGATCCCAACAATAATTTAACAACAACACTTTCACAATCATTCTATTTAAGCCACTGAAAATGACACATTGGCAAAGTGCAACAAAGAAAGACACTTTTCACTTTTGTTTATCTCGTTATTACCACAGGCGCCTGTTAATTGTGTTTATACATTAAACAGAAACAAAGATACCATGTTCTTAAATGATAACTCAGATGTAGAATGGAACATGATAGACACAGGTTGCGTCCGAAATCCCCTCTCATTCACTATTCCCTACCCCCTATGTAGTTGTATGTAGAGCACTATATAGTGAGCTCACTTGCATTATTAAAACAACACTTTCGGACACTACTCCGATTGTTATTTCGGAGCCGTTAATTACGTCATTGCCGTAGAACAATCAGCGCAGTGCATGATGGTATATATGGCTTGGTTAGAGACCATCGGTTGTACACTACACTCAAAATGCATTCTGGGATACATTGAGTGGACTATATAGGGTATAATAATTATCACTATACATTCGGACAGCACTACAAAATGGCGAGCTCACTATATAGTCCACTATATAGTGAGTAGTGGGTGATTTCGGACACAGCCACATATTTACTCGGAACAAAGTGATAAGTAAATTTCAAAAGCTAAGGCAAACTTTTTCATTAGTATTTTTAGAAAAGTATACCAAAATAACTGGAAAAACTGAAGAATAATAAATCCGTGAGGAATGTTCAGAACTCCATTCTAAAGGAAAATACACTCCGGGACGAAAGTGTAGCGGTAGAAGCTTTTGATAATCATGTTGTGGATACAATAACAACTCTCAACCCCAGCTCACACATCGAGTTTTGTTATAGAGCCAGTTGATAGTGATTTACCAACAACACAAGAGTCCCAATTATTAGCTCTCTTAAGAGCTACAGAGCAAAAGACAAATACAGAAAAGACACTTTGTTTCTTAAGACCCATAAATAATGACTAATCTGTCCCTTAATCAAGGTTATTAATCTGTCCACTACCCAGAGAGTTTATGTTAAGTTTAACTAGCTAGACATGTATAAACACACTCAAATATTTGACCCTAAAAGAGATATTTTAGCAAAGGAAAATCTTTTGAAAGTTTGGTGATGGATTATTAGTTATGGTCATACTAATAATACTAAAATACTACCGTTAAAATTCCCTTTTAGAAAGACAATGTTACTCCTACCCTATTCTGTCTATCAATGGCCATTAAATGTATATAAAAACTAAATGCGACATGTTATGTGTAATATTGTCAACCGTCTTTACATGTGTATTTGTACACAAGCATTTAGCTTGTACTTGTTAGTCTTGTGGGCAGCTGTAAAGTTTTGATGGTCCTGTTTGTGTGTACTGTATGTGCCTTCCAAATTGCTTTTTTTCTGTGAGCTGTTAACCTGTTGTGTATGCTTTAGTGTTTTTAAGCCTAATCCTTTATTGATCCCCTAGAGGGAAAATTCGGCTGTTACAGCTACACAAAGACAGATGTAAGTACAGATAAATCGAGAAACTTGAAATAAAATAGATAAATTATATATAAATATATTTATATAAAATATAAATAAGTATAGAATAAAATAGAGACTACAAAAGAAAAATGATACTTTGTCTTGGCTTTCTCAACTATTTAAGCATTTAACATTAACCTACCCCAGGGACTGCTATTGGAAATGTCCATTTGGTACATTTGTATCTCATCAATGTCAGCTGATCTGCATCTGCTCCTGAATAAATTGAGAATAACATACATTAAGTGTAAATGCGGCTGTGGTATTTTTATATGCAGTACACCAACTGCTGTGGAAAGAATCTCAATGTCTGAGTTGTCTCTCTTTAACAGCACTTGACACTTTTGATGAGCCTTGTTGAACACAGCCCTCAAGATTCATTAATAAATGCCACCGAACATTTGAGTGCACTGAAAATGTACACTGCACTTTGCACTTAATCATATCATGCTCTGGGGTATATACGAGGGGGCTGTGGGGCATCAGACAAAACAGCCGAATGCAGAAAAGCTCCTCCATATCAAGTCATGGAACAAGGCAAGAGTTTAACTTTCTCCTTTATTTATACGCACTGCTCATTATGCCCTCATGTGTGTCATGGCACAGCGGGAAGTTGGGTTTTGACAGCGCCCGCCCTCATTACTGGCAGGCAAGCACCTGAGAGATGAGATGCATCCTGACACCCAGGGCTGATTCTCACCTCTATTAACACCAGTGGGGGGTTGCCATGATCTGATTACAGTAGGGAATGAATAAGCAACAGAAATGAAGGGAAACAAGAGGGGAGGAAAGGAGGGAGGAGAGAAAGGGCAGAGGAATGGACATAGGTGATGAAGCACGGGAGAGAGGGAGGACAGGAAATGGGTAGAGCAAAGCAGTGGGATGATGAAGGGGGGTGGTCGGAGAGGCTTGGGGGGTTGATGACAGCAGCACTTGTCTGGAGTGCATAAGCCACTAGCCATGGGGTCTAATGATGGAGGTCATTGGCACACAGCTCTGTAAGGGCGGCTGGCTGTGATCAATACCACCTGATGAGGTGTCTGAGTTCCTCTGATGTGCATCAAAATGGAATATGTTTTTCCTTCCCATTTAATCGATGGGAAGAGTGTGAAACTAATTGGGCAAAATTGCTGGGGCATTTATTGATTAATCAAGCAGAAAAACGAGGGGAGCCGGGGCCTCAACATGTGAGGGCAACGACATAGAGTTTTGATTGGTGAAATAAATCGATATCCTGGAATCACTGGCTGGTGCATAAAAGTTGGAGGGGCATGAAATATTTAAAGGCGCCGTGGCAACAGCACCTGCATATCCACAGAAAGCTGAATAAAAACAGACTGGCATCAATTTTGAATGCCAGACAGTCACATACTGGAAAGCACTCGTGTGGATGATGGGATTTTTCCCCCTTAGAATGTTATCTTCCTTTTCCTATTCTTCTCATGTATACAACATTTTCAATATATAGTCAATGTGGCGCGCTTTAGTACGGAGCATGCCTTATAGATTTCTTTATCTTTTCTCCACCATCACAAAAATCTCATGGTGCCGGTCCTGTTTTGCTTTGTGGGAATGTGTTTGAGAACGGTTTGCATGGTGGAATGTCACGGTGGGGTCCTCTGAAGGACAGGAATTGTGGGTCTCTAATCTCTCTTCTCTGTAGTGTTGAACCTCTAGGGGGTGTTGGATCAGGCCACTTGATTCAGTCTTTTAGTTCCACTATGGTGCACTATACCATACAGTACAAAAGCCATCTCCCTTGTCAAAGAAGATGGAAATAACATTGGTGGGGGTGAGGAGGTGGTGGTGCTGCCACTACTGCCAGTCCACTGATGTGTTCCACATCAGGAAGCATTCATATTTGTCTGCCCTCAAAGCACATTTGTAGCGTTATGTAAAAATATAGCGACGGAAGGGAACCACAGCCAACCTTACCTTACCTATCATTTAACAGAGATTAGATAGAAGAACTGACAAGATGATTAATTAATCTATATGTGGAAGAATGCTAGAGAGAAAAATAGATAAACAGGTTACAAAGTATAGACAGAGGAAGGGGGAGACAGGGATGGGATTTCTGGATGCTTTTTTCCCTACAAATTCAGCTGGAAACAAAATAGAAACCACAATGAAATGAATAGCAAGTACAATCCAGCCAAAGTCTGATGGTGAGGAAGGAGATGAGAAGAGAAAGAGAGCTATAGATTTGAAGAAGGGGGAAGAGGGAAAATCAGCGATGCCTACTGAGGTCATTTAAGTGTCAGGGTGGAAGAACACAGGATGACTTGTACACACAATTTACTTAAGGAGATGTTAACGGTCTGGAGGCTACTAGGAGGCGGTTGATAAGTGTCTGGAGCATGTATTGACCTCTCAGTGGCCTCAAAATGCTGTTGATTGCCGGCTGGAGTCAGCAGGGAGGCCAGTGGTCTGGGTCTCGCAGCTCCCGGGCTCAGTGGAAAGACTCGAGGCCATATTATTCTGAGTGGAAGTCCATCGGGTCTTGTTGTTTTGACCCACTACAGTCGTGTTTACATACTAATGAGAGATTTACTCGTTGCACAGCACAGGAGCTGAATAGTTGCAACGTTTGTTTTCAGTTGGATTGCATGTACAGTAATCCATAAAAACACCGCAATTTGAACATTGGGCTGCATATCGTGAATCTCAAATGATCAAGACTGGAACATGTTTATGGATGCAACAGGGTAAAGTTGAGGCAAATCAATAGACTTTAGCTGCTTGTTTCGAGTTTATATGGTGAGCTAGAAGGAACTATCATACAGTACTTACGTCCAAAATCAATGCAACCATCTCATTTTGACTGAACATCTGTAAACTTTTAGAATTTTCATGGATATAAAACACTATAAAAATTATGAGCAGTTGTGCTCATTTTCCATGTTGAATTTGGGTACATATGATTAGACACTCCTCACTCAGGAATTAATTTTGGTGAAAAGTACTGCAGGATAGTGCCATGGCAACTTGTATTCATCATTGTTTGGCACCTGGAACCCAAACTACTGTAACTATTGACTGCACCTGTCCCTTGCCTTGTTGTATTTGTTCTTACTGTGGTTCATGTAGACAGACCCACTCTGTCGTGAATGCATCACATCTGACACTTTTATGCACAAGACCAGATTTTGCATCCCATCACAGACCTAATATTAATGTTAACTGGCCATAACCACTATCATTCTATTAACTTAAACAACAAAAGTGGTTTTGTTGTCTAATCCTAATTGTACCCTAACCATAGTTTTGCCATAACCTTAACCATACTGTGATTGCCATGTGCCGATATGTTAGAAAAACACATGCATGCATTGTATGATTAGAATGCAGCATTCTGGGGATTAAAAGTTTAAATCTTAAACATGGTCAGGGACAATGCACAATGGTGTCTAAACCCGTCAAGATTTGATCAGACAAATGTGTGAGATGGTTTAGGCATTACACACAGGATAAAATTAAATTCATGTCACTTAAATTGTTTGTGTTCACTTAAAAAAAAAAATCCAATAAAAATCCAGTTACAAATTTCTTGCTTTGCATATACAGGTCATGCATATTTGTTTTTAAAATAAAGAGCTGCTTGAGTGTTACCTGGTTTGAACCAGGTGACTAGTCAACAGCCAAGGAAGAGCTTTAACCCGAATGGAGTCTCACATTCTTGGCCACTTTATTTGACAATCCCAGTGTTACAGTGACTAACTCTGCCTCATGTCTGGCAGGTAAGCAGCCCTCAGAGCCGCCTCTAGCAAATCTGTGAACACTGGGAACTCAGGTTTTAGCAGGGCAATGGGGATGTAGACAGAGGGACTAGAAAGGCAGACCTGCATTTACAACCTGTTTGGGATTTGGCTATTGCACCGTGACTAACACCCCTGCTGTACCACATATGCTGCTGAATTTTAAGTCTGGCGTACTGCAGGAGGTACAGGGTTAGTAAAACCACAGAAAAATGCCATCTGTTAAATAAACAAATACAAGATATCCCACAATCATTTTCCATGCAGGAGGAAAACTTTTCAATCCCTAAAATGAATGCATGCCATTACGCCTCAACTCCAGACGGCCAATTATGTTTTATTTTGGCACTTAAAGTTTGTGAAGGAGTGCAGGATATTGCCCATAATATATACACAAGCAGGCTGCTGCCACAGGACCAGCTTAAACGGGCCCCTTGGGGGTCCTGAGGTGGGGAGGGAAGGTACCACCTGCATGTGTCTGCTCATACTGTATGTGTGCCAATTACTCACTGACAGAGAGAGAGGAGCCTGACAGGCCATCGCTGTTTGGCAGATGACACGCACAAATACTTCGCACCGGCTTGACATCAATGGAAGGGGCTAAGATGAGGACTTGGTCTGACAGCTCAGTTGGACCAGGGCCAAGGAGGAAAATATAGGAGTCATGGCAATGGTGAGAGGAGGGTGTTAGGGGGATGGCAGAGGAGGGGTAGTGAGAGGATTAATATTACATTCATCTGTCTAAAGAGTGTGACAGGAGTATGACACACAGCATATGAATATTGGGAGAAAGTTTGCAGGGCTGTCTCAGTGTTTTGAACGTTAACTATTTATGAGGTAGACAGAATGAGGAGGGGATTTTAGTGTGTTTGCCCAAGGCTATGTGGTAGCTTAGTGTTTGAAATTTGGATTTTACATAAACCTGGCAGTTGTCATACAAGCCAAGAATAAACTGAGCAGCAAAATAATGAAGCACATCCTACTATCCCCTCCCCCCTTTCACAGACAACACTTTTCATTCCTCTGTCTTTCTGTCCAAGTGTTTTGACTACCCACCCTCTCTCTGTTTCACTCTTATGTATGTGGTATTGAATTCACGGTTAAAAACTGTCAGACATGGTCATACATTTGCTCATTGTAGTCTGCTATTGTTATGGAAATGAGGAGGAATTCTGAAGGCAGCAACTGTATCCTTTTAGTTACACCATCACCAGCGCTAACAGACATGCTGCTGATAGTTTCATGGCTTTAAATACATTGACAAATTTTGATTCCTGCCTGAATCTGATTCTAATGGAAACTACAGGAATATTTATTTTTTCCCTTAATTCTTTCTACAATGTTTTTATTGCAAGTCTATGAAATAACAGGCCTAAAAATATCATTTATATTGCAGTTATGAATTCATGCTCAGTGGTAGTAAGAGAAAAGAGAGTCTTAGACAGACATAAAAGAGCCTTAGACAGGCAGACAGAGCATTTGTTCAGGGTTCAGTTATTAAGCAATGCCACTGCGAGATACAAAAAAGAGATTCAAAAGAATGACACAGACAGATTTGGTCCTGTATAAAAAGGAATCCCAGAGTGAATCCAAAACTGAATGTGCAGTGGTAAGATTGGCTGGAATAGAGAAGAGGGAATGGATAAGCATTCTTATCCTCGAGGTGCTTCTGTATGCCAGTGCGTTGGAGAGTGTGCATGTGCGATGTATTTGTTTGTGTGTGATTTCAAAGGACGGAAGAATGAGAGGGTCTCCCCTGTGACACTGGCCACCTCTGTCATTCATGTTTCATCATTCATCATATGACATGATTATAAACACACAGACACACAAAACTGCACAGAGACATACCCACCTACAGTATAACAAAGAGCCTGGCTACTGCTTTATCTGCATGTCAGCTTGATTCTCCAAGAAGCCTGGATGGGTTGCGTGACACCGTCACAGTATCCCAGGATGCCCGCAGGCAGCCTTGGGACAAGAAGCACATCATCACTCCTCGCACTGCACTCCTAGGTGAATGGCAGGGGCTCAGGAAAAAGGAGTGGAGGAGAGGCAATAGACCTGAGGCCTATTGTGTAGAAGGAGAAATACCCATATTTGCCACAGTGGTCACTCAGACAGGCATGGTATAATGCACACAAAAATGTATACGCATGCACATAGCTGAGAAAGATGGGCGGTTCTGTCACTGGCGATTACCCTCCTGCCACTATGACATGGAGAGATTGGAGCGATATGAATGCCTCTGTAGCCCTAAGCGATGTTTAGGGGCAGGAGTTAGAGAGATGCGCCAGCCGCTGCTTATGAGGGGTCATAATCAGATGTGAAAGCTGTCTTGTACGCTTACAGGCAGCATTGTAGCGAAAGGCAATGTTCGCTGTAATATTGATACTGTTTTTCAGAGAGGATGGGAGGAAATTGGAAACACATTAGCAACACCTGATAGCTTTGAACTCATACAGAGGGGCTCAGAATGTTAATCATTCAGCAGGATTATCATCCCAGCGTGTGAATGATGGAAGGAAAGAAACAAAATCATAGCACTGGTGACTGCATAAAGAGATAGTGGCTTTAGTAAACAAGTCCTGTGGTATTTGAAATGATTATTGTGAGAAAATGATAGCCTTTAGTCTGCCCCCCTACCCCCCCAAAAATAGAAGAAGAAGAAAAGAACAGAAAAAAAATCACGCTATTTATTTTGGGCTCATCAAGTATGCAACAAAAACTGTATTTTCCTTTTCCCTGTGGTTTTGACACAAAAATCTAAATGCAGACTGTGGAACAGGATGAGATGTTTTGTTTCCCTGCCTCTTTCCCAGGAGTCATCACAGTGGAAACTATTTATTAACTAGATGCTGTGCTGGCTGGTCAGTTGGAGCTCTGTAATAGGTGGGGGGAAATGCTTGTGGAACCTTAGATTTATTTGATGCCACTCTCAGGTTTTCCAATCTAGTGCTTCTTGATGGTTCCAGCGCTCACATATAGAGGGGCTGGAAATAGCAGAGAGCACATCTCCGGATGAAAGGTGCCTCAAGGGTAGCTATCAGGACTGAGGAACAGAAAGTAAGCACCTCACTCACATGCGCACCCCAGCCCTCAGGGTCTTTGGGAGTGATGAGAACTGACAGTGGTTTGTGTGCAATGACTACTTCAGTGTTTGTGATCCACAGCTACTGGGCAACCGTCTTCACAAACCTCTAGCATCCACCGCTGACAACATGAGCCAAAAGATCTTTTGTGAATCACAGAAGCAGTGTACTTTCATTGTCTAAATCAAGACACAGGGGACAGTGCACTGTATCACATACGCAAGCTTCCAAAATGTTGCATCTGCAAATTTTCGGTGCTGAATGTAGTGGAAAAGCTGTGAGCAATCAATAGTTGCAGCAAGAAATGTATTCTGGAGAGAGATTTAAAGGGCTTTGGCAAGGTACATTCATCTTAACCAACATGCATAATTAATACACGCATTAGACACTAAACAGTGGTTAATGATTTAAAAATGCTGACCAGTAAAATTGCATGCATTTGAGGTTGTCAGATGAAGGTCCAAGCACTGTAATTTTGAATGGTTACACTCATCCGCCTTCGCCTCTCCTCTGTGGGTGTGTGAGATGCATTCATGTTGGAGTAATGGGTCACTATATACATAAATTATGAGATAGCTCTCCCTTTTACATTAAATGCACATCGCCGAAAATAAAGTATATATGTAAGTTCTTACAATGTTCACAATCTAAAATATAATCTAAAAATGAAATAAACTGGCATGCAAATACTAGTTGACTTTTATTTTGTTGATGTTTTCACCTTCGCTCTTAACGTCTCATTAAGGCACCCATGAGTATGTGGTTTGCACTGTAATGACTATGAAAAATCATATCAATTAATGACACATCACTGTCATTAATTCATATATGCAAATTCCACTCACAATACCCATCATTTCAAATAGCTTGAAATGATAAATTCATCCCTATAATTATGGTGATGATTCAAGTCAATGAGCAAACAAATTTCATTAATGGATTAAAAGCTAAAAATGGTCTGTTATCCAGCACTTAGAGGGAGGGGATTAGCCAGCAACCATATTAGACTTATCTTCATATGCAAATGAAAATGATTAGCAATCACCGGTTCCCCTGAAAGCAACAGCATCAAATAAAGAAAGTTACTGAGGTCGAAACAATAATCTTAACTATTGGAGAGAAATTAGTTATGTTTTTAACTAGGAGGTACAGTCAATCAAATGTTAATGCTGTTAGTATTCCTGCTCATTTGTAACTTGTTGGGTGAACTGGAACAAAAGAGAGCAAAGCTTGACACAATGCAGAACAACACAGCTGAAAAAGTCACTTACTATGAATCCAACAGAAATAACAACAGAATGATAAACTATCTCCACAACAGATGACTACATCAGTGCCATGCATCTTTGGAGCATTTTCTATTCACATTCCACTTACACTGGCTCCAGAATGGCTTTTGATGGCTGCCTGAGCTCATATTTATGTCTGTGTGCCTGCTGCCGCCCTTAGCACCAAAATGCAGCACTCCCTGTCAGTGGAGCCAGGCAGCTGATAGCCCTTATCTCATCTCCAGCAGCACAAGCTGGTGGACTGGGGGCACACCTTCCCAGTCCCTCCAGCTCTCTAACAACGCTTTCTCTTTGGGTGAATGGTCTCTGAGGGCTCAATTTAGACTGTGGATGGTCACCCTGCCTCAGATTAATGTTGGAGCACTGGGCCAATTCACAGGGATTTGCTCTGGCATGTTCAGTAGGCTGTGTTAAAGGTCTTGGAGAAACAAACTCTGACACGCATGTAATGGTTATACAACTGGATTCACTTGCATGAACAGCCTAGTGGTCACTGGCTTGGCTTTCTCTCTCCCTCTCTGTCTCTGTCGCTCTGATAACACTTCAATATTGGACTCCAAGCTATCCTCAGATGTATCTAGCAAGTTCAAAACCTCTCCTGCTTTAAATTGGTTGTGCAGGCAGACCGTGTTGTTAATCTTGAATTCATGAAGGAAAGCCTGAACGAAACCCTAATCCCTTGCCTCGTTATAAAAACATCATGGCACAAATTATCTACAGTATTAGGGCATGGTGGAAGTTCTTTTTATCTCCAGGGGTCCAAAAAGTGCTCTGACTGATCCTGAGTAGAAAAACACACACCCCGGGAGGACTCACATTGACTACTTGTCAAAGTTTCTTAGTGCAGCCAGCTCTAGGCTGACTGCTGTGATGCAAGCACATCTACCTTATCATCCACCTTCTGCTGTGAAGAACCAATACAGCGTGAAGAAACCCTTTTTTCCTTATACAGATGACTGAAAAGAATCAAAGAAAATAAGAAGAAGTCGCAGCACAAATATGAAATGAAAACAATTTATTGTATGAAAAATGGATGGATATTCTCTGATTTTGTGGACTACGTTTTCATTTCCTCCAATTTCCTACATGTGGATGCAATTTATTCTCTTTCTGCGGGATTTTCTTACTTTTCCATAAATAAGACACCGATTGATGTGGTATGGCAAGCTAATTATTAATTTAATGAAATGGTGATTTTGGGTCAACTCCACTGACTCCTCTTGTAAGAAACAGCCCATAAGTATTTTACGTAAAATTAAAGCAGATGACAATAAATAGTAGAAAATCCAAACATATCCACGTCTAAATCTGATCTACATTGTCACAATCCAGTCATACCAAACCAAACCTCAAAAACCTCTGTGGATGTAAACATCTTTTGTAGTGCTGTCACTGTTTAAAAGGAGATACCAGTGTTAAAGTCAAAGTAAAAGTCCCGAACCCACTTAAACATTACACGTTTAAATGTTTCTTTTACCATATAACTAAGTGTAACACGCTCCAAAGCAGTGTTTGACAGATGAAACTAAAATTACTGATGCTCTCACATTCTAAAATCCTATTACTATGAAAGCCTCTTATAATTGAGTTAGAAATTTCACAGTCTATTACTAATCATGCACTGCGAACATGTTCAAAGTCAGAATCCATGTCAGACACTGTCTAATCCCTCCTTTTAATGTATCGGATCCAACGGTCCCCTTCATTAGGGTGCCTATAGGTTCCTCTTCCTCTCTGTGCTATAATGAAAGAAGAGTGTATGAAATAGGGATGGAGAGAGTGTTTGCTCTGGAGAGAAACAGCAAAGATTTTTTTCTCTCTTCAGACTGTGTCCTTATTAGGGCTTTTCTTTTCCAAAGCAAGGTCACCGCGTCTACCAACTTTCAGCTTTATTAGCCTTGGGCTTGTCCTCAGGCACTAAGTGGCTCTCACGTAACACCACGGAATGCAACCTCTGATTATGCCTTATGTCTCACTCTCCCCCCTTTTTCCCCCCATGTTACGCATTAGAGTTTTCTCCCTCTCTACCTCATCCTCCTCTCTGTTGCTTTCTGTATTGAAGTTTTCCTGCAGCTTGCCTCTTGCCTCCACCCAAGCCGCGGCATGGCTTCTCTCTCCTCCAATCCTCCTCATTAGATTCTCCCTGGATAACCTGAGAAAAAGAGCTCCTCTGTCTTCTTCTCCTCTCCATCATAGCCTCTGCCACCCAACCACAGGATTCATCTGCTGGCGACGACTGACCTTTGACACCAGCACCTCGCAGGCAGGATTACCACTGAGTCCGGCTCAGGCTTTGTTCCTGGTAGCCAGGGGAACAGAGAGAGTCTTTAATGAAATTCAAACTTTGGGCATGAGGAGCCATGGACATCTGAGGACCTTACTTCCCCTCACCTCAGTTGCAACGTGTGGAGATCAAAAAACCTTGAGCCAAGCTGCAAAGAGGAATGTTGCTCCACTCTGTGAATGCACAATGATGATGAGAAACAATGGGAGGTTTAGGCGAGAACCAAGGTTTTTTGAAGGACTCAAATATTCTTGCTAGCGCTGTCAATTAGCGTTCCATTTTCTCTTGCTGATGGCAGCCAGTAAGCTGAAAACATTGAAGAGTTAGCCTGAAAAAGTTTAAATAAAACAAGATACAAAGAGGATAAAATAAGTCATCACACGTAATGTAAGTTAACGTCTCTCATTTTCATTTAGTGCTTTGGGAAATGTACCAAACGGGCTGAGGCCACTGGGTTTATCAGTCTGTCAGGCACATCTGTGAAGCCATCCATCTTCTCACTTCAGGTGCAGAGCCATAATAACTGTGGATTCCATATGCTTCCTCGCCTTTCCAGATTGTGTCAAGGAAGTTTAAGTGTTTTCATTTCCACACAGATCAGCTCTGTGTAACACTGCAGGTGAAGGCTTAACGCAAGGTACACACAGAGAGCAGCATAGCGTGCAGTGTATGAGAAAATCATCTCCCAAAGTAGTGAAATTTCCTCAATCAGCTGTTCATATAAACATATACCATACATGTCTGTCTGTCAATGGCTTGTTTGCTATAACTGATTACTGGAGATGCATAAAAAGCCACCTGGCACACCAAGCTGAGTTAAGACACTCATTTTGAATGATGGTAAATATATTTATGCCACACAGTTAAGAGATGCATGTGCTGTTAGTCACTGATATACTGCAAAAGATTCCTTTTAATAGTAACATATAATCATATTAAGTTCATATTTCATCGCATACCGTAAGCATCTCCAATTAGAGTATGCAATTCAATCCCTACAGCTGGTCCCGGCTCTAACTGTAAGACCTGTGTGAAATGTGGGATAATATTTTTCTATTGGAATTGTGGTTGGAAGCTCTGTACAGAAAAAAAAACTTGTCATGGTAACAGCTGTTGGGATTTTGGTGCCTGCTGTACTGAGATCTGTCAAGGGGTCTCAGAAAGCTGGGCATCAGTAGACGTGAAATTCCCAAATCTGAGAAATTGGAGAGCCACAAGTAAAAATCATCATATAACTGTCACACAATCAGCAAATCTTACAAACAAGCATCTACCATAAAATAACAAGAATTTTATATCTTGTTTCATCATAAGAAAAATCCTTAATTTTAATAGCCACACTAAATCAGAATTTTATTGTCTACACTGCTGATGTACACAAGGGATGATTTGCCTGAAAACAAATACTGTAAATCATGCCTTCTGTCTTCCCAGTGCACCGGTCAGAAAACAGTCTATTTAGAAAAAGAGGACAAAAAAAAGTATACGCTCTGCCATACGATATATTGAGATGGGACTGCAAATTAAAAAAAAAAAAAAAAAAAAGAAAATCCTAGAGGCCTCATCAATCACCAGGGAGGGGGCTCCATGGTTTGAAGCCCTGCTCTGGTTTTGTCATTGACGAAAAATGGCTTTCCATAGAAAAATGAGCAAGATCACACGCACACACACACCCTGGTCCTGTATTGATTTTTATGGTGGATGATGGGGCTGGTGGGTAGTGGAAGCAATGCTCTCAGAGCAGATGTCTAATGGTGTTTAGAGACTCTCCACTTTATCAAGCCAGGCCAGCACTGACAGTTAGATGCTGGAGGGCAATTAAAATTAAAGCCTGCCTGATTAGAATATCATATTCATCTGGATGGTAATTACTATGTCTGGCTTCGTATAAATAATTAATTATGCAAAACCCATGCAGCTGCCACTGGCTAGAGTTAACTGACTTTCTGTCAACGTCTCACAGTTCTAGAAAGGATAAAGAGATTTGGGAAATAAGCTCTTTAGCCGCTATCTGGAAGCCCGCTGGGGTGTGCATGCAGCGCCCATTGAAACAGTGGCAGCCTGCCCTCTGTGTGCAGGTGGCTTCACCAAGACATTGTGGGGTTTCCTTTTGAAGATGTATAAAGGCGAAAACACTCTCTTTAAGGACATCCTCTTTCTTGTGCCCTCTGACTCCTTTGCTCACACTCTGCTCACGTCTCACTTTGTGACACAGTCTCCCTCTCTTTTGAAAAAAAAAAGATGATTTTCTAGTCTTTCTTTCTCACTGTTACCACACCATTAAGTGGAGACTCTGTAATTAGTCTGCATTAGTAATTATAGCCTGCATTTCCTGCCTCTTGTTAAAATGCATTGACGTTTGATTGCATCATATCTGTCTATGTGCACTGACATTTCTAAGCTTGTTTAATCAACTTGTGTGATCTTACTTTGTTAATATAACAGCTGATTGCTGGTTATGCTGCATCTTTTGCTGTCTGTGGATTTTACAGAGAATATGTTAGCATTTCGGATATAAAGACGAGAAATATCTTCAGTGAAGGGATCCTGCAGCATTTTACAACAGTAGTGTAACCACCCTGAATCTAGTCATCTATGACCATACCACTCTAGGAAATAACTCTATATTACACTTACAGGGTTTATTAGGTTCACCTAGCTAAAACCAATGTATTCTATTACAACAGCCATACAATAAATCATATCTTCATGAAGACTGTAATGTTCAGTTTTTGCTTCTGCTTTTTTCCCTGATTTTGGAGACTTTTTTTTGGAGACACGTATGTGGTGCTGTTAAATTGTATTGCATTATTGTGAGAGGTGATTTTGCATTTTGTCAACACCATTTATCTCAATGAGGGTAGACAAAATAGTATAAACACCTCTAAAGCGGTACCATTTCAGCCGCACCACAACCTACAGTCTTCAAAATGACCACAAAGTTGATTCAAAACCACCATAACCAATTTCTACAAAAACTGGAGACATAACCTTCATAAAGTTAGGATTTATTGCAGATTTAGATGGTCCTGTAGAACCTTTTGGAAGGTGAGATGTTTCTCAAGGGATTCCCATTGAACTGATCTCTTCTGGGAGGTGAATATACTGTAAGTGTATGAAAAATATGTTTGCATTGCTTTTCCTAGATTACCTCAGTATACGCGTCTCCTGTTCAGGCCATTAGCGAGACAATTACCAGAGTACCGCCCCCAAAAACAGGGTTCTGGCATCCAACCATCTCTTAAATATAACAAGGTGAAATTGCCAGAGCATCTTTTGTCACAGAAGATAATTAGAAACACCAGTGGTGGAAAGAGGGGTGGTATGGTCAATGGAAAGAAGAGACGACAGCCACATGTATCACACGTTCACATCCAAAGCGTTCTTTTCTTATTAAAATTTCTAATCACGCAAATATAAACAATTAGCAAATGTTTAATAAGTGAAGCTGAAATCATGTTCATGGTGTACACTTCATTACTGTGACCTTCTCCAAAGACATCCATAGCTCACAAATTAGCTTCATGCTGTTAAGGACGTTAATATGGTAATCAAATGCAGAAGGTTATATAAGCAGCGAAGGTTATTCCATTTCATGTGGGAGAATGTGCAAGAGGAAATTGAAAACAGAGGGAAAAGACCTCAAGATCACGTAGAGTATTTATCAACCTTTACATGTCTCTTCAGTTACTCTTTCTAGCACAGCATTTGACCAAAGTTAATTGTAACATTGTGCAAAAGGAGCAATGCTGACAAGCGAGAAAAGTTAGAAACGGAGAAGCCGACTGTGCTGCCTAAATCATGTGATAAACATGTGAGTACTTATGAACTCAATGTTCCAAAGTTTTCTGAAACCAAATTTTACTGGGTGGGAGTCTGTGCAACAGTACCTCTGAAACCACAATTGCAGCTTGGGGACCTCTGTCTGGAGAAAATCTCCTGAAATAGAGCAGCTGTGGACCCCGTTTAACAATATCTGCAGCTTTCATTTGCACCAACAATCACTTGAATTATAAATCAAGTGAAAATGCTAGAATCAAATAAACAATCACACAACTTTGTGTTAGAGACCTGCTTTTCCAGGAGCACACAATGAGGCACTGGTGCTGTGTGTTCTCTGTTGCTTTACTAATGTTATTATTGATTTTAAGGTTCCATTGACCACTGGGATAAGGTAGCTAATTATGTTCAGCAATGTTTTACTTGATGTATGCATGTTTTCCCTCTTAGCCTCGAGGACTCTGTGGTGAGAGATGACTTGCTACATGCGTTCTTTGATAATCTTTTCACTGTGGGAGGTTTGGTGATTATGGAGATCTCAGGGCTGAAGCTGTGGGATATAAGCTCCCTATAAGCATCATCCTGCCACTGTAGAATTGGCTTGAAGACAATGCCCACGTGCCTTTAAGATGTATAAAGATGTAAAGTTCTTGACTTCATATTTTTTGTTTAAAGTTTATTTGGAGTTGGAGTTGTTGAATGCTGAACGACAAAAGTTGAAGATGGAGAATGAACATGCAGAACATTGTTTAACAAGAAAGACACAAATCTGCTTTTGACATTTAAATATGAACACAGCATACTGTGCTATTTGAGCCAAACACATTTTGCCAGAAGTATTGTTGACCCAACAGACGTCTACAGAAAATCTGCAAATCACTGAACTACCAACCAGAAAATCAGTCAATATTGTCTTTCCTGTGCTCTCAATTATAATGTAAAACAGCCCCAGGATGGCAGCCCAAAGCTCCATCCTAGTCTCCACAAACACTTCTGGAGGGGCACCTGGCGTTGCTGGCACACTGGACCTCACCATGGGGAAGGAGGGTGAGGTTTTGGCTCAGACTCTGAGCTTCTGTTTGCAAGGTCACAGCTGCCTCATTGGTGGCTCCCACTGCCTTGTCTGGCACTGATGCAGTGTGTGTCCTCCGCTGCCATCCTGCAGGAGGCAAAGCATCCCAACTTCCTTGTGATGGCAGTTTCAGACAGCGTGTTAGCACATGTCATCAAACCAGCACACAGTCATACCACTGAGGGGGCTATTCTGTGCCAGTAGGGGTAAAGGATTACAAGCAAAGGTGAAGAACTGAACCTGCAGTATAAAGATGTATCCTGCACATCAGCTAGACAGATGCATTTAAAGACTGGATCTGTTTATTCAGTCTGAGTGCTTATAGAGTAATAGATTTTGGATCTTTCAGACGTACACAAAAAATAGAAATGGGTATCCACAAACACAGACACAACAGCTGCGGATAATAAGTTGTGTCATCCAGCTTTGCCCAGAATAAGATGAATGGCATTTATGTGAGCAGAGTATAAATGAAGTTCCCAGTGCTTCAGTATCACTGCTATCTTTGGGCTTGTCGCGGCACCTGCTGTGGGCAGATATCGACTGGAGGAAAAGGAAGATGTGGGTGGGGTGGTTAGGTGCTGGAGGATCGTGGCAACAGTCCACAGAGCACTTCCCCATTCCTTTGACTGCATGTTGAAAGGCAAGATTCCAGCCGGGTGTGGGTGGGGCGGGTTGGGTTTGGGGGCCTTGAGGGGGTTGAGGGAGTGCAGGGAGTGTGTTGGGAGGTTGTTTAAAGACTTAGGAAGAAAAGCTCAGGGAAAATAAATCAAGACTGTTTCATGTAAGATATGAGATTTGCATTGAGCCTTTTTCAAATGAGCCCCTTTATGTCTGAAAATGACTGACAGTCATAATAGCTGGGCGACTCACAGGAAGAGGAGAATGGAAATGGGCAGGGAGCCAAATCTAGTTTCCTCACGAAAAACATAGCCTCCAAAATAAAGCAACACAGCACCGGACCAGCTGATTTTAGTTTAGCACAGCTCATAATGTGGAAAAACTGGGAGCTCTTCCTGTCCATAATTGCTACATATCCAGCATTAAAGAAAAAAAGACATATGTTTTGGTTGCCCTAAGTGAAATAGTTTGAAGTGCAGGAGCCTCCCTACTAACAAGCCCATAAATTAGCCACAAGGACAAGGACCAAGGGAGAGGAAGAGGGAAAGATAATAACTTATGCTTGTTGGATAGAAGAAAAGAATATAGGCACATGAGTAAACTTGCTGCAGAAAATCTAAGACAAATCTACATTCCTCATCCAGTATATATCTACATTTTTAAAGTGCAATCATATTCTCTCTTGTGGTGTTAAATTTGACTGTGAATGAATACATTTGTAGATAGATGTGGTTATTTGTGTGTGTGTGTGTGTGTGCGTGCGATTTTGTGTCTGTATGTACAGGTTTGTGCATTCATGTGAACACGTAGTGTATCATACAAGTGCAAAATCACAGACAACAGAAACTTTGATGCCCTACGCTGTATATAGAGTCACCGGACTGTGACCACTTTTACTGAGGCAGAGCCCTGGTGGATACGGTGTTTCAATTCACATGGTGTTGATTCCAATTACACCAGCACCAACATGTTGGAGATACACAGAAGAACCATGCATTTGCAAACAGCCTGTGTTGTGTGATTTGATTCCTCTGGAGTGGATGTGTTGTCGGTAAAATCATCCTGTTGTGTAGTGTCAGTTCAGTTTGAGGCAAAAGGAACATTCAATTTCCAGCTGCAGAACGGGCCACATATAACCGCCACAATACATTGTGTTTCATCACCGAACTCTGTGAGGTGTTGCAGGAAAAATGAAATGGGAACAGACTTGCTAATTGAAACGGTCACGCTTCCTGGTTTCCATTAGGGTAATTGGCATATCTATTTAGGACATACATATTTTGTGGAAACATGTGCAACTGAGCCGTAAATGACGTATGAAAGCAATTTAATGTGTCATAGTTACTAACAGTTACTAAGCTATTCATATCCATTTCAAGAATGCCTCTTTCTTAACATGTTTCCCAACTTAACTAAATATGTGCAACCTGATCAGGGCCTTATCTACCCATGAAAACATGGCTGTCTTTGGTAATTTTTCTGTGAATTTCAGGATTTTAGAAAACCAAAACACAGTTTACATGTATGGAGATTAACATAGTCAGTCACCAGTGTTTTTAGCATGAACAGCACGGTGAAATAAAATCTTGAGTTAATAATGTAATGAGGCAGAATAAAACAATACTGATAAAGTCATGGCTGATCTGCACACACTAGTCAGTTTTAGGGTTATATTTTCCTCAATTATTGGGTAATACCAGTATAGATTATATGCAATAACAGAAAAGTAATGGGGATAATATTATGCTGGGTTCATATTTTATGAAACTGCATGGCATTCATGGGGTCATGTTTTCACAGTTTGTATGGGGTAATACCCTTTTGGAATTACTTTCACTGTAGTACCCTATTGTAATACATTACACAATGTAATAATTTTGCTCTTCATGCTCAGGTGCAACTCATAATGTTAATGTATGTATGTAATATATTGTGTACGCTGACTTGAACACCTAAATGGAATGGAGCCATCCTTATTAATGTTATTAGTTACACCTGTGCCTCTTGTCCAAATGTCCACTGTGAGAAAAGTCTTTACTGCCAAAGTTTGACTTCAAACGCAATAACCTGGAAACACATGTGGTAATTGAAATATAAAACCCTGAATCAGGGCTGGGTTTACGTACACTACACTACACTAAAGCCGCGTTTCCACCAAAAGTACCTGGGACTTTTAATTCCCTGTATCTCTTTTCAAGTAACTAAAAGGTTCCTTCAGCTCATTGTTGTGTGTGTTTCCACCGTGGTCTAAAGACCTGCGAAGATTAGGCAAATTAACCAGCTGACATACAAAGTGATGCACAGGCATCGTTATTTAGTAACCACTATCCATAAGCAAAATTTATAAGTGAACATCAGATTTGACTGGAATATAATGCAAATCTATAGGCTATGCTTGACCATTAAACAGCTTTTTTGTGTGGGAGTATAATGGAGAGACACACAATAAAGTTTGTTACAAATTTAATAACAAACTAGATAAAGCTGTCAAGTTCTTAAAAAAACCCCGGCACAGAGAAAACAACACAAAAATAAAATTGCAGCAGTCTGGAAGGTTATTGATACATTTCCAGCCGACAAGATCTCAAGATCAGCTGCAGCACACGTCTGTGTCCACCTGGGCGTCAGAGGAATGTGATTTTTAATTAGCTTTATTATCTGCTGTAATCAGCTGTTCCGCTTGTTTTGGAGAGGAGGACTTCAGAGCGACTTCGGAGCGACTTTGGCTCTGTATAAAAACTTCCTGACTGATGAAAATTTAAAACAACAACTTCGGACCCAGTATTAAGCGTAACTCCATCAGCTGTTTGCTGTGAACACACGGCTGCAGGCTGGCTGCTATTTCTGAGCAATACATTTAAAACACCCAACATGCTCTATTTAAAGCCAGTAGCCTCTACACGTCCATTCAGAAATTCACTGTAAGGCAAGCCCCATCCCCCCAAAAGTACTGGTACTTTCAGAAAGTACTACCCCCCGAGCAGGGAATTTCTGTAAAATAAAGACCCTAGAACTAAATTAGACCCTGGTCCCTTCAGTGAAAATGCAGTGAGTTCCTCCAAAGGTTCCTAGTTCCATGGTATAGTTCTTTTGGTGGAAACGCGGCAAAAGTAAGTAGTGCCCAGAATTATGCAGGTCTTCTTTGTAGTGCTATCTCAAACCTGGCTTTTAATAAAAAAAAAGAGATCTATGTGTTTAGGTTATCTCAACACCTTTGCCGTCAATTCCAGTGGGCTGGCATACTACGCAGTGACTTGGCTCATTCCTGCATTCCTTGAACACTTGGTGGAGATTTCCCATCAGCAGTCACCTGATGTTGGTGGTCTAATGGTTGGGATGACCCTGTGGAAATGGGCATAGTGCCACCCTGGATCTTTCCCATCTGCTGCGTACAGGGTGTAGCACATTATCATGTGGTGCCCTTGAATGGAAACGGCATCCATGACCAAGAATGGGGATCAACAGAGAGATTAGGAAACGTAAACCAAGGACAACATGTTTGAAAAGGTGGATGCAGGGGTTTAAATAAACATCGTTCATTAAAGCTGCAATTGTCAAGACAGGTGCAAAAGTGGATCCAGATGCAGACAATGAGGCAAGTAAATAGGCAAAAATCACAAAGGTTTATAGTCCAAAAATGTGCAATGGGGAAGTCCAGGAAACTGAGCAAAATTAACTGAAGCAAAAAGTAGTTCTTGTCAAAAATACAGAACTGGCCGTGGCATGTGTACCACTGATGCGAAATGACGTTCTGGCAGGGAATGAAGAGTCAAATCAAGAGGGTAAGCCAGAGATCGAACAGTGAAGCCAACCAAAGCCTGCATGGAGGGTTCCATGTAGGCCCAAAAATGACGTCAAAACCCTGTGACATCCCGTTGCACATGAGAGATTTAACCGAATTGCTTAGACTATAAACTCTCAGTGAATCTAAATAAACTATCAGTGACACTGCGTTGGTGTTTGGCAGGTGGGCTGATTAAACAGTGACTATCTGAGTCAGACAAAGACACTGAGCCATGATTATGCTCTATGATCATGCGCAGTAGATGCTGGTGCCAACAGGAAGTAGCCCTGTCTTAGTATTTAATTGATCCAAAACTGGCTTTACTTCTCTCCATTCAAGTCTGCGGGGTGGCTTTGTCCAGTAATATACTGTCCATGAGTTGAATACTGCAGGTCTTGATTACTGAATGGCCAACAGGTGTGGATAGGTAGCGAGCCCGGGGAGGAGGGCTGGGAATGCCACACCCATAGTCACAAACACCAACACAGAGAGAAAAAAACAGATGACAGACAAAAACACTAGGAAAGGGAAAACAGGAAACACTAGGCCTGGGGTTTAGGGGCAGATTCTGACAGTAATGTACTTTTTGACCAATAGAAATTCCAAAACAAACTCACAGCAAGTAATCTACCTATTATCAAGCAACTGCAACAACACAAGACATTAAAATATTACTTATCAGTCCAACAAAATAATCCCAGCTCAGCGTCTGTCTTGCAGACTTTTATTTCTCAAAGCTCTTGCCAACACCCAGGAGTTTCTTCTCCTCTTCCATTAACTAACGTTATATCCATAGAGGCAGCTGAACCCCGTTGTGTTGCCCACTCGCCAGTCTGTGGCACCACTCTCCACCAGCAGCAGAATAATGTTTTGTGCATGTAATAGGTTTTGCAAAGTGAAAAAGCCCAAAGTCCACTCCAAAGGGAGTTCCCGTCTCTCACCGAAAACACTGCTCTGAACTTCCTGAAAACAGCTGGTTTGTAGTCCAGCCTTTTCCCCTTTGATCCCTGTGATGACACATCAAAATGCGTGTCATTATGCTCGCATAGTAGCTAGTCTGACACGCCCTCAAAAACACCGGTGGAAAAACACACTGAGCTGCAGCACACAGTGACAAAACGTCCGCCTGCTGCCTCCCCTCTCCCTTCCAAACACTAGCTACCCTCCGGGCAGTCACTGGATATAAAGTTGTTATGTAGAGACAGTGCTCAGTTAAAACTTTATGGATGAAAGATACATTTGTGACAAATTAATAACTCACCACTCTTGAAACTCTTGCTCCAATCCATGTTGCTAAGATGGTAAGGGGATATACAGCTGAACTGAAGCTGTGTTTACAGGCTTCTCACAACCCACCCTACTCTGCTTCTGATTGGCTAGTAGTCCTTAACTAGGAACTGCGCATATGCATCTCCCAACAAAGATAGTAGAGGCAAGATGCATCACTCCATAGATAAAACAAAGCGTTCAACACACAGGGTGAAAAGAGGTGCTGCAGCAATGTGCAGTATGACAAAAAATATGGTGTTTTTTGAAAATGAAACCATGTAAACCTGTTCTGGTACAACCCCTAAATAAGACTTTGAACCTTCAAAATGAGCATAATATGACTTCTTTAAGCAACAGACGGAAGAGCAATTACAGTAACTAGGCCGATGTATGTCATTGGGAAGTGTCTCATCTACTTTGCTAACATCAACTTAAGATATATAGCTAGAGGCGAAAACTCTGTCTGTGAAACCTAATTTTGCTTGAATTGACAATTTTGCTAACACATCTGTCTTACATCCTTTCAACTCTTTTAGCTCACACCAACGTATAAAAGCCAGTTCGATATTTACTCTTGTGCCGGTCTCTTACTCAGTCACTCTCTCTTTAAATGAGCTTCAAAAGCAGCATTTACTACTCCTATGCTAACAGAAGCACTGTAAACCTATGTCCATTACTTTTCAGGATGACACCGTAATCAATTCTTTTCAGAACTAAGCATTTAGAAAGGTATGCTGGTAGTGTGTGACTAAAAAGAAATATAGGTCTTTGTGTTATGGTAGAAACTAAGGATGTACCCTAATCTAAATGCATTAATCGGGAAAGAACCGAAGTTTGTTGTCATTATTTGTGGAAAAAAGTAAGCTCATGTGATAAACCGTGTGAGAATGGAACTAAAGAAAGGTATTAAATCAGTAGCTGCAGAAGAGAAAAAGCAACTGCTGTGTCTGTTCACCAGTCTGTCTGTCTAAAGCTGCTGGTGTGTCTACAGCTGCAGGAGCCAGAGCTCCAGAGAACTTCACTGCCGAGAGTCAGGGGGATGCATGCAGTCTTAACTGGCCGGGCTTTGTGGTTTGTGAACAGTAGCTACAGCAAAACACAATAAGACACCAAAATTAAGACTGACGTCATTATGGAAATTCTTTAGCATTGTTGTAACTCGGCATAGTTAAAAAAATAAGTTAAAAAAAGTTGCATCTACCTTAATTAATCACTGATGCACCACCCACCGAGCATGTGCAAGTTTCTATATACAGTATCTTTATTGTGAATAGTTTCTATTTTCAATACAAAACATTTTTTTTGTTCCTGATTGTTCAGTGTCCCCCAGTTAAAGGTTGAGTGGTGATGTGATTCAGATAGTTCATAGAAGTTTAGTTAAAAATTAAAAAAATAAAAATAGAAATGAGATGAAAAGTACAGTGTGTTTTAAATCAATTTGACACATTAAAGGAAAAATATTTGCATTGCCAATGAATATTAGGTGAGAAAAAAACGCCATATTTGACTTTAACTTCCTGTATAAACCACACCAAAGTCCGACCGATCTGAATACAGATACAGAGACAGATTATTTTGTTGGTTGAACAGATACACAGATAACGACATCTCTGTACATCTCTTGTAGAAACCATTTAAATGAAATGTATGTAGAGGTGCATGTAATGACAGTTTGCTAGGCTCCATGAACCAGTCAATCAAAAATCACCCACACACAAAATATTCAAAACCAGGCCTTGTGCTTTAATTGTTTAAATAATTTGGCAGAGTTCAGCATGTCTTTAAGCAACTGTACCATCACCGCCTAAGAACCTCATTGTGCTGGTCGTGTGTACTATTCTTTTCTCTTCCTTCCTCAAATATGGAAGCAGCTATCTGAAGCGTCCATGCCGGTGGATTATCCCACAAACCACCAATCCTTTTGCAACAGTTGAGAGGATGAGAGTGCCTGTTGGATCACCTCCAGGGCCTGCTGGTGCCTCTTCTTCTACTCCCCTTCCAGAGCAGCCTCCAGGCTGGGGCCCGAATCCCTGAATCTCTCATCCACTCTGTGCCATTTCTCAGTCTGTGCCACACCCCAGCAGTGAGTGGCACAGGCAGTGTTCTGAAGCCTTCTGAAGGTTGAAGGCTTGCAAATGCAGATCCAGATGGTTTTCTTTTATATTGGTCTATCCGTCTGTCCACCAAGTATTGTGCCTTTGCATAATGTTTTTTGCTCTGAACATTACCTTGCACCTATCAGGCCAGTACAGGTAAGAGTATAACAAGCTTTTTTCTTTACATAGAGAGGGGCGGCAAGCATGTCTGCTTGTCCCATGCTGTTATGGTAAGATGCACAGCCACAACATTAATAATCACTTGTGAGTATATGTAAATACAAGCATATATGCGGGTTTAACCACAAAAAACCCTCCCACACACATCCTGTAGACACACTGTACACACTTACTGTATTTGGTCTCTCACTCAGTCCCACCCACACAAGCTATCCTCAACATTCACATCTGAGCTCTGTGAGGTCTGTCTCCATTCACTCAATTAGAAGTGGGCCCCGGAACGTTTCACACAAATGCTAATGCCCAAGGGCAACAAAGCCAGTGATGAGGAGATGGTGCTCTCTTGAAGCCAGAATGCATGTGCAATCAGTCTGCAGGGCTTTAGTTTAAACAAAGCGTAATCAGACAAAATAACTGAGAAGGACACGGTTAAGAGTGAGAAATGGATGGATTGGCAGATGCAGAGTGAAGCGAGTTGTGTGTAAGCCCACATCAGACAGATGATTGGACAAATGCGGAATCCATTCTCGCTGACAGCCAGTCTCAGATGCCCCTTAACTCCACTTTTCAGCGGCTGCCTTAACGTAATGAGGTTAATAAGTGGACATGGGAGACATCTCTGAAAGCGACTCTGAGGATAAACGGTGGAAATGTCTTCATGAGTACAATCACACTTTTAAAAACTCAGTCCTGGGTTTGTGCTATGCAGACAGAAGGCTGTAAAATCAACAAAACAAGAGCAAGAAAGGAATTGGAAGAAAGATCTGAATAGTATAAAGAACTATAATTTTAGGAAAGTTTCCAAGATAATGCTGGTGTATGTATTCTAAAACAAACTCGTTTAAAACTGATTTATATGCAGTTTTTAAGCGGAGACCTTAACGCCTCCACCAGTCACAGTGGGAATGGACAGATTGGCTTCTAATGGTTATCCGATACTATGCAGCAGTATACCTATGTGTTGTTTAATAAGGTGAACTGACCTTTCATCATGGTTATAAATCAATGACATTCTCCCACTGCACTGCATGCAAATACATAATATTATCATCCCACACACACATGCACACACACACCCACCAAAGGCAACATATTCACAGAAAGTCAAATCTAAAGATTAATACACAGATTTCATGGCCCCACATTTCTACGTGTTCTCCTCGCCTTTCATACACACACACAATTTTACAAACAAATTCCGTTCAACCCACTGGTCAGTGATGAAATAAAAAATAGATTCATTTTCTTTTGCTCCTGTACAGTTTTGGATAAAAAGCCTCAGAAATGATCTAGGTAAGTGGAGAGGGGAGAAGCAGAACTAGATGAGGCAAGATTGTGTTTGATTGCAGGTAAATGGTAGAGGTTTGTGTTCAGGGCCTTTGATGTTGTTTTTGAAAAGACCTGCTGGCCTTTCATTCTGTGATTACTATTCTTCTGCCAAGGCATAATGGCTGAGGTACAGCTGTTGGTAATGAAGGCATTACCAACAGCAGAATAGAGTAACAACTGTAATGTCCAAATTCCACTCATTTACCTCCCAAATAATACTTCACCTCACCCCACAGCAGCGGCAATAACGGCAAAATCACAGCTAATGCTATCTCGTCTGTCAGAGAAAACAATATAAAAACAATGTATTTCTTATTACTCTGCCTTGCTTGCCCGCTCTCTTTCTCTCTGCTTGATCACTATAAGTACAACCCTAAAGGAGAACAGAGTGCTTCCAATGCTGAAATAAAGTGGCGGGGCTTCTTCTCCTGCTGCTGTTCATTCTCCAAATCGCAATTTATTTTTGCATCATCAACACAAAAGGAAAAGCGATAAACACTCACTGTGTGCCTAGACATACTTTGTCCTCATAGGCCCTGCCACGGGCCAAGATAGAAACATAGGTCCACACACCGCTATGCGTCTCTTTGTGAGTGTGTGTGTGTGTGTGTGGAGAAGAAGGGCGGGGGTCTTTGGGCTACGTTCCCTGCCTCTCTAATAAGCCACCGGCTTGATGCCACTGCTCTCCTGCATGGGAGGAGATAAGAACTGGCAGAGTAGTGGTGTGGGCTCCCATTGAAACCCAATGTGCTGCTAAGCTTCCTCACAGCCCCCAGCAGACCCTCAAAATGCATACACACCACCACACACGTGCACCTTTATGCACACCTACACACACACAGGCTACAAAGGCAGCCCCCAATGAGGTAATGTTGTGATTACAGATGCAAGAGCACAGACAGCGCATTGGGAATATGAGGTGGAAGGAGAGAATGAGGGAGAAAGGAGAGGTGGAAAATAACAAGTATTAAGTCCACTGAGACAGCATTAAAAAAGCACAATGCTTTGCTTGTTGTTCAAAAAGAGTGAGACTACTGAACTGAGGAATCTCTACTTCTTTTTTTCCTTGTGTAGCCTTTAAAAATTACCACACCAGCAGGACTCATCCCACCCCCATTTACTATCTTTCTTTCTTTTTATAAATATATTTTTTACATGCTTCAGCAACAGTAACTATTGCGTTATTGAAGAGGAGAAATGTTTTGAATTTGTGTGGGCTAAGGGGATGTCATTTGCATATCAAACCTTGTTTTTCAGGCCACAGGGGAGTTGAGTTCTCTTCTTTAACCGTTTGAGATTAACCCTATGCAAATGGAGCAGATGCCAAACTCCAATAAATCAGCACTTAGGAGAGCCTACATCTGTGGAAGACATTGTTATGAAGGCCAATCCAAACCTTCCACACCCGGCCGTCAGTAATTGCGAAACTGTTGCTTATCCATCTGTGGAGTGTTTTGTAAAGGAAAGAGAGGAGTCAGCTATTGTATTGGAGGAAGGCTGAAGTGCTGTTTTGCTTTTGAATAAAATTCTATCACCTCATTAGCACATTTACCAGCGAGTGACCATCAGTTGTCAACTATAAAAATCAGCTGCCTCAGGGTACTCTATCATTCTACTGCTTTTTTCTCTCAGTGTCTGTATTCATTTGCAAATATTTTGGTAATAGACTAACAATCAAGCGTCTTACAATGAATCCCATTATCATCCAAAGTCTGTGAAGGCTTGTTTTTACAGCAGGTGTTGTGGATTGTCTAAATGTGGTACCTGAGAAGCGATATAAAGCATCGCTCTGTATACAAGAGACAGAGCTGAAATAAGAAAAATACTTGTATACACCTTTATTCCTAGAGTCAGTGTTGAAGTAAATATTTGCTGAACCCTCCCATAATTCTGCCAATTCTCTGTTTGAAAATGAGTGAACAGGATTGTTGAAAGAGTTGTGTTAAAATAATGGGTTACAAAGTAAGATGGGACACAGCAGAATGATAAATCAGTGTGGAAGCATGGGTTTTGTTAATGAAGATAAATTGTCACTTGAATTTAAGAGTATATGCAACAAGAGCAAGTACAGTGTTCATTAGTCTTACCATTTGATGCAACAGCACAGTAGTTCCAAGAAATTGGCACAGAGGAGTAAAAACGTATTGTTTTATCTCTGTTGGTCACGGTGGCAGGTTCCAAATTGCAGTTGTACAGTATTATGCCATGCAGTTTTGTGTTCTTCCATAAGGCCATGTTGTAAAGAGCCAGAGGAATCCAAAGCAATACTGATTGGAGAGACACTTTTAAATGCTGGCCAGCCTGGATTTATGCTTAAATGCTAATTGCATTTGAGAAGACGCTGCATAGCTAAATGATGTAATACATAACAAACTTAAGTAAATGTGATGTGTAGTTAACTGAAAAGTATAATATTTTGTTTTCTTATCAATACTTTGGTGTTTTATTTGTCTGCCATTGTGTTAGTAATCTAATAAAAAATTATAAAATTGTTTTTTAATTCATTGAGTGTCAGTCTATGTGACACTTTTTTGAGGTACCATAGTGTTCCTGTTTTGTGGAAATAGGGTCTTTTATAATGCAGGTCCTTTTCTAGATTTTTATTAAAACAGGATTCTCTGATAAAGATTTTAATATAAAAGACTATTTGCTCTATAGATCATTGCTTAATACAGTATCACAACATTGTTTATTGTTGTCCTTCAAAATGCATCGAGCTTTGCTGTCTATTCTTCGTAGACTATTGCTGCCTCTGCCAGAAATAAAAGAGAAACCTCTCCCTATGCACCCACCAATCATTCCTGACCTGGGTAGAGATTTAATCACTATTGTGTTACATCAGTTGAAAGATATTTACTTACTTTTTTTGAGAATGTTTTTATCTAGAAGAGTGGGAGCACCAAGTGGGTCTCATGCTGAGAAAAGAAGCCTAAAAAATATGGTGAAAATCTAGTATCAAATCTAGTATCAAATATGACTCATGCTGTACTTGTGTAAAGCGTGTAGTCAGATCAACAGGGCTGTCTGAACCTGTGTATTTACTATGAAGTTCTTATATTGTGTAACATGAGTTAGCTGTGAACACTGTGAACTAGTATCTTTAGCAGTAGGCAGTTGTTAAGGGCCATATTAATGGTCTAAAGCATGGGAAACCCCCCTCAGGAATTCCCCTAATGCCAGAACCTCTGAGAGGGAGAGAGCAAAACTTGTAGGAGAGTAAAAAACAGTGGGATTGAGGAAGATAGAGAGCTGCCTAGAGGAAACCGTACTGGGAGATGTATATATGAAGGAAGAAGCAGGAAAAAATAAGACAGATTTTGAGGATTTAGTAACTCAGCCCAGCTGTCAATATTATCAGGTCTCTGAACCAACCTGAGCATGAGCTCCAGAGAGAGCTGTCTGTCAGGTAGAGAGTAAAGGGCTGAAAACAACTTAGGGTTACACAAGGAAACTTGGCAGTATCATGTCTTTAGATGGGGATAGATCCCTATGTAGTACGACAGCAGTACATTCCTACACCACCAGGTCTGTAAACATAAATATCACAGGGTCTGCCTCTATAATTCTTAGTCACTCTGGCACTGTGACTCAATTGGCTCATTGACCAATACAAGTGGTTGTGGAAAGACTTGAATATAAAGACATCACTGACTAGATTGTAAAGAAAAAGGGTGCTCAAATGTCAAAAAGACCTTAATGATTCAAGAATGTCATTACATATGGCTTTTTAATTGAATGTCATTACATTCAGTAACCAAGTCACAAAAATGGAACATTATAGCATATGGGACCATCAACTAAACCATATGAATTATATCTATGGAATGATTAAGCCTTTTTAGGTTTTATTCTAGCTCTTTAAAGCTTCTTTCACCACTTATCAGACTGTAAATTTTAATTACACTGAACATTAACTAAACCCAAGCTTAATCATACTTTTAGAACATCTTATGACAAGGGCAACATGTGATGTCTCAGTCTTAAAGTGCTTTGAGCCTGTTCACATTTATGTTCTTTGTACTAATGCAAAGAAAATATTTTTTATTTTATTTTATTTATTTTTCACAACCACTTTTTAGTACATACAGTATCTCAAAAAAGTGATTACACTCCTCACATTTTTGTAAATATTTGATTATATCTTCTCATGTGACAACACTGAAGAAATGACATTTTGCTACAATGTAAAGTAGTGAGTGAACAGCTTGTATAACACTGTAAATTTGCTGTCCCCTCAAAATAACAAATAGCCATTAATGTCTAAACCGCTGGCAACAAAAGTGAGTACACCCCTAAGTGAAAATGTCCAAATTGAGCCCAATTAGCTATTTTCCCTCCCCAGTGTCATGTGACTCATTAGTGTTACAAGGTCTCAGGTGTGAATGGGGAGAGGTTTGTTCAATTTGGTGTTATCACTCTCACACTCCCTCATACTGGTAACTGTAATTTCAACATGGCACCTCAGGGCAAAGAACTCTGAGGATCTGAAAAAAACCCTGAAATTGAGCTGGTAGCACGGTAGCCAAGACCATACAGTGGTTCAACAGGACAGGTTCCACTCAGAACAGGCTACGCTGTGGTCAACCAAAGAAGATGAGTGCAAGTGCTCAGCGTCATATCCAGAGGTTGTCTTTGGGGAATAGATGTACCATGAATGCCGACATGTACTTTGACATACTGAAACAGAGCATGATCCCCTCCCTTCTGAGACTGGGCCACAGGGCAGTATTCCAACATGATAACGACCCCAAACACACCTCCAAGATGATCACTGCCTTGCTAAAGAAGATGAGGTGAAAGGTGATGGACTGGCCAAACTTGTCTCCAGACCTAAACCCTATTGAGCATCTGTGGGGTATCCTCAAATGGAATTTGGAGGAGTACATAGTCTCTAACATCCACAAGCTCCGTGATGTTGTCATGGAGGAGTGGAAGAGGACTCCAGTGGCATCCTGTGAAGCTCTGGTGAACTCCATGCCCAAGAGGGTTACTGCTGGAATATAATGGTGGCCACACAAAATATTGACACTTTGGGCCCAATTTGGACAATTTCACTTAGGGGTGTACTTTTGTTGCCAGCGGTTTAGACATTAATGGCTGTGTGATGTGTTATTTTGAGGGGACAGCAAATTTACATTGTTACACAAGCTGTAAACTCACTACTTTACAAGTGTAATTTCTCCAGTGTTGTCACATGAAAAGATATAATCAAATATTTTAAAAAATGTGAGGGGTGTACTCATTTTTGTCAGATGCTGTATATTTTGTGTATGTGTGTCCTGTTTCTGTGCCCATGTTTGTGTGTATGCCGGGGTGTGAGGATGAGTTCTCGTTGCTTGTGCCCTCTCTTTAGTGTGTGGCAGAGCTCAGCCGAGCCAGCCTCAATCCTGGCACAGGCCACTCCTGGGGAAAATAGCAGGATTGAGCCAGCCCCCTCTGCAGCTGTCAGGCTCTCTGAGAGGTGGTCCCAGAAACCTTCAGAGGAGTCCTGAAACACTTGTGGGCTGAATGACCGCAGCCCTATGACCACCATTACACAATAGAAATATGAACACATTGTTATGGAAGTGCAAAGCAGGCAAAATAAAACTCATGTGGGCAGATTTGTCCCTCTGCATAATAAGCTTAGGGCAGACTTATAATAATGTGCTTAAATACTCCCGATCCTTCCATTCATCAAGTGTGTCCTCATGCCTGCGGATCCAGTACATGGTTTCTTAAGTTGTCACATCAATAGCCAATACTCACAAAAAATTTATACATACTCGTACAATCCACAAAACACTACAGTCCCACAAAACACCTTTTTCACAATTGTTAATTTAGTATTTCTATTTGACATGATAAAGTACATTTTGCATCACTACATACTCTGGTTGACTTATCATTGGTGTGTATAATTAACGGTAAGCTGTCCAGAATTATTTGACGTATGACTGCAATAATTCATGTAAGTGCAGTATGAAAACTCACTTCCATTTGTGGAGTCTTAGAGAAAACAAGTACAAGAAGAAGAAGGAGAAGAGATTTTGCCAGGAAAAACAACAATTCAGTCCCTCCTTGCCCTAGTTTGTGATGACAAAAACTTCTCTCCCGCTAACCAGCCAGAAGAGAGCTAGTGTGAAGTTGTTGACTCATCAGATTTGGCGAGACCAAAAGCGAGAAACTGATCAGGGGGCAGGCAGCTCATAGACACCTCGGGGCCCTGTCTTGTGTAAGGGCACTCGTCGCCTTGCCAGCTATTTTCTGTTGCAGTGTACACACACTTAATGCCCCCAACTCCCACCCCTCCAACCCTCCCTGCATCCCTCCTTCATGGGGCCCCGTGGCTGTCATGCATATCAATGCTTTATGAGAGATGGAGGGGAGGGAACGAGGGATTGGGAGAAGTACAGAGGGAGACAAGGCATAGAGGAAGGATTGGGTAGTGCAGTGAGGCCTAGGCAACAGTCGGAATCAATCAAGTCTGTAGGATTACTGCTCCACTGAGTTGTGATCAATAGATCCTGAACACTATCCCCTGCTAGGAGGGCTGACAGGGTAAATGAGGGTCCGAAAGCTGCTCCCCACCCGCCCACCTCCCTTATCTCATCCTAATTCTCTTTCTCCATTGCCCTCTTTCTCCCTGCTCTCATTCACCACCTTTCCTTTAGTTAGACTCGAGTAAGGAAAAGCAAAGAGGCAAAGATGCCGTTTTTGTTGGTAGTGAAGAGGGCAAAGACTCATTCTTGGTTCAGTGGTTTATAACAATGCCAGAGGAGTGTTGCATATTCAGCTGAGAGGAACATCTAGCCTCTGACCCAGGGCTTTTGTTCCTCTAGGTGCACTGCTTTCTTGTTTTAGGAAATGTGGAGAAACTTTTTTGGGGGTTTAATGATGAAAAAAAGAACAGGGATGCTTGGTCTTCCAGATCGGATTCCTTGAGTGCACTCCATCCCTGAGAGGTGCTCACAAGATTGAACATATCAACATTTGAAGACAGCTTTTAAGAGATGTTGGAAAAAAAGACAATTGACAGACACAGATGAAAATACAAGTGAAAATACAGTTCTGTGGAGGAGAAAACTTTGTTACTCAAGATTCTGCGGATTTTTGCGAAGAGAGTGGAGAGCCTTGTGATATTCAAATGATACAGGCATTTGATCTTTTTCTGATTGACAGGAAGGTTTCAAGCCCTGACACCAATCTCCTCAGATGTCAGCAATGATGATTTTAAATTTTGTTAAGCGAGATCACCCCTCCTCCCCACTTCCTTGATTGTGTACAATAATACATTCCCTGTGTGTGACCAGCAGATGGCAGTCCTGTTATCCCAATCCAGTGGTGTGAGCCTGCGTGCCTGCAGGCTGAGTTTTGGACCGTTCAGGGTTTAACTATGTGTAAAAGTACCCCAGTTCTCAAATGCTTGGCGACTGAGTGAGGGAGAGAGAGAGAGGGAGAAAAACAGAGGCAGCCCAAATAACAGGTTCCCTGGCCATGAGCCAACAAACTCACACATGCTGCAACATAACAATAAAGCACACTATTCCTCTGTTAATAGGCAATCTGTGTTGCCATGAAAATTTAGTCTAATAACTGTTACTGCTGTGTAAATGATGTCATAGGCCTGTCATTGTCTGTAAATTATGTGGCTGTCTTTGACAAGCCTTGTTGTCAATGATCCACCTTTTTTACAATGTGACCGAGGCATCCACCTTCCACAGTCATAAACTAAGTAAAATACTTTGCTCTGCCCAAAGGGGGTAGTGGCAGGTATTTTATATTTCACATCAAATATACAAAGTGCACAGTTGGTTGAATTGTTATTGTTTTTAATGTCATTCCTTTTGTCTCTGAAATGTGTCTCTGAAAGTACAATGACTCGAATCATGTATGACAGCTAATGCTTATATACTAAAAGCCATTAGAAGCAGCGACATTTCACAGAACTACACAGCAGCACACTGAACCAGCTCCAGATGAAGATAAAGAAAAAAGGGAAAGCATAACTTCATTATTGTTGTAATGAGTGGAGAGATAGACTTGTGCAGAGGCAGTGACCCTGGCAACATAGCTTACCTGCAAACACGTAGCAGTAATACCTCTGGTCAGGTAATTAGTTATACATTAATACGCAGAGATAATCTGATCTCCCCAATTAAGGAGCAGCACTATGACTTACTGGGACTCATATTGTCAATTTTATACTGAACCAGCCAAGTCAACCTGATCTGAACTTGCATCCTCAAACATCCTAGTTTGGTGTCAGCAAAGTCACATGGGCCACAAAGGAAAAGAAAATGCACTACCACACAGAAAAACAAACCAACTAACTGACGCACTGATGAAACTTCAGAATTCTCGCACGGCTGAGTCAAACCAAACCCAACCCAGCCAAACGTATGCTTGCCTGGTCATCTTTTCTCTAGGAATAGTTCTCTCAGTGAAAAGCAATTAACCCAGTCCATGTCAGCACACCTAACAGGTCAGCACTAGGGTTCTCCCAAGTCTAGGCCATGCAGCATAGAGCAGGATTGCACCTGATAGGGGAATGACAACCAACAAAATTTTTAATATTAATAATTAATATGAGTTTCTTTTTTTTAACAAGCCATCATTGTTTCCCTACAGGTGTTGTCTTAACCCTACTCCCTTATGCTCAGACCACGGTTTACACAGTCAGCAGTTTACTACAGTGTAGGCGTAGTGGAGATGATGTAAGGAGAGTTACCTTATTTGTGTGTGAGAAATGCTGGCTTACACAGTTTCCAAATATGATCCACATTTTCATTCACTGGGCTTTAGGATACACTAAACAGAGACATACAAAAAGAAAGAGAGTAGTGGTGATGGTTTATGCGGCCATTGTTTGTGTATTTCGTGTGTATGCATCTGAAGGGTGTGAGGGTCTTTCAGCAGTGGACTGGAGGCTGGATTTGTCTCGTCAATGACGTACAATTAAGGGCTCATGGACCAAAGCCTGAAACTTAGCCAGCAACAGCTAATGAGTGCCTGTGTGCCATTAGTGCAGCCAAGACTTAAATGTATGCATTATTCACTCACAAAAACACCACAACTTTAACAGCAAACTACTTTATATCCCAGGCCTTTCCTTATGAGAACCAGCACATGACTTATACTACGGTGCGATAGGGTTAATACACAGGATGAATGTCTCTAAAGAAAGTGTGCAATCACGCAGCATGCTACCTTCAATAAAGACAGAGATGTAATGGCAATATGCTAATCAAATTGTTCATGTGAGTCTGTTCTTTCTCTGTGTTCCTTCATGTCTGGTGATTTGCAAACATAGTCGCTGTAGCACACTAGATAGGTATGCTCTAAGGAAGCTTGATTGGAACATAGTGTACTGTACCCATGGGACTCAGGAACCATCTATAATCTGCAGGGCAGCATGCATGTGTTCCTGGCTACATATTTACTGCTACGCTATAGAAATGCACGGGCCAGCTTGGCACAAACACATAACCCATTGGCAATCACTGTTGATGCTGTCGCACACACACACACACACACACACACACACACACACACACACACTCACACATGCACCCATTCACAAACGCACAAAGGCTCACACATGCACATGGTCCTCCCTGAGACCACACAGCTTCAATATCGAGATCCCTTTCATCTCCCCCTATTGACTACTGTTATATCCTGTGGCTTGATTGGACCACACCAGACAACATCTCACATCGTCTGTATTCCTTCCCTGCTCGCTCGCACCCTCCCTCACTCACACACCCGCCCATTCCACCCTTCCATACCTCCTCCCCTGCCCCTCCAACACCCGTCTCGTGTTTGCCTTTCATTAGCTTTCATCTCTCCAGCTTATTGAACTCCACCACTGGCATCAGAGTGTGATGCTTTGATGGTGCGGCCGCTCCTCAACATAAATCCATATTTACCCCTTTACATATTTCCATGCTAAAAAATGATTTGCAATGTCTGCCATTCTTAAAGTATAATAGGACGTACAGGATGCAAATTTGCGAATCCTACTATGGCAAAGGCATGACCCGTCCTACTCTGCCTCTGACTGGCTTAGCTTGACAGTGGCATTTCAAAGACCAGGAAGTGTTTGCAGTTTTTCTCTCTAGCAAATTAGCGGGAAATTGTGAAGTCCTAATAATTTCTTCCAAATGCAGTCCATTTGTTCACAGTAGTAACTCATTCATTTATTGAAACATGAATAAATATTTTTGTAGGTTTTTCTATTTATCAGCATCTGTCTGGTTCATTTAACTGAACATTAGCAAGGTCTGATGAATCAATGGCAGTCTACCCATTGATCCTTGAAAGGGGAGATTTGGTGTTATTGTTACGTTGAGTCATGGTTTACTACTATTTCAAACACTGTGTTTATTCTATTCAAGGAATGGCATTAAATTACAGCAATGGTTCCACTGTGATTGGATTGCTAGCTGCCTTCGCAAGTCTTTCATTCACCAAAGTGGCTGCTGCACCTCAGTGGCTTACATTTTCACTGGATTATGTTACAGTTAACAGTAACTCTCAGGCTGAGCCAATCAGAGGCAGAGTAGGGCGGCTCATGCCTTTGCCATAGTAGGAACCGCAAATTCACGTACAGGATATGTGCATTGCACTGATCTGTTCATGGTGCTCCATGGTCTTTAAGGTATGTAGGAGGGACCTAAAATACATTCAGTTTTGTCTCATGTACGTGCTCAAAAAAGAGAGGCGAAAATATGTTTTTTCTGTCTGTCCCCTTCTTTAACTATGATATACACCAGGTGAAAGAGAGGGGGAGAGAGAAATGTATAGGCCAGTGGGCAGGTATTTTAAAGAAAGCTCATTGGGGAAACTCTATATATATTGATACACATAAACAGCATTGCTCAGTCTGTTTGCTTTGAAGTACTGCCTCCATCTCTTCTCCCTCATCAAGGTATACCAACCTTCCCTGAACCCCTATAGTAAGTACACACACACACACACACACTTAAACAAGCAGCTCTCTGGGGTATTTTATACACTAGTTGTGTGGTACTGTTGGTTTAGTGGATTTAGCTGTCCTATGGGGAGGTTCGTTCACAGGTGCAGCCTAGCCCCTTCATAATGGAGGAAAAAGCCCTCAGCAGCAACTAACATCTAACTAGTGAATGACCATTGATTGTACACTTTTTACGTTGCATTGTGGGATGATATAGATCCAGTATATTGGGTATTCTATCACTACAAAACTGTTAAAACACTGGGGACCTTTTTTAATAAATAAACTATTTCAAACACAAGCCAATATTTGTTAACAAAAGATACTAGATAACACTAGTAATTGCAGCATACTTGAATATATTTCTGCATCATGTGGGAGCTTTTGCAAAGAGACAGTTTTTGTCAATATTTCAACTTGGGGCTTGGTAAAATGACCAAAAATATGATCATTCAATATCTATAATTATCACAATAAATGCCAAATCCTTTTCTTTCAAGTTTAAAATTGTATTTTTGCTCTTGAGTGAAAGTTGAGGAAATCAGATCGTTAATTGTGTTGTGTTTCAAACCATTCTTTATGGTCAAAATATGACAAACACATGCCAAAAAGTGGATAACTTTACAAATCTGAGGAAAAGGGACGGAAAAAAAGTATTTCATCAGTCCCTTTTCTTCAACAAAATAAATAACTTAATAGAAAAAGTAAGTGCTAATGCGTTCATGATTCAAATGAGTTAAAAAAATAATTTATTGAACAATTATATTGTAATAATTATTGTTTTATTGCCCAGGCCTATTTCAAATGTCATGACATGATTTAAAGCCTCATCACATTGCACTTCAAGGTAGCCCAACACCATGAATGTATTATATGTCAGGAATTGAATTGCATGTAACTACAATTATGTAACATGTTGAATCTCCTGCCAAACTCAATGACAACCATTCACTGCTCTGAATACTACTATTCCATTCAAGTACATTAAAAATCTATGGACAAAGTATATTTTCAGCCTTCTTTGTTGTACTGAACGAACACTGTCTACAGTCAATACATATTTAGGAAATATTGGCTTGGTGTTACATCACACCATGAAACAGGGCAAGACCTTGCACATTTACTTTAACACGATTTTACCACCAGCATCTCGTTAGAAACTTGGGGAAAAGTGAACAAAAACAGACTTTTCTACGCACCCTGTGGTGTTAATTGTTTTGCTTTGTGTGTCAAACTAGTCAACAGAAGACCTCCACAAAATCATTGCGCTTTAAACATTATTAAAAATGTTGCCACTAAGTCAGAACAAAAGTCTAATGTTATAATGAATAAAATGCAATGCAAATGAGGTAAAGTGATGGGGGCCTTTTATTTGAAGTTGAACCTTTTGTTGTCAGCTCCAACTGTACTCTGTTTTTAAACCCAGCAAGGGACCTTTTACACATTTCAATGGGGAATTCGGCTTTGAATAATTCAACAGACTAATCCACCATCGCTGGTGCTTTGGTCTGTGTGGGCCCGCTGTTTGGAGCTATAGCCAGTTCGTAGTCAATATACAGAGATTGAAAGAGATGGAGAAAGAAAGACACTGCGATACAGACACAGACGGAAAGAGGCAGGGGTTAAGGAAAAATGGTGTGTGTATGAGGGGGGGTACTTAATGTTAATTACAGTGTGCTTAATCCTGGAAGCTAACAGTGATGTCATGGGGCACTGTGGCTAATGCTGTAAAACAACACCTGATGGTAGAGGAAAAAATACACGTTCCTTATATATTACAAAGTAAAACAGTTCGTACAAATCACAATTTAACGCAAGGATTCAAAATAAAATATAGATTCTGAATAAATTAAAATAGCTGAAAAAAAATTAGGACATCTTGATCACCAGAAACCATATATATACATGTATATCACAAATCCAAGCATACACATATTCACACACATCAGAAACAAAAAAAAGTGTGGTATGAGTGTGGTCATACTGTATGTATGTATCATGGTAATTAAGAAGATAAATTGAAATGGAAATTATAAATGTGCCTTTTAATTGGCTTTGTGTACTCAATTTTATGTTCCTTTTTATGTAGTCTGCTTTATTGTTTTCCATTGTTTGATCATCTTTTTTCCACATGTTTATGTTCTTTTCATTTAATCTTTCACTGTGAAGCCCATTGTAGCTCTGTTTTGATGTGCGTCCTATAAACTAAATCATTTCTGATTGCCTCTCTGAAGGTTGATATGACTGCTTTTGATGTTTTACAGGTGCATGTGTAATGAATTAATGTATTAAAGACATCATAGATGCTGTGAAAAGCCACCACTGTGCGTACGAGCATAATGTGCATAACGATGGATGCTCTGTTGAAGCACCATAATATGACACCTTCAGTGAAGGTGCAGTGCACTTTTTCTTTGCCATCTTCTCACGTCTAAAGGCATATGGGATAGAGGTATTTATATGCAAACACTTGATTGAGACCATGCCAATGTCAGTTTATGGCTATGTGTAAGAGTTGACATGTCCACCACTCACAATGGTTCTGTTTTACACACTAAACCTATACAGTTCTATGCATCTTGCAGGCTCCATGGTGAAGAGTGTATCATGGTGTGGAGAGCTGTGACCCATACCTGCGCATGATAGAGCACCGCAGGGTCTGAGCAAGGAAACCCCAAGAAAACAAATACGCACACACAAGCACACGCAAACACTGCAACAACTGAACAGTGAAAAATTCACATATAATGTACGAGAGGGCTAGACTGAGAGAAAGCGGGAGAGAGGAAAGGAAGGATACGGCAACTCAAGTGTTTCTCGTTATAGTTAAAATTATGCAAAAGCACACTGTGTAGCATGAAAGATCAAAGATAAAGGCCATAGGGCATGCACATTAAGAGTTATAACGAGAGCCCTTAGCTGTACACGGTTTAATTATTGAAACAAGAAACATCTTAGATATTTTAAAGAGCCTCTAATAATGTAGTTTGAAAAGAAACACCCTAGTGAAGACAAAAACTGGAGAGAAGACAAGAAAACACATTTTAATTTGCTGAGTAGTGTAAGATAGTTTGTTCAGAAGATGAGCATGTTGGTCTTGTACAGCGTGAAGCAGTTGTCATTTTTGCCCCAAAGTAAGCAAGAACTTTCAGCAAATGAAGTCAAAAGAGCCACATTTATTGTATGAAAAAGAATTCCGTTATGGCCTTGAGTGCACAGTTCAATTATTTCAAGTACTTATAATTACTGAGTGTGATTAGGATTCACAACACAACTCTCAGTCCCACTGTCGCCAAGTTACTGTCGTCATTGGTTGAAGGGTATACAATTATGATGCCAGTGCATCAAACACTTAGTCATACTCTCACACTGCGGTACGGTCATTGTGGTAGATTATGTGTTGTGGTCAGGAGCAGATCAGTTGACTCTGGTTGCATGTGCACATTGTGGACATAATGTGCAATTAGCTTTCTGCTATAAATTGCAGCATACTATTAAGGCGCTTCATTTTCATCACATTAATCAGGATTCCCTTTGTGGGTTTCTAATGGAGAATTGTTTTTTCCCTTGTTTATTATTATTTTCCTTTCCTTTATTTAAATTATTTCCACTGCTGTTGAAAAAGCTCTAAAGTATTGCAAACGTTCCTAATTGGAGAAGAAAACATTTCAAAGTGCACACTGGGGTCAACCAAACTCTGTTAGAATTCTTGTAAATGCCTCCGGGAACATGTCCAGGGCACTGGTCTGTATATATGAAAGCATCCTTAAGTTCCATGATAGCCTCTCAGTAACAGCGGGGTCACTTCATGGTCTCTGGCTTTGAAAGCCAATAAGAATTTCATGCATTTTGGCTATTAAGGGAGAGCCAGTTGAAGGGCCAAACTTTTCTGTCACCAAACGCAGAGGGAGAAAAAGGGGGTCTAAGGGCCGCATTAATCCATGTCAGCTCAGGCCAAATTATTTATCACCTTGTGCAAACAAACAGAGTCCTGGACAGCCTGACGGAGGGGGAGGAGAGTGGTGCGTGAGGTCCGTGAGGGCTGCCAGCGACGCTGCAGCCTGACCCCCATCACTCTTCTTCTTATCTCTCCTCGTCGGCCCTCTCCTCATTACTCCTCAGACACAGGCACAAGGCCCTAGTGACCATACACAGAGCTGCACATGGAGGTAGGAGCATGAGCGAGCTGTTGAAGAGGTCCCATGTCGTCATTTCAGACTTCTGTGACAGTATTCTACAGTTCTTATTTTTTCTCCATTTAAAGCTCTCATCTGATGGAGGGGACCTCAGTGGAACCTGCAAATGTATGATTTAGTATGCACTTGTTCCTTTGTGTGTTTATGCTTCTTGTTTGTGTGTCTGTGAGTAGCATGTGGAAAGGGCCACGGGGAGTTGGGGGTTTGTGGGGGGGTACTCTGGTTGCATCTGGACTCTGGGAAGCAGAATGATCAGCCTCTCTCACCCACAGCCTATCCCGGGCAGCCAAGGAGTTTCAATCAATAACCAGTCCCTGTAGCTGCCCCAAGCAAGCTGTTTGAAAAGTCAGAGTAGCATGAAATGGCCATTATTAAATTACTGGGACGGACACATTTAGAAGGCCATTGCATTAAGAGAGCATGCTCTCCCAATTAGTGGATCAGCACATTAATAGCCCTGGATGAGAACACCATCTGATCAGAGATTAGACGCACACACAATCTATTGACCTATTTTACTGGGGCACTGATAGCTACATATAGCATCCGTAAAGTATAATACTAACTCATGTCCTCTAACCAGAATAAATGGTTGAAGTGTATTTTCTGTCTTTATGCATGATTCATATTTGGACTTACCAAAGCCCCCTTACTTTACTGCAATTGTTCTCTCAACATTTTGCTGATTCAAACCTCATCCATTTGCAAGTAGTAAAGCTGTATTATACACAAAGAGGGATTGTTTTGAGATCAACATTTTCCCTGTGTCTACTATTACTGTTGTTCTTCAGAGGGAAAATAAGAGCTGCTTTATTTTCTTGGGTGCACTGCAAAGCCCATGGCATCTATATGAAATGAGATTGAAAAGGCACGCTCCTTTAAAAAAAACAACAAATTTTAGTGTGACTCATTGAGTAATAGAGTCACTCCAAGCTCAGTGACCTGCTTTAGTTAAGAATGTATCAAGAGTACATCCAATCTCAACTGGTAAAAAAAAAGAATACAACATGGGGAAATTCAACTCAGTTACTATGTGCTTCATAATCTACTTATACCAAAACACCTCGAAGTGAGAGGATTCAGTGTACCTCTTCACAATGTGTGTATTTTCATTGGGTCACATCATTGGGTCTTCGGAGTCCATATTTTTAGTGCTTTTGTGAGTGATGTTTTTAATATAAATTATTTACCCCTTAGAGAGACACAACTTTGGATGCTAGCCCTTGTTTTTAAAGAACACCTTGTTTACGCCTAATTTTACAGCCGGTCAGGCAGAAGTACAACAGCTAACCTGCAGGTCAGACTGACAGCTGGGAATTGCCATTTCCCCCTTCACTTTCAGTGCTGTTGCAGTGCCTGTGTGAGCACACATAAAGGGGCTGAGTACAGGCAGAGGTTATGGTGTACCTGAACTGCAGGGATGCCAGGATCATTATTTCACTCTCATTTCGGGGTTGTATCCACCTCCAGCTCCCTCTTTCTCAACACCACCACCACTATCAAATATCACTATCGACCTCACAGCCCCTCTCCCACCTTTATACTATGTAGTTTTGCTTTCTTACTCACCCTAAGGCAGGAATGTTTCCAGCAGGCCACAGTAACTGTGTATTGATTAATACACTCCTATATTCACCCACACAGACACAGGCACAGCATCAAGTTTCACTTGTTAACCCTTGACCTTTTGGAATGTGGACTACTCAGTATATCAGACCTGTAATGTACAGCTATATCAGACATTACACTGTACATTAGGTTATTATTCAGTTTTGTTGGTAAGATGGAAGTTGAAATTGCTTTATGGATGTTTAACGTTATGTAAAGCATTTAGTCATTTTGCTGGTGGACGGGAATGTGATATGTTTTGACAGTTAATACATCCCACAAAGCTTTTAATGCTGCATTATTTATTTGCTAATAAGTTTTCCCAGTGTATCTGAATTCAGGCAGGCTGTACAGTTTAAAAACATCTCTGTAAAGCATCACAGGCCCCCAGAGGCCACCCGTGTTTTGACTGAAAGAATCTTGCTTCTTAATGTTACCCTCAAAAGTCTATGCTGGAATTTCTAGTCAGCAAAATTGGCGAAGCCAGGCAGAAATGTATCTGCAAAGTGATGAAATATTGAGTCTGTTTTGATTATGAGCTCACCCTTACCTCTCTTACCTCCTGTGACTTGGCTGAGATATTGATGAGGAGAGAATCTTTTTATTCACATTTTGCTTCTTAGCCGTATTTCTGGTTTTCAAGAAGAAGAAATTGGACTTGTTTGAAAAAAAAAGCTTTTCAGTCTCTTGTTAGCTGGCCGAAACTCACCCCACAATTTGCTCTATCTCAGCTTGTTTGCAGTGGGGAGACCTGTTCTAACCTGTTTGTCTGGTTCATAGAAAACCCCAACTGGCTAAAAGAACCATGTTAAAATATATTTTAGTATCATGGCCTGACAGAACTGTAGAGCATGTACACCCCCACAGTGCCTAGTGGCCTGTATGTCTTATCCTACTGATTCAATCCTCAGAAATCTGATTGGCAAACATAACTTTTAGGCCACAGAGGCTCTGCTGGTATCTCTGATACCGGCATGTTTCTCTCCTTTATTTCCTCCCCAACATCCTTCTCTGCTCATCGACAGCACACTCGCAAGAACAAACAACAGATTAGATACCAGCAAAAAAACTGCCTGCTGCTGGCCCACATGAAAGTGGCCCAGATCTGGTGGTGAAGGGAGGGAGCTGTGGAAGCCTGCTGCTGGGCCTAGGGCCAAGGTTTGATCCCCAGTTGACTGGCGTCCTTCCAGACCAGAGGAGCGAGCGTTCTGCTGCAGAGCAAAGTGCGGGGCTCGCACCCCCCCACCCCATCCCAAGGATGATAGATGCTCTGTCCGCTCCCTACAGCAGGGAGAAAGCATTAGACATCTGTATAATTGACTGAGGATGAGAGAAAAGAGGGGAGAAAGGATGGAAAGAGAGAGAGAAGCAGGGAGACAGATTGTGTGGGTGTGTGTTTGCACTTGCGTGAGATATTGGGCTTAGAGTGTGTGTTTTAGTTGCTTCATCTGTGTGTAAAAACGAAATGAGAGATATTACAGAGACAGAAAGACGAGACGGAAAGTGAGAGAAAGAGGAACAGAATGGCAGAAACTGAAAGAGGAGGGGGGTGGGAGGGCAGAGGGAGAGGTAGGGAGCTGGCACAGATGAGGCTGGCTCTCACTCAACAGGACATCCTTTCACACACATTACACATGTCCTCTCCAATCCTCTCACAGAACCAGCACTGGAGCTACAGGCCCACCCTTCTGACTGATGAAACTACCGGTATTTCATAGTAGTGTGGTGCAGCCTTCCCAAAGACTGCTAATGTGATTCAAAGTCTCTCAGCAACAGAATTATTCCAAGGGTTTAACATTAGGGCTTACTCTCACAATAGGGCAAGGGTTGGCATATGATCGGAGGGGGTAATCTCGTTGGGAAGAAAAGACCAGAATTTTAGAACAGCAACAAGAAAGTATTTTCTATCCTTTTGTGTGGAATATAAGCACATCCAAAGAGATGAGTAAAAGGGGCCAACATGCCACTGACAAACAAAACCAAATCTGTTCGAGCTAAGTGTGTTAGTTTGTACAATCACTGTGCTAAACGCCAACAAGAGCAACTTGATAAATCCCCATCATGTCTAAAAGTTACACCAAATGGCTCCATTTAAAGAACAAGCTCCTAAGTGCTGGCCAGTGTCCACATATCAAAGCCACCCAACAAAAGCGAGATTGAAAGCTGGTGCACACAACTTTCCAGGGAAAATAACACAATTATAAGAGTACACAGACTTGTTCATTATTAATGGAGATGCTTTTCAACTGCCTCACTGAAAAGACCTCTCAATAATTTATCACCATGGAGACGCATGTCAAGTCACTGTGCTTGGACACTTTATGAATATCAAATAAATATGCAAAACAAAAGGGGTATACATCATTAAGCACACTTTAAAACTGCTTTACTGACGTTTGTAACAAATCGGGGATCTTTGATGGTTCTTCGCACCCTGACATGAATCACAATCCTCCAATTTGATCTTGCTTTGTATGAAAATTCTTGATGAAACACTTTGGACGGTACTGTGCCACAATGCCTGAGCCACTTGGTGTATAATGATCAGTTTGAGGGGAACGGGAGGAGAGGGAGTAACGTAGTTGTTAGATTATGCTTTAATGACGATCCTCAATCTCTTATTAACAAGACAATGTTTCTCATTAGTTGATTGAATAACTTACAAAATGGAGTCCCACGCTCCTCATGACTTTAGATTTATTCAAAGCACTGAAAGATGATGAACTCGAGATAAGAGGACTGAGTAATACTGTGTCTTTATCACTGCTAATAGCCTGATGAGACATATAGGAAGCAACTGGAATTGGACTGGGAGGCACCTTGATCGACAGTGACATTAACGTGGGAGCAACAGCTATGTGTCAATGATGAACATGTACTATATGGTGAATTATCAGTAATTTAATAGTGCTACAGTTTAACAGGTCTCACACAGCTAAGCTTCAAACGATGTTGGAGATGATAAATACACAACCAATTACTATACATATTAATACTATATGAATAATTATAAGAATGATTAGCATTAATACAATATGTTATTTAGCGACTGTTATCATAGTTAAGTTTTGTTTTGCTTTGCAATAGATAAAAACACTGTTTTCATATAATCATTAAAATTTAAAGCTGCACCAACCAAAATGTGTATATTAACAATGGATCAAAAGACACCATGTCATGTGAAAGAAGTCATTGTGACAAACCTACAGAGAATTATCACCAGACTCTCAGCTGCATTTTAGCATCTTTCAGCTTTTATGGCTCACAACTGCACTGTTTGGATTGAGACTCACTGTTCTCATCAGACTCATTTCCAGATGCAGCAGGCAGCTGTTTTCAGCAAAAAAAAGCTGAGAAATATTATACACTATCTGACCAGAATCAAACAACGTACAGATGCATCAGGTGGCTAGAAACGACTCCAAACAAATGCTAATGTCTACTTGATGTTTAAATAGACAACTGTTGCTAACATGTTTGCCATGATAATATGTCAAAATTGTGTTATACAGCTTGTCGTGCTGCCCCCAAGTGGCCAAAAACTTTAATTAATACAGGTTTAAATCTAATTATGGTAGACAACATCCAGTTTTCTGATAGACGCATTACGACCATTTCCAAGTCATTCTATGTCACACTTCGTAATAAGTTAGGGAAAGCAAAGAGCGTTCTGTACCAATGATAAGACAGTATTATAAATCCCCACAATGATATGAAGGCTGTTAATAAGCAGGTTTTATGCAGGTTTGGTCGTCTGACATGCATGTTGTGGAGCAGCTAGCTGTCATGTTGCCTCCCCACTAAATGCCATGCAAATGACTGGCTCTCCCAGAAGACCGCGGCCACTCATTTGGTTTGCTGCTTGATTTGGTTCTTGCAGTTATGAATAAAACAGCACACATAACTTCTCATCTTCCTTCACCTGTCTCGCATACTCTGTCTCTCTCTCTTCCTCCTTCGCAATCACACAAACTCACCCACACATACTCATGACATCACCCACAATCTGTAAGGACAATGGCAGTAAGTTGTAGATAGAGATGCTACCCTGTCTTTCATTAATGAACCACATTTCACCAAAGAAACTATGGCTCTCCATTTTCATAACAAATCTACTTTCATTTCCCCTCAATTTGGGTAAAAACACTTCATCCGTGGTCCAAATGCCACGATTGAGAGGATAGCATTTGAACACAACATGCAAAGCTACACCCTGTGTTATGCATGCACTTCCACGTGTATCTGTTTATTCTCTGTAGATGAAATTCATGTTTATAGATGCGCAACACATCCTGTGAGCTTAGTCGGGTCAGAGTTGAGGGTTACTGTATGTGTGTGTCTGTTTGTCTGTATGAGCGTGTGTGCGCATGTTTATCAGGGAATTGGAGATATGAGCCTATGTGGGGAGTCTCGAAGCAAGCAGGTGAAAGTCACGCTGGGTGTTCTCTCAGTGCAGTGCTAATGGAGTTCAATCCGGATTTCTCCTCGCCCCGTAGTTCCAAGAGTCCAATCATTACAGGCTTGCTAATTTTGGCTTTGCACTCTGTGTTGTGTGTTTGACTGAGAGAGAGAGAGAGAGAGAGAGTATAAAGTCCATCCATCCATTGTCAACCACATATCCTGCGTACAGGGTCACGGGGGGGCTGGAGCCAATCCCAGCTGACATCGGGCGAAAGGCAGGGTACACCCTGGACAGGTCAACAGTCCATCGCAGGGCCACACATAGACAAACAACTACTCCCACTCACATCCACACCTAAGGACAATTTTGGAGACACCAATTCACCTAGCCTGCATGTCTTTGGACGGTGGGAGGAAGCCGGAGCACCCGAAGATAACTCACGTGGACACGGAGAGAACATGCAAACTCCACACAGAAAGGCCGAGGCAACTGCGCCGCCCCAAGAGTATAAAGTATAAAGTATAAATATGTAGGTATTTTTCCTTTATGTGCTTTTATTAGCGTTCTGGCCAGTCAGTCAAATCCAAAGACCAGTGCTTGTGAAACACAAAGAGGCTGTAGAGTGACTTACAATCTTAGCATCATCTTCTCTTTCAGACTCAATCAATGTCAATAAAACAAAAAGTATGACAAATAAAATAAATCTATAAAAAATAATCTATGCATTTCTATAAAAAATAAAAAATAACCATTGAAAATGAGAGCTAACAGAACAGCTGGGGCAAAAATATGAAAACATGCAGACCAGCACACCAAATGTAAAAAGATAAACTAAAATTACATTATCATGTGCTTGGGTGTGGATAACAAAATCTTCCTGTAGATGTTTGCTAAAGAAATATGTCATCTGATGTTTTAGCTTCTTCTCTCAAGCTAAACCCAGACAGTGAACGGTATCAGTTGTGAGTCCACCTTTTGAATGATTCACTATAGGTAGCTGTGGTAATGCTAGTTCAGCAGAAACAACAGGAAGAGAGAGAGAGAGCAGTTCTGTTCAACCAGCCAGCGTCTGGAAATGATAACTGGATTTTCTGAGCAGAGCCAGTCAGTTGTATTAACTGCAGAGCAGAGTGACATGTGTGAAAAAGTACTTGTAACCATGGTAACTGTACATAACAAAGATGAGGCTAAAATCTAAAATGTCTTTAGTTTTGTTGACTAAAACTAAGAAAAATCATATGATTAAAATTTGACTAATAAATGTTTTTGTCAATAGACTAACACTGAATCAAAACAAGAGCAACTGGTTTTATACTATACTTTTTTGTTTCATTTCATGTCCATAAACAAATATAAATAAATACTAAAATATGTTTAAAAAATGATTTAATTCAGAGAATAAACCGTGAAAAGATGGTAGCCCCTATCAGTGCATCTTCACCAAAAGTGAGAATGCTGAAGTAGAAAATGTTTGCCTTCTTTATTATGAATGAGGTTGTGAAAAGGACATCGTCAGTGATCTCACATCAGCACTTCCCCTGTGACACTCAATACTCCACTTGATAAATGTCTGTCATTGTCTTTTCATGCAAGTGTGCTACATAAGTTCACCTCTATTGAGAGCGGTGGGTTGGCTGTTCCTTTCACAACATGCGAGATAAAGCATCGGCGCCAGAGAAAAGCCTGTTCAACAGGGTGAAACAGGAAAACCTCATCACCAATATAGGTATCCAAAATAGAATTAACATCATCGGTGGTGCCTGGTATGCCATCATATGCTGAAGCTGTGGGTAGAGGTTAGAGCAATTGACAGCACTGTACATATAGTGTGAAAAATGCCTGATATGGGCTGCTGTGACCACTGCGGAGTGGCTGAAAATAAACACTTCATTTTGTTCACGCTGCACCATAGGACTACTCTTTCAATTCCTTCCCTCCTTTTGCTCTCTCTGTCCTTCTCTGTTCTGTTACTGTTCACCCATAAACAAAGAAGCCACTTCATACATCATCTGCCCCCGTGGAGCCCAGAGGCGCTCGGCTCCTCATGTAGAAGCTAAGAGATCCTGCTTCCTCTTGAATGTGCAGAAGTGGATCACTATATTAAGCCGCTGTCTTCAAGACCGGTCCCATGATCTACGGCCTTTTCGGGACTCTTCAACATGCAGAGAAACATGGTGCACTGGGCAAAGAAGAAGAAGAATTTACAGTTCTATGAGCTTATCATTTTTCACCTTCTCTCTCACTTGTGGTGAAGTATTGATCTATTTGCCTACCCTCTCTTTCTTTCTGTCTTCCTCTCACTCCATCACATCCTCTCTCTTACACACACACACACGCACACACATCCTATTTCCCATAACAGATGTACCATTTCATCAGATGAAGACCAAGGCCAAGCTTTGAGCTTTCAGTGTTACATGGGATCCATTTAATTTGCAGCAACATGAAGGGAAATGAGGCCAGATCTGCCAGGCTCAACTCACTCCACCATCCAGGTCATAATGAGCAGCAGCTAATCAACATTATCCATTTACTCAAAGATGAGAAAAGCATCCCATGCACAGCAAAATGCCTTCACAGTGCCATCTACTATTATGTATCTAGCAGTATTCACTTGTCTATGCTCAATAATGTTTTACAAATGGCGTTCTATGGTAAGTATCTAAGTGGCTGCCACATACATTACGAGTGTGACTAAAGAGTATGTTAAATCATGGTGGCCCATGATTAAATTAACTTAAATTGGATATGGATAATGCAATGTAACCTCATTTTAACACACATAGAATAAGCTACATCTTCTTTATTCTAGGTAATAATATATCACCTTACAATTACTGTGTGTATTTTGTGGTTCTAATTATATTTATAGCATCTAAATGCACTTCCAGGAACTGAAGCAGAACAAATGCATGAAAGCCCAATAGCTAAAATAGCCAAATATTTTTTTCCTTGTTAATAGTTCTCCTATTCCTATTAGACATAGGAATAAGCATCTATGCTTTATGTGTGCTGAACAAAAGCCACACTCAGATTGTATTCATCCCCAGATGTGGTTAATGGTAAAATATTTACCTTCTTGATACACGTCTGTAGCCTAGTTCTTTAAAAGAGGAAGAAAAGTGCATACCAAACTTTTTACCATACACAGCCCATTTGCCATTCTTGACATGAAATAGAGCTGGCCTCTCTGAGGGATTGGGGGTCTGTTTTTGCTGATTCCACTCTGGTGGTGAGGGAGCGCAATGTGGGCTGAGGGGTGGGCTGCCGCTGTTGCGGGAGCAAGAGAGAGCCAGAGGTCCAGGGCGTGTCGAGCCGCCAGTCACTGTTAGATGTTAATGTACTGAATAACAATCTAAACCGATCTGTCATTAACATCTGCAACAAGCATGCCGTGCTGAATGAATAACAACTTGAACACATAAATTGGATGAGAAAGGCAAACAACCCATAGAAACCTACAGTGATCATGAATAACAAAGACAGTGCTTTTAAGTTCCCTGGGAATTCTGATGATGGGCATAGATACAGTATAAGCACGCTATGGCAAGTTCCAGTGTCTGAGTTTTCTCCAGAGAATCAAAGACTTTGGAATTTAAAAATGCCTCACATTCGCTGGAAACACTCTATGAAAGGTTTATGAGATAAAATCCCTACAGGGCCTTAAACAATGACAAACTCATCCTAACTACTGGATATTCTTCAGTTTGCAGTTTGGAGAAAAAGTAACTGCACCACAGTCAACTAACATAAGTATTCTTTTTTTCCCCTCTTTTCTCCTCCTCTCTTCTAGTTTTCTCTCGTCCCTCTTGTTTTTCTCTCTTGCTGCACCCGCTACAGAAAAAAAAAAAAAACAAGCATTATTCGAATCCACACCAACTGAACAGAGATTACACATACGGCAGCTTGAAGTGACTGATAAAAAAAGTGATAAATTGATTCACAGACATGGCTGAATGAGTGAAGTAACACCACATTCCTCCAGGGCTTTGTGCGTTAGTATGTGTGTGTGCCTGTGTTTAATCTCCATCTCCAGCATGGCAGCACAATCCTACGTCTTTTTATTTTGTCTTGCATTGGGCAGCAACCTTACCTCCTGAGACACCGTCCCCCTGGAAGTCCATCAACACAACATGGTCAGCAGAGCAGAATGTGGTTGTGTGCGCGCGCGAGAGAAAGAGAGAAATAGAGTGTGCTTGTGTGTGCTGAACAAGCACACTGATACCCATAGCTCTGCTCTACACCTCTCTGTTCACTATTGCACTGCAGTTTCATCATCCATTGCACAGGTTTGATAGGCAGTTCCTCTTATTAGAAAACCTGGAGGGGGCGAGCCGGTGTTAAAATGAAACCCTCTTTATCAAATTGTGATGAAGTGCCTGAAGTGAACACAAGGTTAACTAAATTGCATATCCCTTCTGTTGAACTCTTTATACTCCACCATCACCGCGGCACACAGAAGTTTAAGACACAGGGGTTTTGTAAGTACAAACGAGATGAGAGAGGTGTTTCTCTACCTTAAATCACTGTGAAATGTGTCTCACTTGTTAGAATTGCAGCTTGGTTCTAGCCGGGGGCTGAGATGAGGCGTCAGAGGTATTTCTGGGTCTCCAGCATCACACCAGAGCTGCTGTGGTGCTCTCTATGCCACACCTTGACAGTGACTTTGTGTGACAGCAGATATAATGTGATTTCTTCTGTCCCCGGGGTCCGAGGCTGATGATGGAGACTTCTGGGCTCTGCTTTGCTCGCCGGCGACAGCGATGACAGAAAAGGAAAAAAAATGCTTGAGCATGATGATCAGTGGCATTTTTCACACGGCATTGAGATCCCTCAGTCTGTGCCCTGTTTCCCATGCTTCACTGACAAAGAAATTAGGTCCCTATGTTCAACCTGAACGGCACACAGACCGGGATTTCCTCAGTTTGGGCACAATTACATCAGCTCACTGACCCTCTGTAAGGTGATTTTGGCATCTTCTTTTTTTTTACTGTATAGCGTTCAGTACATTCCGGTTTGTTTTTCAATATTGTCATGAGTTGTACAGCAAATGAATGATGGAGATTCGTTGGTCGTCACTTCTACTGTAAGTGTGTCACATCAGGTGAAGCTGTGGTAGGTCATACCTGCAGGCTGTACGAGCCTCTGCTGTCGCTGCAGCTTATGGCCAAAAACAAAACTAACCACTTCTGTCATATGTGTTTTGTCTGGATGTTCAAAACATGAAGTGTTTCTGTCTGAGGTTTAAGTATATAGCCAAGCAAGTGTAGTTGCAGCTAGTGCTGAAACAATGGTTAATCAATTAGTCAATCAACAGCTTTAAAAAAAATATATATCGGCTAGTTCTAGCTTCTTAAAGGGATACTGCACAATTTGAACTCAACTGCCAAGCGAACACACCCCTCCCTTCTGTCAGAGACGTTTTCTTCTGTGCTCCCTCAGAAGCTCCCAGAGGTGGGGACTCGAGTTTGACTTAAGTCGCACACACAGTCAGTTCAGACTCGACTTGAGACTCGTCCTCAAAAGACTTAAGACTCCACTCGGACTCGAGGTGCGGGACTGATGAACAATGTTTATTTTTAGGAAATGTCTGATGAGCTTGTTGTTATTCCCCTCCCTCCGCTACCTACAACCTGCCAACGTAACACGTAGTATCAGCTGCGCGTGGCCACACATAAGAGAGGACAACAAACACCGGCAGCTGATGTGTGATTCATCTTAAATTTTGGCTTTAAAACTTCATACGACAAGGCCCAAACAAAGAAGTGCTGAACGCACAATAGGTTTGTAACCTGAGGTTAGTAAACATGTTTAGCTCAGCACTGGCCATCTAACGTTAGCTTGCTTCTTGCTTTAGCTATGATGTACGGGAGGTTAACTCCGACTGTGTAATGATAAGATGAATGAGCGTTTGTATGCGTGCCAAACTTGTGGTAGTCGATTAACGTAATCATTTACGTCCGGCTGACATTAGTTAACATTACACTGGGTTTGAGAGTCTGCGAGGTTTGTTGACTTAACAGTAGTTAATAAGCTCATTATTAACTACTAAGTCATTAATTGCATTGCACATGTGATGCCCACTAGAATGTGATCACATTGTATGGTGTATGGTGTTAAATCATCTAAGGCGATGTCTGTATTTTATTTCCTTTATTTGAAGAAGATTTTATGTGGTTCAAAACAAGTAAAATGGTTTACAAGTGTGAATGGTTGGCCTGCTGTAGCAGCCTCCCGGCAGTAGGTGGCAGTGTGAGACTGTGGTTTACCCTCAGGGACCATGATCAAGAGCACATGCTCTGCTGTTTTCCCCCAATAACTGCGGAGATTTCAGCGAGGAAACACCACGTCTCTCTGTCTCACCCTTTTTCCTGTATTTCAGGTTAGTAATGTGTTAAAACATCACATAAGTCACTGTTAGAGAATGCTGAGAGATAAGTTGAGATAAAGTATAAGAGTAAAATTAGCAGGTTTTGGGGGTATGGTTTCACATGAGGCCCGCCGAGAGTAATGATAGCGGCGCGGTTTACTCTGTTAATAGCATGTTGGCGTAAGATGCTAGCGTGGGCCACACGTCTCCACTATTTTTGGGTTAGAGTAATATACTGGCTGGCTCCATAAACGATGTAGCATGTAGGAATATTTTGGAATGGTGTTATGTTTAAAACTATTGACAATGCTGTAATTGTACACTGCTCAAAAAAATAAAGGGAACACTTAAACAACACAATGTAACTCCAAGTCAATCACACTCCTGTGAAATCAAACTGTCCACTTAGGAAGCAACACTGATTGACAATCAATTTCACATGCTGTTGTGCAAATGGAATAGACAACAGGTGGAAATTATAGGCAATTAGCAAGACACCCCCAGTAAAGGAGTGGTTCTGCAGGTGGTGACCAAAGACCACTTCTCAGTTCCTATGCTTCCTGGCTGATGTTTTGGTCACTTTTGAATGCTGGCGGTGCTTTCACTCTAGTGGTAGCATGAGACAGAGTCTACAACCCACACAAGTGGCTCAGGTAGTGCAGCTCATCCAGGATGGCACATCAGTGCGAGCTGTGGTTTGCTGTGGTTTGCCGTGTCTGTCAGCGTAGTGTCCAGAGCATGGAGGCGCTACCAGGAGACAGGCCAGTACATCAGGAGACGTGGAGGAGGCTGTAGGATGGCAACAACCCAGCAGGAGGACTGCTACCACCGCCTTTGTGCAAGGAGGAGCAGGAGGAGCACTGCCAGAGCCCTGCAAAATGACCTCCAGCAGGCCATAAATGTGCATGTGTCTACTCACACGGTCAGAAACAGACTCCATGAGGGTGGTATGAGGGCCCGACGTCCACAGGTGGGGGTTGTGCTTACAGCCCAACACCGTGCAGGACGTTTGGCATTTGCCAGAGAACACCAAGACTGGCAAATTCGCCACTGGCGCCCTGTGCTCTTCACAGATGAAAGCAGGTTCACACTGAGCACATGTGACAGACGTGACAGAGTCTGGAGATGCCGTGGAGAATGTTCTGCTGCCTGCAACATCCTCCAGCATGACCGGTTTGGCGGTGGGTCAGTAATGGTGTGGGGTGGCATTTCTTTGGGGGGCCGCACAGCCCCCCATGTGCTCGCCAGAGGTAGCCTGACTGCCATTAGGTACCGAGATGAGATCCTCAGACCCCTTGTGAGACCATATGCTGGTGCGGTTGGCCCTGGGTTCTTCCTAATGCAAGACAATGCTAGATCTCATGTGGCTGAAGTGTGTCAGCAGTTCCTGCAAGAGGAAGGCATTGATGCTATGGACTGGCCCGCCCGTTTCCCAGACCTGAATCCAATTGAGCACATCTGGGACATCATGTCTCGCTCCATCCACCAACGCCACGTTGCACCACAGACTGTCCAGGAGTTGGCAGATGCTTTAGTCCAGGTCTGGGAGGAGGTCCCTCAGGAGACCATCCGCCACCTCATCAGGAGCATGCCCAGGCGTTGCAGGGAGGTCATACAGGCACGTGGAGGTCACACACACTACTGAGCCTCATTTTGACTTGTTTTAAGGACATTACATCAAAGTTGGATCAGCCTGTAGTGTGGTTTTCCACTTTGATTTTGAGTGTGACTCCAAATCCAGACCTCCATGGGTTGATAAATTTGATTTCCATTGATAATTTTTGTGTGATTTTGTTGTCAGCACATTCAACTATGTAAAGGAAGGAGTATTTAATGAGATTATTTCATTCATTCAGATCTAGGATGTGTTATTTTAGTGTTCCCTTTATTTTTTTGAGCAGTGTACACATTTTTATATGTTTTAGTGATGAATAGTGTTATACTGTCAGCGAGTCAGAGTCATATTTCATGGCAACAGTGTATCCGTGTAATTTGCACTGCAATAATAGCCAAAAGTATTTGGACAGATGCATATGCATGGAAATGGATGTAAAATATGAATAATTTTGTGTTTGGAGTTTTATTGCATGTTATGTTAAGAACATGAACAATATGTCTAAGAAGACAAGATATGTACAGTACTGATAAATACTGTGAAATTGAAACAAAGACGATTCTGATGATATAAAGGAAATGTAAATTAATAAATAACTGCGGAGATTTCAGCGAGGAAACACCATGTCTCTCTGTCTCACCCTTTTTCCTGTATTTCAGGACACATATTGCTGCCTATGGGTGCTGCTGCCCGGTACCCGTAACACACCTGGTTTGAACACAGCATGTGATACACCATTCATTATAACCATGAGAGACTTGAGACTTGACTTGGACTCTAGCTCAGAGACTTTAGACTTGACTTGGACTCTTGCTCAGAGACTTGAGACTTGACTTGGACTCTAGCTCAGTGACTTGAGACTTGACTTGGACTCTAGCTCAGTGACTTGAGACTTGACTTGGACTCTAGCTCAGTGACTTGAGCCTTGACTTGGACTCTTGCTCAAAGACTTGAGACTTGTGAGCATCTCTGGAAGCTCCGTCCCCAAATTCATTGCCAAGGCTACCAGTCGTACTAGTATAGCAGAATCCATAGTGTCTCTCATAGCTGAAGCAAAACAAACATTATAATATGATAAACAAACAAATGACACGCAAGCACACAAAAACAGCACCAAAACAGTAAAAAAACTAACAAGAGATGTTTGAAATTGTTTTACCAAATTACAGTGACTGAGGACAGGATGATAAGTTTGTATCACAAGATAAGCGAACAAGTATTATAAATCAACCCAAGGAATCCCACTGTCCTATTAAAACTTGTATTTACTTGTCTTTAGGGCTGTGGAGAGCTAGCAAACTGTGAGGAAATATCTGAATTTAACAAAATCTGTATTGGATCAGAAACTCTTAGTATACCTTTAAATAGGAGGATTTTCTTATATCTATTATATAATGAATTGAATACATTTTGAGTTTTGGATTGTTGGTCTCTCTTACTCTCTCTTGGGGCATGAGTTTGGCCTAGATGCGCTGTCTCTCGGAGCTAGATCAAATGAATGATTCGTAATTGATATGTTATTCAATAGCCACATTTTTATACTGGTTGATAGTATTTCTCATCTTTGATGAGCAAGAACATTGTGTGAAAGGAATTAAAGGCCTGTCCTATATAGAAGCCTGTCCCAAACATAGGCAGGCTGACTTCAGTGACTGATGCAAATAAAAGCCTGGGCTATTAACTGAATTTTGACAGTAGTTCAGTGTGAACCGTCTGCTGGTAATGGCTTAATAATGAAAAAAATAATTGTGTTTTATATCTATGGAGGGAGTGGGTTCTCTTCCACGGATGCCCCCATGTTGCACACAGTCACTGTATAAAACATGGACCAGAGTCTGTGATATCACCCATAGTTTTGTGAAGAGTTATTGTGAAGCTCAGTGTGGGCGGCTCCGGTTTATTTCTGCTGTAAAGTTGGGGATTTTAACAAAGGGGTCAATAGGGATTGATTTCCACATTAGCCCTGGAAGTTGCAGCTTCATCACGCCAACACGTTTCTAAAGTTGCCCAGAGCAGACAAACCAAACACTGGCTCTAAAGATGATCTCTCAAGTTTTTCTTTTGTGAGTTTAGCGACCCGCTTGGAACCAGAGGGTGAGGGGAAGATTCATTGCAATCTACAACATCACCATCATCATGGATGCCACTGGTCCATTAATTTTTTACAGTGTAGACTTGTCTCTCTCTCACAACTTTGCCTGGCCTGTCACCTTTTCCTCTTTACCCACACTCACACCACACACACAAATAGCAACAAAAATAAATAACCTGGATGTCTTTCACCCTAATAACCCGCCGAGGTAGTGCACAAATGCAGCTACAATCATTGTTACAGGCTCCAGTCAACATTTAGACAATCACACTCCCTGGTTTATGAAACACTGAATCCCAGCTTCCTTCCTCATATCCTTCCGGCGTTTTATTCCATCTAAATAATGCAGCCACAAGGAGTCAAGGGGGGGATCCATTATGGAGGGACTGATATAGAATGCTGGGATGCATGATCAGACACTCTTATCACTTTCACAGAGCATGTTATGGTGCAGCAGGGAGAACTTTGTATTGTCATATCTCTCCTAAGTGCTTAACCCTTCTGGTTGATGTGATAGCAATATGCAATCTGAACAGTTCGGGATATATTATAGAATTCCCCATCTACATTAGATCCAGATGATGTACGATGAGGCTTGGATCTGTGCTCATTGAGTATGGTTAAAGGACATTTCAGGGTCTGGATGAAATTAACTTTGTGCTGCAACAGCTAGTGTGAAGTGAATAACTACAGTCGTCATGGTTGGTGAAACCACCAGTCAAACACACCTATATCCATCCAGAGTAGCTTCCGAGGCAGTGAGGGCTTTGGTGAAAAATGTCACAATAACAGTGGACGCACAGAAGAAGCCAACCTTACCTTGTCTACTCATTTTATTCTCAGCAGCTTCTCTGAGAGGATACTGTTAATTACATATAGTCTACTGAAGAGCAAATGAGCTTGACAGTATTCCATCATATTGTCACAAGAGGGAGAGAAGAGTGTGTGTTTGCGTGGGCACGCACATTCACAGGTGGAGTCTGTTATGCTTTCTCCTTTCCACTAATCTGCCTGTCAGTAATGAAGTCGGAAGCTTAAGTGTAGGAGAGAGCAAGCGTCATACATTAGTCTCATCCACTTCCATTAATGTTCACGGATTACTTATTATTCCCTGATTAATAAACATTCGGTAAGCGTGTCCTCATAGCAGCCTCAATAAGGACAGCTTCATTAATGATTAGCATTAAGGCTATTAATATCCCAGTTACTGGCATTCACAGCCAGCAGCAGCTCAACCTATTTTATTATTGTGAGTGTTTTGTGAAAGCATCTTACGTTTGCAAGAGATGAGTGCATTAGTCACTGACATTAGCATGTACTTTCAAGGTAATAATTTCATAAACAATTCACATTACCTTGGTATTTGGACATCCTTGAGCAAAAACAAGTAATCCAATTAGTGAACTGAGTGAGGCGCTATTGATTTCAGAAAAAACATTACCCAATCAATTTTTGGAGGGGTAATGAAATTCCTTTACTTTGTGTTCCAAAACAGTATAAGAAAGAGTGTGTGTTTGTGTGTGTGAGAGAGTGAGTGCACATGTATGTGTGTGTTTGTGCTACTCAAAAGCTAAGAACAGAATTTCATGTTAGGCATGCCTCTGAGACCACACCCTTTTTTGGGTGCAATCTCACAATTTAATACACACAAACACACGCACGCACGCACGCACGCACACACGCACGCATGCACGCACACAAAAGCCAATTTATTTAGCACAAATTCATTTTTCTAAACAATTCAACAGATATTCTCTCTACTGCAAAACACAAATTAACTCAACTTAATAACACTTGCTCTACTGTTTCCATTCAAACCTCTGCTTCCTGCGCACACAAATTGTCACACTTGTCGTCAACACTGCATGTCTTAAATATTCATGTTAGGCAGGACTTGAACCCCTGCCACTGTAACTCTTAGTTGGATTATATATTGGATACAAGTAGATTCTAGTGGAGTGGTATAAATAGCCTTGGGATGTTTGCATGAATTACACCATGCCGGAAACTATTGTAATGCATTGTGTTGCACTGTTCACATTTTGCTTGTGCAAATCTCGCTGGTATCCTGACACTAATCCCTAGCATAGTAAATTTTATGTTGTCTCATTTTACACCATGCCCGAGGTTGTTTTCTTTTCAATAATCTCGTAGGCAAGTATAACTTGATTAGACTCCAAAAATTTCAAGGGTGAAAATATTGATTGTATGCAAATGGAATTAATCTAAGACACAATTATGTTGGCCATAGTTCCTGGTATTTATTTCTCTTGGTCATTTAAATCAGCAGCTTCCGCACATACACACACTCCAATCCAATTATATAGATAAATGAGGCTAATCATGCCACAAAATTTCAATATGAGGTCTACAGGCAGGCCGATAAGCATAATCATTCACTGTGCCAAATTTTCAGCACAATTTTAGATAAGAGAGATGGAAAGTAAGAGAGAGAGAGAGAAAATTGAACAGATAAATAGTCCCATATTAGACATTAACATATGGATCATAAGGGAGCCAGATAATGCGGTAGACATTTCATTAACAGAAATAAACATTCGATTAAAAGACCTTTCTATTTACAATACTTCCCATAATTCATGGCAATGTGATGAGTGCTGCTATCCAAACATTATAGCAGCCCTTTGTAGGGGGCGACAAATGTGACTTGTATTGTTGCAAACCTTCCTTCTTGCATTCATGAATATGCAATAGAAAGAAGAGGTTACATATATGTGGTGAACTTGTGACGAAGGTGATGTTATTTATCCTACTCTCAAACAGAGAGATGTTGGTTTACTATGCTTTAGCAGCAGTGCATACTGTTTTAAAAAAAATTAAAACAGGATTTCTATCACAGCCTCTATTGATAAAGTTGGAGACTTACTCCAGCACTAATGGCGTTGCTGTCCATTCTCTTCTAATAGAGATATGCAAAAAATGTTGTGTATGTTTTGTGCACATTGGAAGTTGCTGGAAGCTGACTGTCTCTACCTTCTGGCTTTCAGATAAGGCAAACATTCTGCTCAAAAATGATTCTCATAAATACTCAGTTTGGCCTGTTCCCTTCCAAATGGGATGTGTTTATTTATCAAGCATAGCGTTAGTTCAGGTAGGCAACCAAGTCAAGTTCAGCTCACAATCCCAGCACATCAGCTGATAGCAGCCATCTCAAAGCCAGCCACATCAGCTCAGTGAATTCCTCTCTTAGAATTCATAGGCAAATTCCATATAAGGTGCCTTATAGAGGTGCACGATTAATCTAATCGCAATTACGATGTCATCCTGTGCAATTACATAACCGCAAAGATGGGGCAATTTGATTAAACAAAAAAAACTGTGGTGTGTGTGTGATACTCATGTCTCTGTATACACTGCAGTCTGCTATTATCTCTGCCCCACACTGGACTCTCGCACATGTTCCTAAAAACGGATACGTGCGAACCAGAAAAATTATTTATGAGCAGTGTGCGAGTAATGTTAAAGAAAACAACCTGTCGCAACTTCCCTTCCCCTCCCCGCTGCTAATCGTTAAAAACATAGTCGGACTAGCCACATGAGCACCGAGAGAAATGCCAAGTGGGCCGGTCGCTCTGTGACATAGACAGAGATGTGTTGTCGGCAGCTGAAGCGGTTAGACAGAAGATAATAGGTTAGAAAATAAGGATGGTTTGGGTTTGACTAGCTGGACATTTAACTTTAGCATTATCTGTGCCTTTTGTTGTTCAACATGTTCAACCCTTCATAAAGCCGACGTGCTTGTCAGTGTCGCTTTTGGTCAACCGACCAATCACAGCCTGGATGGGGCCGAGACATTAAAACAAGTTTGACGTGCTACAGCAGATCTTTAAATGTTGAACAATATGATTATTGACAAGTTAGTACTTAGTATTAACAAATTAGAAACCTGTGTAGAGCATTTTCCTTGCACAACGATTAAGTGAATAAAAACCCACAGAAATGAAGCAGCTGTAACTGGATTTAATAATCAACTATTGGTAAAATAGTATAATATTATGTGAAATTATAATGAAGGCAGTAATTAATATATTAACGTTAAACTAACAGTATACTGTTAACTGAGCATATTTTTTTTTATTTAATGTTATTATATTAAACTAACACACTCAGTTATAATAATTCCTCTTCCAGGTTGTAGATAGAGCCTTTGCCATGGACAGATGTAGATTTAGCCAGAGTCAGGATGCCCTTGTGCCAATATGTGCTCCTTCCTGCCGCCTCTTCCTGAGAGCACACTCCCTGTTCTGTTTTACATCTGTTTTTCTAAAGCTATAAATATTGTTCAGTAATCTTGATCACATAAACTGTGGCGTGGTTTGTGTTGATGCAAGTAGACTCCTAGTACCATTTGTTCCATTTGCAATCACAAATCACAATATTGTCCACAATACTCACAATATGACTTTTTCTCCTAATCGTGCAACCCTAGTGCCTTTTTTAAACTGTTACAGCCTGCCTGCTCTTGCTGCTTCATCTACAAGCAGCTCATAAAGGGCAGAGATGTGTGGTCTCCCTGCCTTATTTGTTTTCACGTAAGAACGTGGAAGGGCGTGGAGGTGCTCTCCCAGCCTCATGGCTTTGCACGTAGACTTGTGGAAGGGCAGGGGGATTCCAGAACAGAGCCATACCGCCAAACATAACTACAGTAGTGCAAATATCAGTTTCTTTGATGAAAGTTCTGACTGAACTTTAGTTTTTAATAATCAGTGATACGTATCCCTTTGAGGAAGCTAACTATGAAATCTTGACCGAGCACATCTGTTTAGCTGACGGCAATATAGATCGTGCATGTACATGAAGAGTGTGTTTATGTGTAAGGGTGTGACTATATGAAGGTAAGGAGTAAATGCGGGTCCATGGGAATGTTTTTTCTGTTAGATGTCTGGTGGTTTAGGTTAAGTTTAGTACTTCACTTTACTCAGCAAGAAAGTCTAGTCATTTGAGTTAACAAGTCTCTTGCGCAAGCATATACACACAAAGACACATGGTAATGTAAAGTGTACTCACTGTTCTCTGCATGAATAGGGAAATCCTCTCCAACGCCACATGAGTGTCTGCTTAGACTAAACACAGCATAGCATGACTGTCTTCACAGACATCAACTGTAAGAAACACATGCTTGCACAATGACGCCCTCTACTAACCTTTATTCATGTACAGTATTCCACCTGTGTCTGCATCCTGTTCCACCTGAAATACTCCAACTCACTGCACCGTGCACAAAAGCTTAAGTTTTATGTGCAGCATTACAGCAACTGATTTTTAATTGCACAATAATGATAATTATTATTACGAGCAGGAGAAAAAGTCCACTTTATAGTCACTGTATAATGGCTGCGTTAGAATGGAATGAAATGTGTCATTTTGAAATATGCCACTCTTCAACAAGCTGTATATCCTACGCAACCCAATCACATAGACCTCTGTGATGTCTAAACCATTAAATAGCTTATTTCATTATACTTCCCCCGTGACAGTTTAACTGCCAAAGTCACCTCTATTGATGGTGCTTTCCCTCGTGAAACTGACTAATGATCAATAACAAAACAATGTCTCCAGAATGGCAAAATACTGTAATAAAACAGGGTGAACACAAAGTATAAACCTTAAATGTAAAACACCTCAAAAGCCATACAGGCTTAATCAAAAATCCACTTACACAACCAGAAAGCTTTCTATCAAATATCTCTAAAAGCACTTAGACAGCTATTTAATAGGTGTGTAATGATGCTGATCGATTAGGGATGTGTGTTTGAAGGACACGCATGTGTTTTTAGTCCGCTTTACTTGTCTTTCTCCAATCACACACTGTGACTGAGTGTGACAGAAGCAACGTCCAAAGCATCCTGCACCATAAGCTCTGTAAGTCAGAACGTCTTTGGTCACAGAGGAAAATATTGATGGAGAGTTATAAAGGGTCAATAAACAGTAACTAGACTATAGTCTTCTAATGTCAGCCTCTGACACTTTAACTCTTACTGCAGGGGTTACAATGAAGTATTATTGCCCTGCAGTTTTTCTATGCCCATATTGTATCCTAAATTAACAAAAATATGACATACTCTCATGTACTATTCAATTTAGAGAATGAGTTGAGGCTTGTGAGTTCATTATACAAGTCTACTCGTTCTAGCACCCCTTGCACTGATGGTCAGCTAATCACTGGCCCCTCGGATAAGAGCAACTGCCAAATGCCATTAATGTTAATGTGTTGAAGTCTACCTTTTTCTTTCTCCTCTAACTCGATGCTTGCAAGGTAAACTGAAATTCTGCCATTGTTACAAAGTACACAACTTATTCCACCTTGATTGTGCACTTGTTTGCACATAAATCTATCTTGCTTCATTTAATTATAACAAATACATCTCACAAATACACCTCAACTGGCGGATTTTGCAATGATGTCAGCGATCATTGTGCAATCGCTTGTGTCAGGAATACAAAAATCCCCAAGGTAAAAGCCTGCTTCATTTTTAAAAGATATTTTAAAGGTTTTGAAGTGCAGGCTTTCCTAAATGATTAATTGTGATCTTAACTCTGATTCCGGATGTTGAACTGGCATTGGAACAGTCTCACTTAGTTTTCTGTCTATCTATAATAAACATGTTCCCATTAAGAAGCTTAGGATCAGTAGTAGGGACAATTCCTGCTTCTCAGACAGTCATTCAGAACTAATTCATTTAAGAAATAAATCGTGGGCCCAAGCTAGATTTTCAAACTCCTCTGCTGATTGGACTACGTTTAGAACCCTAAGGAACAAGTGTGAAATTCCAAATCAGAGTTTTATCAAGTCAGTTTATTAAGTCAGTTACAGATAATCAAAAAATTCTGGAAATTAACTGAATCCATCTCAGGTACACATGTTGCTTAAAGCCTCCCTAACACAAAGTGGTTGGCTCAGATGAAATGAAGGATAAAGCTGCTATGGTGAGTCAGTTAAACAAACACTTTATCTGTGCTGGGTCTGCAATTGACAGCTTAAATGTAAACACACCCAAAAATCTGAACACTGGATTAAAACAGGTTCAAAATGATTGTTTTTATTTTTTTTGACACATCCTACTCATACTCACTATGGATATCTCTTTTTATTATGTCATAAATCCTACAATATTGTCAAGTGGTTATTACCTGTTTCTGGGAATAAAATGTTCTATAATTTGGCTAGGAATGATATATGAACAAAACCCTCAGAATATAGTCAGGAAGACAACTGTAAAGTTTGTTGTAGTAAAAATAAAATATACTACTAAATTACATTTAGGACTTTTTTCCCCACTAGTATGAAAGGAGACAAAGTAGTCAAAAATCTCAAAATTGACCATTACATGAAAAAAACAATGTTTTGCCTGCAGTGTCTCACCTTAAAAAGAAAACAGTATTGCACAGCTTTATCTGTGGATCTATCCAAGACGTTTGATTCTGTGGACCATGAATCATTGCTGAGAAAACTTGCTGGTTTCTGTCCTAAAACTGTTAAATGGTTTAGAAATTATTTTGTAGATCGCTCAGTGTGTCCATGCAGTGGGCCACAAATCTGAGTTTCTTGAGATGATTAAAGGGGTCCCCCAGGTTTCCATTTTGGGACCTATTCTGTTCTCTATTTTTATAAATGACTTAGGTCAAGCAAAAATACACTTCTATGTAGATGACGCTGCCAATTATACGCATGCTCCCTCCATAGCACAGGTGGTGCAAGAGCTTCAGACTGCATTTCAGTGACTACAAACTGCTCTGCTGAATTAAAAACTGGTTTTAAGTCCTCATAAAAGGAAGTTCATGGTCTTCTCAAAATCTTGCTTACAGTTGCTTGATGATCTTAGCATTTTTACATCTGAGGGTAATTCCCTCGTGTGCCCTCGTACAAGTACTTATATATTAGTATGTTATATGGAAAGATAAAACAAAGACAAACTTTTATTCAGTGTACATATTGCTAATCTAGTAAGTAAGCTCAAAGTGACTGTGCAAACTGTTATTTTAGAAATAAATCTATCTTTACTTTCAATGCCAAAAAACTTGTGGAAGCAACTTTTATGTGTATGATTGATTATTGTCACATATTACATATGCACGCAGCCTCCTTCATCTGTTTAGGTATCTGTTAGGTACCATAGAGGGGCCCGAGTCTGCAAAGCAAAAGGCCAAACCCACAGAAGGGCACAGCACTACCCCGAAGCAACAAAACAAGGGGCTAGACTCCACAGAAGGGTTCAGTCCCCACACAAAACATTGCATTAAACTGCAGAAAAAGTTCTTTTATGTCCTACTATTCTGTGTTGTCTTGTTGTTTTGCCAAAGCCTCCTGCATTGCATTGTGGAAAATGGTTAAGAAACCTATGCTGTCTCCTGAATTATTGTTGAACATCAGTGCAAAACTGAGTATCTGAAAGAATTGAATATGCAGGTGTGACACCAAAATTTAGAGCTGATCTTTCCTATTAAGCTACACTGCAACTCAACATGTAGTTGTGTCTCACAACTCACTTTAACTTACAAATGACTCCATTGGACGACAAAATGGATTGTGGAAATGTAAATCACAAATACCTTTTTACAGTGTGTCAAAGACACAACATAGAATGAGATGTGCAACTCAGTAACATCAACCAAATCAAATGTGTTTCAAAGAAACATAATCAATACCAGTTGTGCTAGGGTGAAATAAAACAGTATGCAGATTTGATTTCCCCTGCTTGTGGGCTGAATACAATATATGACCTGGAATGAATGTGCTCTCAATCGGCCAATCAATCATTAATACTGGGGGCGATGGTGACCAAACTAATCCCTTAGGTGGCTGGAGGGAAATCTGGATTATATTGCATACCCACTCAGCAATGACTTTCTCTGCTGAAAGCCAGAGCAGACTAATCAAACAACATTACTGTAGAAGATCAATAGACAGACAAATTGATGTATTGTTCCACATCCCAGCCTATTTGATTCAAAATCTTATTAAAAGCTCATTCATGCCTTCACATACATTTTAATCCATTTTTTTTGTTTGCTGCAAAACGTTTCATTTAAGATGTCAGCTATATAAGTTGTTGTATGTTTACCCCGGTGTCCATGTGACTGTGCTTTCCGTACTTCTGCACAAAAATGGTAACACAAGCTGAATAAATATCCTCTATGCTGTATAAACACACTACAGCTGTGCTGAGCAGTGTATCAGAACACCATGTATGTTATCTGAGCAAAGCAAGAGACAATGTGATGTGGAATCAGCCCCACAAAGATTTAACGTTGGGTGTCTTCAGTGCTGATTCATAGCAGATTCTATATTCTTCGATACAGACAGTACTTATGCATAACAATAGTGTTTTTTTTCTGAAAAATATGAAAACATGAGTGTGATATTCTTTCAAAACAGAGTTTGTTGAAGATAATAATGTACACTGTAATAGCATCTGTAGTGAAGTAAAGTCGGTTAAAGCAATTGTATGTGTGTGTGTGTGTGTGTGAGTGAAGGGTTTGAGGGAGGGTATAATGCATATAACCTAGTATGTAGTCTAATGCCCACTACCAGTTGAGAGGAGCTGCATACATTTCTTTCACAAATAATCTAATCTTTTTAATTTTAGAGATAAGGCAGAATTGACTGTAATTATGTGCAGCTGGGTCTGTGAGGAATTCATAAAAAAATGAGGCCAAGCCCATCTGCTGACTGGGAAACTGGGGGAGGCAGCGACATTGAGAGAGGGAGAGAGAGAGAGAGAGAATGAAAGGAAGAGACTCTAAAATCATTAAATCAGCCGCTATCTCCTCTCCTCTGTCACTCAGAGAGAAAAAAAAGAGGCACTAATGAAATATTAATGCCTTCCTTATTTTGAGATTTACATTAATCTTTCCTTTCTCTGTCTCTCTCTCTTTCTCTCTCTCCCTCCTCCACGTCTCTGTATATGAAATTTGAAAGCTGTGCTCGGAATGACTTGAATATATATTTCTAATGAGATGCCTGCGTTACAGAATGTCTCATTTTTCTACCTGTTTTGCAATCCAAAGTTGCATATATTGAACAGCGAATATGGTAGTGTGCTTACAAGAGAAGGGAATGAGACAAGGAGGAGGGTTGTGAGGGTGGTTGCTTGATCTGAAACTGAAAAGACAGAGGGAATGACAATGAAAGTGAGAACAAGAGAGTGAATGAGAGAGCAAGAGGTAGCAACTCTGGCTGTAGTAGCAGTAGTACAGAAACAGGCAAGAATGTGGCAGTTTCCTCTGGCCTCGTCCCATTTGGCAGACGTTCAAATGAGAAAGCAAAATAAAAAAAAGGTCGGGGTGTGGATGCTCCCAGGAGGTGGAAAGGAATTAGGAGTGTGTCAGGTAAACTAGCCGCAGTTTTCTCAGTGTCCGCCCCCAATGAGACCTGAAGCAAAAGCAAACCTGAGACCAGCTCCCTCTCCCACACACACAAGCACGCAGGGCTTTAAGTTCAAGTGTTAGAATTTTCTCAGTTGTGCTTACACACACAGGCACACACACAAGGCTAAATATGAAACCTGATGTCAGCCCCTGAAAAACTGCTATGTATGCTTTTGACTTTGGAATGGGTTCAGAAATTGAAAAGTGTAAGGCTCCTTGATACCGATCAAAACTGGTTTACCTTGAAGACTATGGTATGAACCTTCCACTTACATACGAAATAGTGGAAACACTCAAACAGCTGAAATTTTACCACTGCACTGTGAAACAACCTAAGTGCAGATAAGTAAGGGGGGTATGGAACATTGATTCTGGAAGTGAGCATTTCTTTGCAGCATGCTGCCTACTGCTATCCCATCAGTGCTTCATCATTCTCAGAGGCAGAACTGAACATTCCCATGCTGTCCCACACAATGCAGTAATTTCCCTGTAGTGTTTTCATTGCAGCTACATACATTTAACACACAGACCTGCAAATTCCCCCCTCCGGTGCCCAGATCAGAAGTATGGCACAGTCAGTGTACTGGTGTGGCAGTCATACACCATGCACACCACAACAAATGGCAAACTGCAAACTGATGCTGTTGCTGCTACACTGACTGATGCCGTCTGTGCCTGCAGGGTGTATGTGCAGATGAGTTTATATATGTGTCGGAGTGGCGCAATGGAAGTGATGGTTGGAGGGAGGGGGCACGTAGGTGTCTATTGTGTGTATGTCTGTTAAGAAAAAAAGGTGTATACTATGCGTGCCAATCACCATGATAGACATTCTTCATCTTCCATGGAGACCGAGGACAACAAAGAGCTGACAGGCAGACATGGCTCAGAGGACACAAAAAAAACCCTGACATCCATAAGTAGACACATACACATTATTAAGACAAGATAATTGGCTAATTTTACTCATATTACTCCTCACTGAAGGGGCCTGTTGTGCAAATACATAACTTAACTTAACTACATACTTAAAAAATTGTAAATCAGTCGAATATTAAGCTTTTATGAATTGGATACAGACAATAAACAAAACAAAAAAATGAAAGTGAATATATCAAATGTTTGACGCTGTATTAGGGTGATTGTCGGTCAAACAAAATTAATTACAGAGTCTGGGGACGGTTAAAGATTAAAGTGGTAAATTGACGAGAAAAAAAAAAGAAAAATTGTGTTTTCTGAGTTTTTTTTTTCTGAGTAAACTGCTGCATAATTGACCTATATAGCTGTCTTTCTGGTGAGGTCAGGCTGGAATGACTGTGTTTACTGATTTTTTAAGGCACTGACAAATTATGTCATCTTGCCAATAGTGGTGTCACCACTGCCTTCCAAAACTGTTTATTTATTGAGTACAATACCGTATTTTAAAGGACTTCAGATGTCAGAAATAAAGAAGACAATGAGGCCACACAGACTACAAAACAAACAAAAAATTTAATTAAAAAATTTACTGATCCAGTGATGACTAAAATGAGAAAATACATGAAATACAACAAAACCAAGCATCATAAATGAATCATATCCAGTTACTCTGTTACAGTGTTGACTACTTTATCCTGTAATAAATAAACAGTTTTTACCAAACATGCTCAATGAGATCCAGTGGAAAGTATTTCCTTCCTTTGACTCATCTGGTTGACTGTTTTAAAAGCATTGGTGGTGCACAGATGAGTTTCTACAACTCTCAAGTCCAACTCTAGAAGGCACCTTGACAGTGTGTATTTTTATTTCTGTTCTTCAGGAATAAGAGGAAACAGGGGCAAAACTGATCCAGAGGCTATTCTTGAAAATGTGTATGAGTGATTCTGCTAGTCTCTCTGTCTCTCTCTCTCTCTCATTACCCAGTCTGAGCTACAGACTTCCATAATCCTGGAAGGTTTTGCACCGCTGTGTTGTGATTGGTTAGACATTACATCAGGGTGATGTAATACTCCTAGGACTGGCTAGTGTGTCGGGCATGGGGAGGGAGTTAGGGAGGAGGGGTGGGTGGGCTGAGTACTGAGCTAGAGAGGGTGGGTAGGGAGAGGGGGGTTTATTGAGCTGAAGAACTCTCTCTCTTTCTTTCTCTCTCTCTCTCGCCTGCAGCCAGTGAGTGTGCATGTGCAGCCGCCACAGAAAGCCTCTAATCCCAAAGCACACAGCAGTGCTTTGGAGAAGGAGGGAAATAATCAAGACTGTTTCCATAGGCCCCCATCTAAAGGCTGGAGATAAGCTTTGCTGTGCATGCTGCCGTGTGTACTGGTAGCAGCTGTGTGTATTGGGGATACATACACAAAGCAGAAATGGGATTTTTGGGGGACTGAAATTCAATCATTAATTGCAAATAGACAGAGGAGAGGAAGATGATTGTTTGGCAGGGACAGAAAATGCCAAGGCATTTGGTGTTTGTGCATAATGACTCATAGCCAATTTCTCACTTCAGTGCAAGGTGCTTTTTCATGGATCCAAAGGTGTTATACCATATCACTGACTTGAGATGAGGTTTGTGAACAGCAATGCCTGGGGCACGAACCATGTGTTTTCACATGATTGCTTTCATGCCATGGTAGACAATGCTTTGAAATGCTTAAAACAAACAAAATGAATGATAAGTTAAAAAATTTTATATCCAAAGTGAAACATAAAGTGATAAGACAGCATAAAACATTTTGTCTAAAAAATCCACCTACTAAATATAGTATACCATTGCACCACAAAACACAGAAAAATATATTTGTCCATGGCAGGGCATTTCCTTTCTTGATCATAGATGGTATACTATATCAAATTGACACCTACAAAAAAAAAATTACAAAACAGAAATCAGAAAATAATTCCAGTTTTAGCCGTGAATGGGTTATTTTACAAAAAAATTAAATTTGTAAGATACAGACTAATATGTCACACAATCAACCAATCAACAGTTAAAGGTCATACAACGTGCAACATTTGACACAGCCATGATCTCTATAACCAAATATTAGGACAGCCAAATATTAAAATGGCCTTCCAAACTGGAGGTGAAACTCTTGCTGTATTCAAATAAACGCCGTACTCAGTCATTTGGCCGTAAGGCTCTATGGATGTCTTCCATCATGAGTTTATTTGGAGAAGAAAATGCTCTCTGTTGCCCAAATTTAAAGATAATAAATTCAGAGTGCTGAGGCAACCACAGGTAAATATGGCAAAATACATTCATCATTCGCTATACTGTAAATAAAAAGAGGGTATTTATGAGCCAGAAAATACACTTGATTTAAATACAGTGTCTCTGAGAAATAGGACTGGAGTGGAAAATAAGCCTGAGGAGAACTGCTGAATTTTTGAGCATGCTATGGGATAGAGCATGAAATAATGGAATGAGAAATTGAATAAAATGTGGAACCTAAAATTATGAAACGTTAAAAGAAGATGGCTCGAAAACCTGACAGAACTTATTTGCTGAAAATGGTGTCAAAACCCTCTGCAGAACCAGTTTAAGGTCATACATGGCCTGCAGTTAAAATCACTTCCTCATCTTGTGTTAAATTATAGAGCCACAGAAAATATGAGCATGATCCTTTTTTAAAGAGTGAACACGTGTACTTTGTGTTGTTTTGAGAGCCCTTTGGAGGGGGATAATGTTAATTCATTAACACAAATCTAACAAGCTATTTTACTGTTGACATGCAAACTCTATCTGCTGTCAGTCACCAAACAGACAGAAACCTCTGAGGTATTATAAAGTCGGACAGCCTTTGAAGGAAACTGGGGGGGGGGGGGAGAAAACTACCTGAATGACAACTTGTCAGAATGAAAGACTGCCACTTCTTACTTTGCTTGAGGCTAGTAATAGAAACTAGGTAATCACTACAATGAGCGCACACAGACAGATACACATGCGAGCACACACGCGCACACGCGCACACACACGCACACACACACACACACACACACACACACACACACACACACACACACACACCCCTAATACTGACACTGACACACAGGTTACAATGACTGTGGCGGGTTAGTTCAGATGTCTATTAATCAGTTATTATTTTCTTGATTATTTGAATAGTTTGGTTAATAGTTAGTAAATCATTTAACAGTTGACAACTAATTGATTAATCGATTAATCACTGCAGCTGCAATTTAGAGTCACCAAAGAAACAAAAATAATACGCTAGCTTTCTGTAACTTTATTAAGTCTTTACTTCATATGGGAAATCTGTATTCAGTAGATGTGTCCGAGTTTGTGTGTGCATTAAACAGACAAACTCAGTTGTAGGCTATTTATATATTATTCCTCTGTTCCTCTTCACTTACTGATTTCCATTTTTGCATAACCTGTCAGCATGGATCGTTGAGAACCCTGCTCTCTCCACTAGCCAGCCTTGTCTGCACTCCTCTTTGATAATCCATCCCTGGATGTACTGCAACATGTTGTAACGCATCTCCCTCCGCACTCTCCGGTCTCTGTGTTTATGCCCAGCCTGCATTGTCTGCACTGTTATGTGGCTGTCTGGAGTGCACAGCGCTCGTCTCACTGTGACAGAGGTCAGCGAGTGCTCCGAGCCCAGCTGACGTCATGCTGCTGCAACCCCGCAGACACACCAGCAGGCAGGCAGACGGACAGGCCGGCAGACAACCAACAAGCAGACTGGGTGTATTTATAGCCTCTCCGCCTATGCATCCTCACAGCAAGCTGCATGGCCAGATACACCCTGAAGGCAAACCTATCCAGAACATGTTGTGTTTATTATGTGGCATCCACAAGTCTGCATTCTACAAGTACAAGCATTTAAGTGGCTCTCTTTGTGAAAATGGAGGCACAGCATCAGGCATTGAGATACAGCATCAGGCATTGACGTTCTGTGATCACTTCAGGTGAACCATTCTCTCTTTTCCACCTTCTGAAAAGGGGTGCATGTTGGAATGTTCATCTCCCACGGTTAATGAACACATTGTGCTAGACATCAGCTAATAACACAGTGAGGATGTGCGCTTAGCACAATGCTTTACACCATTACTTATCTAATAAACTGTAGGAGGCAACTGCCATTAGCAGTGGCGCTGATGCTGATATTCACCTCCCACTGGCGGGCTCCTGCAAGCTAATCTGCCGTATACTGTATGCAAATATGAAACTGTTACTGTCAGGATGCAGTCTAATTCCACATTATTCTCCGGGTAGTGGGCCAATCAGGTTGACTTTGAAATGGATCGTAGGTGATTAGCCGGGAATGCTGGGAGAATGCCGAGGTCTCTCTGGTGAACCCCGCAGCTGGTGCCGGAGTCAGCGGAGCAACGATCCAGGTAATTAATTCCTTGACAAGCATCAGTGATTTGGAAAATCAGTAAGAATGGCAGACGCTGATCAAAAGGGAAACACGTGGAGAGATGTTTAAACAGTGGGCATTCTAGGCGTCAGTCATGCAGGGGCCCAGACGCAGGGCCCAAAGCCCAAACACCAAACACCACAATGCACTGAGCTGACTATCAAACAACAGCAGGCTGGAGGATACCCTGTGTGTTTTGGACTCGCACTCACAGAAATGCGGGAAGTTATGTGCAGAGTAACGCACACACAAGTTACTTCATTTAGCAAAAGCCGAAACACACATGGATACACGCACACAGGCAAATGTATCCATATATACAGCGGCATGCATTCAGACTCACAAGCATAGTATAAACATACTATTACAGTGCACTCAACATGTACAGTAAACAATTCAGATAAACCACACATGTATATTCTAGTCACAAATCCATGCATGCAGTCCAAACACTATGAATGTACACCCCAGGAACATAACTCAATAAACACACACAGACATGTGGTAAAGATCAATTCATTTTCAGTATTTATTATACATATTGCACTAAGCCTATATCTGTTGAATGAAATGCAAACAATGGCATGATATTCATGGGTATGAGATCACATAGATGCAAGTGCACACATGCAGCACTCTTCATAAATACACAAGAGGCTGGGTTGACGTTACTGCCATATCCTTGATTAAATCATGCGTATATCCTTTATTTGATTGTATGGGTAGGGAGAAACAACGCACAAGCCGAAAAACCGTAATAAAACATCATCGGCACGGCTATTACAGACACACTGTCCAGAATACAAATTCCCGTGCAGGTATTTGTTTTCATCCATCAGTATTCATTATGCGAGTGAATGTATCATTGGAGTGCAGGTATTGATCCTGTATTAAATCTCATTGTTATATTCCTATTCAGCAGCGAGCCAGGTGAGGGAAAAAGAAGGGTGACCAAATGTCATGGTGACAACATGTAGCATTGTCAAAGGTAGCTTTATCGATCAAGATAGACAGAGAGGGAGAGACAGAGGAGGAGAGAGAGAGCAGGGAGATATTTCAGCAGGACCCCAACTGTCTGACATTTTAGCAAAAGCTGTCCTTTCTATTTTGTCACCCTCTATTGTTGCACACAAAGAGCGTAGATGCTTTGACTGAGGCAATTTGAGCTATGGCCTTTGCACCCAGCAGAGACAGTGAGCAGGTTCAGATGTAGCTCTGCAAAGAAGGGAGTCTTGTTCATTTTATTTGTCAGTGATAATTTTACAATTCACCTGCTGTATTTCTGAGAAGGTGGGCTAAGCATTGTGCTGGTATTTTGCTTTGACATTTTAAAGGCCTTGCTGTCATACTTTATCAGTAGTTAATCTGAAACACACTGTGGATTGGTAAGGGTCCAATTAACTTTCCAGCCATGTACAGCAATTCTTCAGACAACTTGACTCAGACTCAGAAACATCCCCAGTGGGACTTCCCTTCTTTTCTTTTCACGCTCAGATCCAAATGGAAGCAAGTGGTCTAAAGACCACTGAACACATGGATGCACGTGGACATGGATGACTAAGTGAGTGTTGTCGTATCAAATCTGAACCGCCACCAAACATGTCAGATTGGAGCAACAACACACTGAAGGCAGGCCAGTGCTGCACCGTGCTGACCGGGGAGAAAGCTGGCGGCTGTGCGGTAATGCAGGTCAGAAGGTGTGGAAGTTTGCTCACTGAGCTTCACATTTCTCTCCATGTCTCTTGCCCTCTCTGTCTGACTCACTCAGGTAATTAGCAGAGACTTGCATTTTCCCTGTGTATGGCTTAAAGCGTCTTGTGTTAAAGCAGTCCAGATCAAAACGGCATGTCATAGTACATTATCTTCAACACTGCTCCACGGCAACAGCTCTCCAGTCAGCTCTGCGCTTCCTCTGCGCCCTGGATGTTTATCTGCTCCAAGGACTGGAATATCTTCACTCTCATTGTTTTGCACCAGGGGGAACCGAAAAGCGCATTATGTAGATCTCCTGATCTGTGGAATGACCTGACATTGTAAGGTTCCAAAAAGAAGGGCATTGGCTTTAACTGTCCACACAGGTCCCTTTTTCGATAGCAAATATCTTGCCCAGCAATTTAATGCACTGAAAACAATTGAACCAAGACCAAGAAAGAAAGCATGACAGCAAACATGTAAAACACAGACTGTAAACTTGGCTTTTACTTCCAATGCGGGCAAGCAAGGATAAATATGAATACCATACATCAGATGTCGGATATTAACAGATAATGCACTCTGAACAGGGAAACTGCATCCCCATTTTTTTTGTATGCCCCCTCTCCCGTGTCACCAATTGTCACAATTTGCCACAATTTGCTACTGCATTTTCGAATTAAAATGGAGACCTTCTGCTACGTTTGCACCTCCAATCCAGACTAAAACGACGAAAACGAAGACCTAAAACAGAAAAGTTTGGAAACTCTGCCGACCCCATTTTGCGTTTCAAAACTCCGGAGGGCGTTTTAGTGAAGACAGGCAAAGCAGAAACACGATGCTACTGACCGGGTTTTTGATATCGTATTTTTAATAAAATATTAAGTAAGGTGCAAATAACACTTATCTGCCTACACTTGTACTGTGCATGTCGCCGTCTACTTTGCGACGACTCCCAGTCTGTTTTCCGCTGCCACACTCCCATGTTACAACAGTCCCAGCTCGTTATTGGTGCATGCAAAAAAAAAATATCTGATGCTTAGTCTGTATTTATTTATTTATTCCTTTGCCAAATCTTCTGTAACTACAGAATAGATCATGTGCTTCATGTTGACACTAGCACGTGCATGCCCAGTGTACCTGAACGAGTCGTTTTAATGTAGATGAAGATCAACTCCAAAACACAGCTAAAACGCTGGTGTGGACGGAGATCGTATTCGTTTTAATTCTCCGTTTGTAAACTAAAATGGAGTCATGTGGATGGGGCCAAAGTCACACCACTTCAGTCCAATTAAAACACACACATCAAACACACACTTGTCAGTTGCCATCAAGCATTAATATCCATACATGCAATGCAATTATATGAACAAAGAGTTCCTTACAAGAACACTTTGTCCATATCTTGTTCCCCAATCATCAGATTCAGACTTTTTCTTAAGTATCAGAGTAGGTGATTGTCACATAACTTTCCATGATATAGATTTGCCAAAATGTAAACAAAATGGCTGAAATAATGGAGATATAGGCTAAATAGTTTAAAACTATTTGTTCAGGCATCTAGATAGCTTCATCTTCAATAACTGTTAGTTTTAGTTTATTATTTGATTTATTGTGCAGCACAGAATAAAGCTTATGGCTATAATTCCATTCTTTCAATACCCTATTTACCCAATTTAAATATTCAACTAAGGGCCCACACTCACTTTGCAACTCAAAAAGCAGTGTACTTAAATTTAAAATAAAACTATTGAGGGATGAGTCGTGGCTTGGGAGTGTTTCTGGCGTTAAACAAATGGCCGTTTCACTTGCTAGTGCAAACTACGAAACTAAAATGCACATGTTAATTAGTACTCACAAGCCCACGGAATGTGACCTGAAGCATGGGCAAGGGAAAGATGGAGAATGGATGAGGAGGGGAAAAGGCTGTTTGTGGATTTCAGGCTGGATGCTGCAATTGTGCTCTGGCTGGCGGTAACAATTCAGAACAAAGCTGTAGCAAGTGGGAGAGTGGGAGATCTATTCCTAACAGGGTCCAAGGAGAGCTTCCTGGTCCTCTCTGTCTAATGAGTACAAATGTCTGTCACCTCAGTCACTTTAATAAACCAAAAGCTCTGGTTTCAGCTTTAGCTTAGTTTAGCTAAGCGAACAATAACAAACTCTCTCAAAACTGTAAGATAGGCTGCTACCACAATGAGAGCTATACTAAAGTCACTAGTATGCTAATAAACTAATCATGATTAGCATCACAACTTTTACAAACTGCCTTACAAATTGGTTGGATTAAAATACACAGGTGTTTTTACTCTCTGAAGATGGCAATACGCCCTCAACAAGGTGGTATAACTAATCGCATTAACCAAGTTCATAGATATTTTAACTCTCATATTTAACATAAACAGTGTCGACATGGCTGCCTGTGGCTACCATGGATGGATGGGGTTCTTCCCACACCTCCCACATCTTATGGTTCGTCTACAAACTGCAGCAACATGTCCATATTCCAGACAGCAGAAAAATCCTAAATGAGCTTTCTCAAACGGCCTCACCCTCTTAACTGATGTAGCATTACCTGGACGGAGAGTGTTGAAAGAAGAGAAGGGACTGAGGGCAGACACAGATGTCATGTTACTGCTTGTGGACAGGTTAGTATTTAACATTAATAAATATTTAGTGATGGCTATAACTATTACATTTACTCTACTTAAATATTGGAACATTGTTTTGGAACTATGGAAATGTCTCTGTATTTTTGTAACTTTTTCTGAACGCAGCCTGGGGTGAGCTTGACTGTAAGCGTACATTATAGGCACGCATCGACAGTGTTTTGTGTTTACTGCCAGAAAGGGAGACAAAAGTTCGGCGCTGCAGGTTTAAAAATTTCAAACATTTCAAACTAAGTGTGTTTTATCTGGACCTCATGTTATTGTATTCACTTCAATAATATAATATGGCCCACTGTGGTATGTGGTAGAATATGGCAATCCATTTTTATCATAGGCATAGATACTCTACCCTCTCAAAGTGTTTCAGAAGCATTTCAGAAGCTTCATAGTTTGGGCCTGACCAACGTTGTAGACTTGTTCTCTCTGCGACCCAGTTTTTATATGATCCTCTACAGAGCTTCAGAAGTAAAGTGCCTGATTACACCTGTACACCTGCCTGATTTTGCTGACTTGCTCAGATTTTGTATTTGATAAATAGTCCTTGACTTTTTTTGCTTTTACCATAGTTAAGAAGGCTACATAGTTAAATTGTTACTTTTTTGTCTGTTTTAATTGTGTTTATTGTTGCTATATGGAAGTTGAAGTCTGTGCAAGGTGTTTTATTTTGAAAATTGTTTGTTTCTGTATCTGACTTCAGGAGCAGAAAGCCGCTTCTGGGACGCTTCTAAACCACTCTGCGGCACATCTGGAAGAACATTGTCTGGAATGGCTGCAATCAGCTCCAGGGGCCCGGTGGAATCCAGTCTTTACACAACCAAAAAAATAAATAAATAAATCTAGCTTGTTTTTTTCCACTATTAAAACTTCCCATTCAATTTACACTATTAATTTCCACCTGGACCATTAACAGTTACACAGCTTTTAGGCACAGTTTAGGCTTACTTTTTTAGATAAGGGTTCAAAAACAGTTCTTTATCAATAATATAGGGGTTAAGAGTCTAGCTCATTGACACAGTGGTGGATGTGTCACCATGGGGAACTGAACCCAGGTCTCTCACACCAAAGGCATGTGTCTTATCCACTTGCACCAACACCACCCCAAAGTATGAAACAAAACACAATTTCCAATGACTTCCAGGGTGTGACCAGCCCATGTGAAAATCTGATTACAGATATACTTTACTAAACATAGACAAATACAGATATTCGCCTTGTATTACACCACTAACGTGTCGTATACAACGAAGTACTGGCATGGCTTGAACCCTGGCTTGAAAATTACTTCTATATTTATTCTTTTCAACAAGTCAACGCTTTTATTGCCCTGTTCCAGGGTCGGACTGGTAATCTGGCATACTCGTCAAATGACCGGTAGGCCAACGTAAATTATGTATAACTGTCTTTAAAAAATGGGCCAATGATCGGCCCATAAAGCATTGGGTAATTTTATATACTGACACTGGGCCCATGAATGTGCCCAGAATGCAGGAAATTAAGTGTTTAATGCTCAAAATCTTCAGGGGGAGAACCCCAAGACCCCCCTATCAACTATTTCACAAATAATTTTTTTTCTAAATAGATATTCTTGTCTTGTTGTCATGGCCCCAATCTTGTGCAATGTTATGTCTCATGGGCTAAGTGTTGTCACACCCCTAAATCTGAGCCCTTAAATGGAATGATGATGTATTGGTGAGGGTGTCCGACCGATTTTGATGGGCCGCTTGGGCCAAAAATGCAGATTTTTGACCCAGTCCAGCCCTGCCCTGTTCACTGTAGTATTTCACTTAATAACCTGTTAAAAAAAACCTCCAGCCTAACTTTGTTCTAATTGTTTTAACAGCGCTTTTAATGGCATTGATTTTTAAGCCTTAATTGTACTTTCTTGTTGCAACACTGTTTATTTCATTGAATTTCAGTCCACTTGCACTCTGTTCTTGTTGTTCTATAGTCTGTGAGAAGAAATTGCATGGTGTTAAGTTTTCCAACGTGTGGACAGTGACTTAATGACTAAGGACGCATGGACCCTGTGAGGCTGAACCAGTTGGGAGGCACTTCTTCAGACAATATCTTGTCGTCATCATGGAAGAAGAGATCAGAGAGAGAGAGCGAGAGAGAGAGAGAGAGAGAGAGATCGGGCAAAGTTTGTTATTAACGTCTAGGGGGTAGGTACAGTAAATGGTGCGGCAGAAACTTTGAGTGAAAACCTTGCACAGCAATAAAGTGATATACACATGAATAATGCAGGAGCATTTAGTTCAGTGCTTAGGCAGAGGGGGAATCAGATGTCCCTGGTGCCCTGAAGTATTCCAGTCTACTGAGCCAGCGTCTCTGGTCGAGAATAGACCAACACAGACCCAATGGAGAATCCCGGTGCTCCACACTGTCCTGCCAAGACACACGCACACACAAGACAAGACAAGAGACACATTCACTAGAGTGTACACACAAACATGCATTTGTGATAATGTATGCACATATTCAGCCACCAGACCTTACAAATTTGCACACATATATACAATCCTCATCACCACCACACACACAAAAACACACAACCACACCCACTTACTTGTCACCGTCTAGCGTGTGTTTTGAGTCAATAAAAGAAAGCAGTCCTCATGAAATTAGAATAATTAACTATGTTTTATGTCCGTGCATCTGTGTGTCCCTAAGGCAGCAACTGGTTGTATCAAATTAAAAATGTTTGCCAGTGATGGCATCACACATAAATGAATGACAGTGTGTGTAGAAAGAAGCTCTGCATAATTGCAGAAACATCATCTTAGTGTTGGCTTTACTTTTAGGTAATACTTTTGGGATTTTAGGTTTAAAAATAAATCTAGAGAGTCAGTAACTGAGGGACTGTACAAGCAAGAGTCGGCAAGAGTTTGAGTGTTAATTTCACAGAACTGCTGAGAAGATTTCATTTTGTCGTCTCAGCTGCCCAAAGAATCAACTAATGACTAATTAATTACTACACAAATCCACATCAAATCATCTGCTTCTCCTTGCCATGCATATTCTTCTTGGCTGTCGATCAACTTCTCTCCTTGTAGATCCGAAAGAGGCACATTCTCAGAAATAAAATTATGTCATCATTTTGGGGTTTTAAAGGAGCAACAGACAACAAATCTCTTCCTTAATTTATGTGGTAGCAAATATTTTATCCTCAGCTTCTCAGACAGCATTTGGGCATATGGCATTTACTGGTGAGTGTGTAGCGTGTGTGTTTAATGTGTTGACACCGCAAGTATTTACCAGGTTTTCCTCAACATTAAACTGTCTGATTTCCATTCAGACAATGCAAATGAGGCCAGGAAGCATCGCCTCTGTAACATATGCAGCTCTTCATTTGCTGCAAGGGCCAGTGAGCTGGGGACAGGGGCGGGGCAGCTCTTCACATTGGAATGGTAATTCACCAATCAGTGAGGTGACATGCTCGGCAAAAGAAGGGAGAGCTGCACTGCGCTGACAGGGACATCAGTTTTACGAAACATTTCCTCCTCTGCACCTGAAAGCAGGCATAATCACGCGCAGGGGCGATGCACCATGAAATGGAATGGGCGCCCAGATCCAGGGGAGCGGACACAGTGCCGTGTCCACAGAAATGAGGGTCATTCTTTACCCAGAGACGTCGGTGTCAGTAGAAAAGGCCCTGCAGGTCCAGGTCAGTCGCACAGGCAGCTTCATGATACCACTCCATGTCAAACTTTCATTTTTAGACTCGGATGATGCAGAAATATGTAGTTTATATATAGTGCCAATGAATCAATATTAGGTAAAGAAATGACATGTCTATATCAGTTTACTTGATACTAGAGAAACGTGACAGGGAGATTTTTGACAATAGGCGTAGTGTTAATCTTCTCAGTATGTTAATTTAACAAACCTGCTTTTTTTTTGCACACCCCCATGGAACATCCACATCACCATAAACTGCCAAGCTGTTATGGGCATTAGCTTGTATTTCTAAAATCCCCCACCGGTCATGTGTGTTGTAGGACACGTTTGCGCTTATAGAGGAACAAATGTGTGCCAAGTGAGATAAGAAATGACTGCTGCTAATAGACTTTGCTCCCAGAGAAAGTTCAGCCCAGGCAAGAAAATAAATAAAAAACATGATCTGAATCCTCAAACTAGTGCCTTTCTCTATCTGCCAGATGTATCAATGTTCCTCCAAGCAATCAAGAAGTAATTCCCTTTATCGGCCAACATGAATATTAAAGTTTTGTGCTAGAGGGATAGAGGGTATAAACACCGCCGTCACCAGCACCTGTCGGGGACTGCGGTGGATAGTTGATGAGGCAAATGAGTGGCTGATAGTACAAAAGCAGGGCTGTAAAGATACCGATGGTGACATCGGCCAGAGAAGAATGCTGATTAGTGGGAGCGATTAGCATCTTTGTCTTCGGGTACTTGTCATCCGACACATGTAAATTTAAACCAGCGCGACAGCAACAGACCATCACATTAATGTTGTTTATACCCAATGTAAATGAAGAGTAAACAAACAAATATCTGAGTACAGAGGGAGAGGAGGAGGGGTTCCCCAGACTGAAGACCTTTTACGCATATGCAAATGGTACTTCTCATGGCATGCATCTAGAAGGAAATTAAGACAGAGAGAGGCAGAATTACAGAGCAGTATGGAAATGTGCAGATGTGTGGATATGCATCGCTACTTCATTATGACCGGAAAAATGGCCCATGTTAATATTCAAACATCTTGATAAACAAAAGACACAAATGAAGACAGTCCCCTGAGGACCAGGACAGAACACTGATGATCTTAACACTCGCCAAACAACATCCAACTCGGGACAAAATTTGTCTCTGGGCATTACACAATTACTTTGTGCACACATTCATGCTCGCACACACACATTCTTCACTGAATAAACAAAGAGTGGAACATGCTGGAACATTTAATGTCCATCTGGGGTCAAGTCTGGAAATGCACAAGATGACCGGCGGTGGTCGTGAAAGCTGTCTACACCTGCAGATCATTTTTGAAATTGGTCTGCAGTTTCCAAAAGACCTGGACCAATTTTGTCACAAATACTTCTCCAAACAATAAAAAATGAAGACTGGCTTTTAATTCAAAAGTTGATCTTCAGGACTGAAAAACAATCCTCTCTTGTCTGTACATATGAGCTGAACAAGAAAGCTGTTTCAAATGTGCTTAATCTGGTTGTGTGCTTTCAACTTGTCATTGCCTGTGTTTACGGTAGCATTAGGGTCATCGCTGCACCCACAGTTAATGGACACAGAGTGGAAAGCGAGAGAGGGAGTGAGAGAGAGAGGATCAAGACAATTGTCCTTGTGTGGAGCACACTATACTGTTGACTTTGTCATGGTGCCATGTTGGACGGTGTCCACTCCATCATATCCATGCCCAGATGCTACAAGAGAGATAAGTGGATTGTACAGAACAGGCTTGTCAGGGATCCCATATATTCACCCTGAATCTGTGGATAGTAGAACACAAATAGGCTTTTAAAGTGAAGTGATTTAAATTGGTTTGGGTTTTTTTAGTCTCTTTTATTATGGATTATTTTACACTGACATCAACTTGGCTCAGCCTGAAGGCATGTTTCTTGGAAACAAAGCAAAAATACTGGCAGTATCAAATGTTTTCAATGGCTTTTAGTGGCCAGAAAATGTAACATTAGCTACCTATTTGAATGCATAGCTCATAGTAAATGGGAATTGGAATGATTCCTGAGACAGCATTAAGAAGACATGTATAAGGCTGCCTTCCTTAGAAGTTGTGCTTTACATAATCAGAAACCAATACATTTGATGTAAAACCTGAAAATTACAATCAGGTTTTGCATATTGATTTTGGTGTGTCCTCTATTTTATTATAGTAAAGATGCACTTGACTTTAAAATTAGTATTTTAAAAGAAAGAAATTTGTTAATTTACACTTTTTTTGTTTGAATGGTCTAGTCGCTGTTTGCTCTGTTTTATCAGGGGTTATTGCCAACTGATTATTTTGTGGAATGACTCCCTCACAATAACACCACTGATGCATTAAGTCAAGATAAAAGCAATCTAAATAGGAACTTGCATGATGGCTACACTAAATGCACCCAACTAATGGTTTCATTATTTCATAATAAAGGGTTAATGTATATTCAAAATGCCTATTTACTCAAATTGTTCTTGCATATATTGGCTCTTAACACAAGTGCTCTTCAGCTTCTTTTGAGATTTGGGTTTTCATTTGCACAGCACAGTTCAGATAAGGCATTCGTTTTCAAATACAGTTTCACTGGTGTTCACAACCTGAGCTCACCATTCAGCACAGGGTTAAAAAAGAGATTAGTCAGCTTCCCATCTCCTGCCCTAAAGCGCACAATCACACACTCACACACCCCTCCTCTACACCGCATGACCCTGTATATTTTTGAACCTCAGCCAGCCCACTCCTTTAAGAGTCCAAATCCTGGTGGCTGCCAGTCAACTTCAAAGCGGTTGGGCTGTGGTGGTCTTTCTTAACCTCCAAATCTGGCTGGTCTTGTTACAGCTGGGCTGTGGGGACAGAGTGAGCAGTGTTTGCATTTGTATGTATGTGTGTGTGTGTGTGTGTGTGCATGTGCGGACAGAGTGGGCAGTGTGCTGGGTCTGCTGATTAACCCCTGGGCCAGGGCCGTTCTCCTCAGCCAGACAGATCGGCTTTCGCCAGTCCCAGCCCCTGTAACGGGAGCCCGCTCCAACAAGCCACTTCAAAGAGACAAGGCCAGCAGGAATGTCAGGTTCAGAACCAGGGGGAGTGAGCGAAAAAGAGCAAGAGAAAAAGCAGGAAGGAGGAAGAGGCTTGTGTACATCTATGCATGCGTGCGTGCGTGTGTGTGTGTGTGTGTGTGTGTGTGTGTGTGTGTGCGTGTGTTGCTCAGTTTAAACACGGAGGGGAGTGGGCTGTGTCACTTTCTGGTCAGAAGCAGGACTTCAGCCCTATCTGGACCTTATTCATTCAAGGCTTCCTTTTTTTTCATTTGCAGCGGAGTGAAGTTGTTTTTAATTGAAATTGGCTGCAAAGCAAAAAAGGCCTCTGAGATTGTTTGGCCTGTGTTTGGATCAGCCGTGCCTCTTTAGAGACGGGCAGCATGTGTGCGTAGCCTTTTTTTTCCCTCTGCTGCTACAAGGCAATGCCTCATCCTCTCTCTGACCTCTCTGAGCCAAAGAAAATCTATCACAGCTGACACATATTTTTTCAGTCAGTTTTGCCAAAAATTGAACTAGCAGCCATGAAAAAAACATGTAATTTTACAGCAGACAATGAATTTGTTTCATTATATCATAACTGAATGGGAAGTGTAAAATTGACATTTTTGGATCAAAGATGTAACATTGGATGTGATACAGGGAGCGATGGGGAGATAATAATAATATCTCACTGACAGTACTCACACAAAAAAACTTCACTTGATGACTCACCCCAGTTATGCTAGCTATAGTGTTACTGGTCTACTGTATATGTGTGCATCTGTATATGTGCATATGTTTTTCTTATTAAATCATATATAGTCTACTCACAAAAATGGTTTCATTTATAAAAAATTAAATACAATGCAATCAGTGGTCCCCTACTTTATTAAACTAAAAAAACAAAAACTGCATGTGGCTTGACAGGATAAAACATATCCAACACACTTTGAAGATGAGCTACAAATCCTTCCTTGAAGTTTTATTTGTGCATAAGTGTGTGCCTTTGTGATGTTGATACATTTTGCAATGGGACACACCCACACAAATGTGTTGTCATGAGATTCCTTGAAGTCACACAAGAAGAATCCCCTGCGGAGGTTAGGTTTGCTGTGGCAGAGGAGCCGGGCTGAGCCGCTCCGTCGATCACCTAACACTGTGCAGCCTTTTGTGGCTCGGAGACAATGGGCCGCTGCTGGGGAGAGAGACAGGCAACCTGAACCTGACACAGGAAGCTCTTAAAGCTACACAAAACAAACTGCTGAGCTCTGGCATTTCCCCCTACTGAAAGACTATCTCCACCGTCATTAAAGGTGAACTCAATCGTCTAATCTCCTCCAAAGTCACTGAGCAACCACCGCTTTCATCCCCCTTTCCCTCCTCCTTTTCTCCTTCCTCCCTCTTTCTCACAGTCCCTCTATTCTCACTTGCCTTGTGAGGTGGAGGCCATCAATGAAATGTCATCAGATCTCTGGGGGGTTAGAGGTCATAGGACAAACATGTTCTGTTGAATGTGCACTGTGGCATTCTGAAAGGAAAGGCTGTGTTTTGTTTTGTTCTGATCGATGGAAAGTACTTCACAGAAAGCGTTAGGCAACATGCTCAAAGCAAATCACTTTGTTTAACGTTCATCTATATTCCTCAAAAGACGTTGGTGAAGGCCTTTTAATACTTGTTTCGACAGACTGCTTATATAGATTTTATGCATGTATATTGTTTAACCTCGCAGAAGATTGGCGTGCCACTCAACTTTTGTGAAATAACAATTGTAGAATGTGTATTTTCATGTTTGAAATCCTCAGCAGGTAATCAATACCATGCCAAGAAGAGAGCGGTAAATAGCATGTCTTGTGTTGTGAATTGAAAAACAACGCAACAGACTAACAGCAAACAAACAGGAAGCCATCCAACCATCACCACTGAGAATATAATGAAAACCCTGAGAATGGACATGCACATTTGCACATACAAACACATTACATTCTGTGCTACCACAATACATATCATTTTGATGTCATCCACATTTGGCTAAAGCCATTTGCACCTCAAGCGTAATATGCTGCCAGCTATACAAATAGCGCTGTTTGGAATTCAATTATCTGTTGCCTCTTCAGATTTTTTTTATTCAGGCACTATGAAAAGGCCTCTCTCTTCTCTCAGCCAGTGCCATCGTTGAGCAAAGGTGGAAAAATGGTATGCACCCCTCCTATTATCGCATCAAAATCTGCCTGGCCACTGTGCATACTGGCTCATTACCTTGGTGAAAAAGCCACCTTAACCTATATTAGAAGCTGGCCCTGTAATTAATGACTTTTTAAGCTATTGAACCAAAAGCAATTAGGTTATAAAGGAGGGCTTGTTCAGTACCATGAATACCTTTCCTTTATTAGTCGCATCCTTGAAGAGGAGATGATAACCAAATGTGACAGTCCCTGGAATTAAGATGCTAATGTTTCCAGTTATTTGAACTTGTCAATCAAGCTTTTTTCATTGTTGTGGGTGGTACACGAAAACAAATCTGGAGTTCAATGGTATTTGAAGGTTGCATTTCTGTACGGTCGAGGCATTGCTGTGCTTTTGTGTGTGTGATTACATGTGTATACATAGGTGCGTGCATGTGTGTGCATGTCTGTGTGCTCGCCCATGCACGTTAAATCTGAAGAGAGCAACACAGATACAGCCTATTCCATCAGCACAGTATGCCGAGCGCAGATAAGACTTCATACAGCACATTTGCTCTGTATTTGTTTTAGACTTTATCGCGTGTTCCAGTGGAGGTGGACACAGTCGAGACATGTGGTCTACATTCTAATGCCTGGAAGGGTCAGCTCAGTGGTCAACCAGCACATTACTCTATGTCCACACAGGACAGGTTAGAACGCACAAGACTAATGCTGCAACTCATCCAAAAGGTCATCTGTGGATATTAATGTGTAACTTTAACTGAACCTGCATGAGCCTCCTTTCTCATGGACAGGAGGACACAGTGTACTGCAGAAAGGGATAAATATGCCTGCGGGATGCGTTACAAAGTTTATATGGGTCATTTCGTGCTAACCTTTCAAGTAAATGAAGGCGAAATAATTCATTCATAGTTTTGTTTTGCTCCAGACAGTAATCGAAAGCCTGAGTATAATTAGTTCGGCTTTTGTAAAAGTCTTTTCTTCAGATTGATCTAGCCAAATGTTTCACTGCTCCTCATTATTCACCAACATGCAGCCTAGAAACAGCTGCTTGACAATAAATCTTGCCACCGGCTAAAGTTCCCTAAATTGATTTTTAACCTGTTGAAGCCATTGGAACAAAGATGTCAAGAATATAATTGCTGTAACTGGGTGAAAAATTATATCCTCTTTATTTAAGGCCACATGTGATGTTCTTACCTTCGTCTTGCACTAGGTTTGCCCAGAGCTCATCTGCCTGTTGGACTCACCAACATGATACTGAGGTATAAGAAACAACAAACAAACCAATATTAAAGGAATAAAGAGGCATACTACCGTTTGATAAAAAAAAAACGCGTTGTGAAAATTCTGCACTGAAATTGATATTTCCTTATAATAAAAATGATTATAAAGCTGGTGATCCTTACACTAATGTAACTTGTACACTTTTTTTTCCCACCTGGTCAAACATATCAGTTCACACGGTTCCCTCAGAGCAGACCTTTGGCGTTTACTTTCTCAAGTAGGTAATTTTATTCAACCATGATTGCAAGAGCTATCAAATGTGAATTTGAAGATTGTTTGTGTTCGTGTGTGCTTGTGTGCGTGTGAGAATGAGAAGGAGAGTGTATTTGTGTGTAGCACACTTCACCGCTTAATCAGCCTCACTAAGTTGAACTTAGCAGCAGCAGCGATTGATCAGCGTGGTCATTAAAAGGATACTTCAGCAGTCGTTTGGCCCTGCTCTTTGAAGTTCTCAAACGTCAGTAATTATCAGTATGTCAGAGTCAAGAGTTTTTTGGGAGAATTTATTTACTACAGACCATATTGATCAGTATGATTACAATACTTTAAAGTGTTTTGTGTTGACTTGATAAGAAAACACTAAATCCTCTGAATTATCAGCATGAATGATGGCCATTTACCTTTCCAATTGACATTTTTCCAACAGCCCTTTGCTTAAAATGCATTCCATAACTCCTACAAAACTCATTTATTTTTTGCAGCAAATTTGTTTTAGAATTCATTATTTGCCATGAAATGTGAAGTCTAATTCATTAGATAGTGTGAAATCCCTCCCTGTCTGCCTCGAGTGCTGCCTCTGCCTCTCTGAGGTCCAGCTAACCATGTTAATCCCACAGCTGCGAACTCCGTGGCATCTCCCCCAATAGACTTGTAGGCACGCTGTCTAAATAATTGCCTCATTAGTGTGTGGTGCACAGGTATGGCACAAATGCAAACTTTGTAGTGTGTATGCAAATCCAATTGCTTGTCCGACACTCTTTATTCATGTGATCAAAAATCAGCTGAATTATACTGGGGACCTCAGCCCTGAAATGGAAATTTAGGGATAACTAATGCATTTTCAACAAGGTGAAGAGTGTGCAGGTTGTGGCTCAGAACAGATGATGTGCAAATAGCTGACAGCTTTCAACTTTGGTATCATTACATTTTAGATATACATTGTTTTGGAAATGAATGACTGAAAAAAATGTATTTATGTAAAAATTTAATGATAAAAACAAAAAGTCTGTCAAAGGCCTAATCACAGCATGTTGGCAAATTGGCCTTCCAAGATCTAGAAAATAATATTAGAACCAAGCTGGCTTTTAGGAGGAAATGCAGGCAGAATTATTCATCATTGGCTAAATGGTACCAATTTTAACAGGCTACATTACTGCAGCCAGGGGTAAATGGGTTGTTATTTGAGACAGCAAAAACAACTCTTTATGAGGCCACATCATTTAATTTACATGCAATCAAATTGGATTAATAAATGCAAATGCAACTGATTGATTTTGACACATTTTATATGCATCTGTCTATCAGCGGAATCTACAATCTGAGCCCATTTATGAATCCTGTAATATTCTTCTTCAGTATATTTTATGGAAGCAATCTTTCTTTTTTTAAATGTAAGTTATAACATGAATCCAGTTATACTTTAATCTTACACAAGGCATAATGAATTGGAGTAACATGATTCTGAGGGATGACATAGCTTTGTTTCATCAAAGCTATATTGCATCTTTAGGATTTTCACAAATTATTACTGCTTGTAAGCTATAGATAGCATTCATCTTAACAAGTAGCGCTGAAGTTTAAATTTCAATTATCAGACTTATCTAAAATTTAATTTCACACTAACTGATTAAACAGCACAATTGCTAATATGTTATGCAATGTATTATGGTAACGTAGTTTGGACAGATTGTGTAGAGATATAGCAAATTATGAGAAGTACTTAAACAAGATACTCCTGCAACAGCTAAAGCGATTTAACCAGCTTAACAGCCTGCTGAATAAGTACTTACAGTAGCTTCATTTTTCTTCCTGTGATGAGGCACCTACCGTTACACCTTTGGCCTCGGAGCTATGGCTCAGAGCACATTGCTGCCATGACAGACTGCTGCCTGCATTGAACGTCTGACACAGATTTTTTAGGTTACCTTGAAGTGGCAAAGACCTGATGGACGAGATAACTTTTCCATATACTGTTGTCACAATAGGAAGACAGAGTACATAGGGCCAGGTGCTCGTCAAAAAACAATCTGATTCATTGGTGTAATTAATCTATTTTGAGCATTATGCTACCAAAAACGGCATCTGTTTATTTTAAAACGTGATTATTAATGACAACTATGGGGAGCAGTAGCACCATGATGTGTCACAAATGTCAAGACAGCCTGTAACATTAGTTGCTTCACTACCGTTCATCAACTTCAACATCAAGGGTATTTGGTCTGCCTCTGTCTTCTTCCTTAAGTTGTTAGTATTCATACTGTCTTCTTTAGCCAAGTACAAGAGAGCATATTAAGTAGTTCAAAATAGTCATTATGCAGATTTAGAGTGAATATTGAGAAGCTTCATGCAACCTTGAATTAGGAAAAAAGGAAAGCACATACGTGTGGAAACATCAACCCTGACTCCTTCAAAATATGCTGTATACTACTAAGTGACTTTTGGAGGAAACTTAAAACAGCACTAATCAATATTTTTCTAGCAACAATGGGTCATATGACTGTGTGTAATGTGAACGAGGGCGGAGTAGTAGTGGGCTGTTACACCCTCAAATGCCGAGTGAGCACTGATGCTGCACGATCGGGGACCTTTCTTTCAAATGTGAGTTCCGTGTGACTTCGCCTGTTAACATGTAGGATTTTTTAATTCTGAAATTACACTAACATTTCATATCACCATTCACAGGTTAACAACGTAGCCCAAAGGTTATATTGTGTTTAACAATAAAATGTTCTTGTCTGATATACAATATATATACAATGACAATATAACTGTTGTTTTTACTGAATCATATTCATCTTATACGGAAATCTACAGCCAAAACAAAATAGCCTACCTTAAACGAATAATAGAACATGACTCAACTAGATACACAGGGGGAACACTTAACAAGCAAAAAGGCATTAAAGAAAAATAGTTAAGTCTTTATACATTTTAACTGTTTTAAATTCTTCAGAATATATAATGCTTCAATATAATGTGTGATTCATATTGATATATGATAAATAAATATATAAATAACTAAAGTCATGTTCTTAAAGAAATATTCTACATAAACACAAAATGAATGACAAATGCTTTCAGTTTCCATATTGCAAAAAACACCTTTTCCTCAACTATCGCAACAATCCTGAATCTTAATACAACTGTTTATTTGATACAGATATTATAGCAGTGAGTGCAGCAGTAACGTCAGATCATATTGAGGTATTGATAGGGAGCTCACTTTGGCTGTGAGGGTGACTCCAACCAGAGTTCACTCTGTGTCGGAGTGGAAGTGGCGAGGGTCTAGTTTCAGAAAGGCCCCCTGACAAAAGCCCTTCCCCCTTGCTCTTGACTTAACTGCAGACCCCTGCACATTGTAATCACATTAAGCTGTGTTTGATGTATTATGTCAAGTTTAGTGGCAACCTCCCAGGAGAGGGTTCACTGGAGAAATTTAACATAGCTGTAGTCCATATGTAATTAAAATGTATGTTATCTCTGGCCAGAATGTTATGGCTAAGCATTGGCCTGGGTCCAGCTAACGTTGATATAATCCCACCCAGCTCTGTTTCTCTGTGGATGGGGTCACTGGGTCACTAACTGCCTCCTCGTGTGCTATTCAGCGGCAGTGAGACAAGGGAAGCCTCTTTGGAGAGTTTGAGTCACAGGATCCAAATACAGCTGGATATCTCCAAGCCAGGTTCTCATATTAAAGTCCTGCAGGGAATCTATCAACTCTCTTTATTATTGAGTTTCAGATTTCTAAAGTGTGAAGAAGAAGAAGAACACATTAAGAGCACACCAAAACCCTCCCACTCTACTAATACACAGATTTGCTTAAAGAAAAATATGGATCAAATGTTGAAAATGGCTTTACATGAATCATGTTGTATGTGCTTAAAGGAGTCATTATAATCACTTATAGAGAATTAATCAAATAATACAGTTTCATTAAATGCTACTTAAAATAATTATTTAATGTTACTACATTGTAGAATCCACTGCACCACTGTTGAAATATGCTGATTTTATCAGGTGGTGATCGATCTTAGACTCATTAGGGATGGAGTAAGGTTCTACACAACTGGTCCATTTGCTCCGGTGAGCAAAGAGGAAGTTCACAGTTCGATCAGCCAAGTCTTAGCCTGTGTAGATGTAGAAAAGCTCTGACACTCGGTCTCGTTTTAACTCACCTTCAAATCAGCAAATTAGCCTCATAAAAGGCTGTTCAAGTGGAAGAAAAACATCCTAATGTAATGGATAGGCCTTACATTCCTTCGCTCAATCTCCAATAGCATACCAATAAATTCTGTGATTAGACACAGAAACATGTTTCTGACATAATGACCTCTTCATTAGCCTTTTATTCTCATTCAGTCTCATCAACTGTAGCTCAGTATTCCACTGTAAACGGCTGTTGAATCTCCAGCAACTGTAGCGAAACTATGAAGCTGATGTTCTTTTTTATTTTGTCTGATGGCTTGGAGACCTTACTGTGAGTGCAGTGGGTGGTAGATGCCCAACATGTCTGAGAGTTTGGAAGAAGAGAAGGAGGAGAGCAGTTTGAGGCGTAAATGCCAGCCACAGGCCCGCCAATGGCTCTCCGGCTGTGAGAGCGTGGAAGAGGTCTTGTTTTGACCGGAGAGGTCAGGAAAAAACAACTCTTGCAAGAAGAAAGAAAGAGAGTTGGGAAGAACAAATCTTGCATCTGTAATGAAATCCCACCAGGCATTTGTATCACTATTATGCACATATATTAATACTTTTTAAAGACTATTTTCATACGGCATACTTTCTCTAATTTAAATCCCTTTTGAAGAGGGCATACAGTTCTTACAGTCTTGAAAATCTTCAGTTGTAAATTATATCTGCTCTCATTGCTCTGCATGGAAAGCAGATGCTGTAATTGAGCAGAGACTTGATTTCTTGCACAGTCAAATTAGCCGAAGATGACCGGGTAGTGAACTGCAGGAGGTTTAATTCCCTGTGTTTACATCACTGGCAGAGCCTTTGTTTTGTTTGATTCACTATGCTAATATATACTCCTCTCAGATTACACACTGAGCACTGAAACACTCCACACACACACACACGGTATCTGCCTCTCCCAATAAACTTGCTCTAGGTGTCAAAATGAAAGGAAGAATAAGGTTGGATTATGAGTTACAATAGGTACTGTCAGAAGGCTTTTGGCAATGCTTTCCTTGACAGTACTAAAAAAATAGTTTTTAATGATGCTTTTAATTAAATTGGAATCATTTAGCATTTTTGATTGTTATTTATGCTAGATTTTCAAGAATCCATTTTTCAGAGGACATTCTCCTACGCAAATGTTATTACATCAAAGTCATACAATCATGAGAAATAATGTAGTCTTCAAAGACAGGGCAGCATGATAAGTTTGTTTTTCATGTTCCATCATTTAAATCAAGCATAGCGTTAGTTCAGGCAGGCTACAAAGTCAAGGTCCACTCATTCCAGCATAGCAGCTGATAGCAGCCATCTTCAGCAGCAAATCAGGTGACAGTTCAGCTGATTCCTCTCTTAGCATTCATTGGCTAATTCTAGACAAGGCGCCTATTTAAGCTGCTGTAGCCTAGCTGCCTGTCCGCACAGCTCCACCTTCAGGCTGTATCTGAGGAAGGATGAAGGATGCATGATAATTATCGATCCGATAAGTAGTGGCCGATCGGGCATATCTCATTATTGGAAGCATATTGGGAAATGAATTTGGCCAAACAGAATCAAACATGCTAACATGCGCTGCCGAACTGTGGCGCTCTGGGCGTCATGTTGCTGTGCGCGGATAGAGCCACACAGACGCAGTTCAGGCAGCTGGCTCCTGTCCTCCTTCCCTCTGTCCCTGCTTGATTCACTGCAGGTAACAATATGCAGATCGAAGCTACATGGCAATCTCAGCTTAACAGTTAGACTACAGACAGCTTTCATTTAGCTTGTTGTACATCTAGCTTTGCCAAGATAGTGTTAGTGTAGTGTGCTTTTAATAACATAGAGGATGAGAGACGTGGACGGAGCAGATCAGAGAAGATGTCCTTTACTCTTAAGGCTTTGTTGCACATACTGCAATAGCTTAGAATTACCTTCACTTCATCGTGTCCACGGCTATCTCTGCGCTTGCCACTGTGCATGTGAGCCCGCATGAGGCGACACAGAGCAGCCGAGGCTGCATACTGATAATAAACAGTACGGTCTTCAGCCCCAGGCCCCACAAAATCAGTCTTTGATGAAGTTGTCCTGACTGAAATGTTATTTGTGACACTTTGTGTGCCATAATTAAAGCAAGGGTTTTTATCATGCTGCTTAGACACTCAACTTCTTTTTGAGATGTCATATGGACTCCACAAAAAAATGTTTATTACTGTAAATGAGCAGCAGAACAGTGTCTTGTTGGGACACATGAATACAACATCAGCAAATAGGCAACACATAGACAGCATGATAAATGTTCTGTCAAAAGAAAGGAACAGCAGGAAAGGAACAAAACCTGTCATGCTGGCACTTTTAAGTTTCAAATACAAAAGTAAGAATGTTGAGCTGGTAATCACTTTTGCTTTCAGATCAGGATGTTGTTTGAGCAAATCTGTATCTGCATTGATATGTTTAATTCAATACAAAGAAAAAAGGACACATTTCCCTGTACATCCGACTCACTCAGATCTGGTGTTTATACTTTACTTTTTGTCCTGCTATCTGATCTCTACAGCAAGCCCGCACATCCTCTGATTTGCTTGTGTTGCAGATGGAACCATTTTGCTGTACATGCTCGCTGACCTTTTATCCAAAATTAACAGAACATTTCTCTCTGCAGACAAATGTACCAGAACGTATAATGGAGTGATCAGTATCATCGAGGCATTTTTGGACAAAACTCAAGGTTGTCTGCTCGTGGATCAATTGGTTTCCATTTGTTTGTGCAAGCAGCTACAGCCTTCCATATGCCTCCCTCCTGTGATCCAGCAAAAGTTCATCCTGTTGTTACTGGCAAGATTACTGGGAATTAAATATGAAGCACAGGAAAATAGATATCTTTTGTTGGATGTTTTCATGCACTACTTCTAGATACGGTTATCTTTTAGACCATGTGTCAGATCAGATGTTACAGGATGAAAAATGGAAGTTACAGAAAATGTGGGAAAATGTTCAATGTAGACATTGGAAATCATATAGTAGTTATTAAATATTAAGGTAAATCTGTTAAATGTGCACATGCACAATGTGAAAACCGACAGTGGTACAAGACTCTGATGCTGTTGGCGCCACAAGTTAACTGGCAGGCGGAACTCAGGTTTCCACAAGGGGGCACATAACAGCATAAGCAAGAAGCTTAATAAATAGGCGGAAAGGCTGCTGGAAAAGGAGAATTATCAGACCACTAGGCCATTGAGAACAAGCCTGAGTGAATGATATCTTATGAGTGTTTTCTGTAGTAAAGTACCTCTCTTGTCAGTAAGTTCCCATGCATACGCTGTTGGGTGGATATCTACACTGGTAAAGTGACATAAACCTCATTGTGTATGTGCAGACAGTAGGGGACTGTCCACACATTTACATCTACTCAACATCCATCGCTTGCTATCCCAGAAGAAAGGAACATTTAAACAAAGATCTTACCTTTGTCGAACCTTTTTCTCCTAGACAAAACTGAGCTCAATACGAGTATGAGATGTTGACCATTTTTCTATACTTTTTAAATTCAGTTCATGAGAAATTTACATTTACATTTATTCATTTAGCAGATGCTTTTATCCAAAGCGACTTACAATTGCTATACATGTCAGAGGTCGCATGCTTCTGGAGCAACTAGGAGTTAAGTGTCTTGCTCACTGAACCCGGGTCTCTCACACCAAAGGTATGTGTCTCCATTGCGCCATCACCACCCCACCACCAGAAATAGTCTTCTTCTTGTCTCATTCTAATTTTCCTCTCACTGCACTGATCTTTATTTGTCTGAAATAATCAGCTCTTTAGATAACTGTAAGATCCAAAGGAAAACCTGATTGGCTTATAAATGAGCCTGCACAATATCAGAAATTTGTCTCAGCGATCAAGCTCAAGTCTCAACTGTTCTGTGTCAGCTGTGCCTTTTATCTGTTCTCTGAGCCAAAACAAGATCTACATATAAACGTCTCATTATTTTGCCTTTTCAGTGGTTTGGATGGATTGTTGTTGACAACTTCTAATAAAGATTTTGTGTATTATTACGGATATTTTTTTACTCAGTTTTCCCGTGTTTAACACAGTAGTTTAACAGTGTCACTCGTTAGCTCAGTTGGTAGTGCACAGGATTTATTCAACAAAGTTCTTATGACATGCTCACATGCTCACAATAAAGCACGTGCTGGACTGTGCGCATCCTGGCGATTGGTCCACATTCATCAACCTATGGACTTTTCATTTCCCCATCATTCCCAGGCATAGGAAAATCATCCACTTCTCATTCAGGGTAATCCATTTTAGGTTACACATTTCCTGATGGCTATTTCGGAACTTTTGAAATAACCGGGAAATGTGTATTTGGATTCCCCTGAATTTCTTCATAATAACTTTGTTGAAGAGGTTGATAAAAAACCCACAAAAGAAGAAAAAAAAGCTGTTGAGAGCAGGAGTCAACCCACTATCCTTGGATTCCCACACTCTACCAACTGAGCTACTGAGTCACACTGAAAAATAATCTTAAATTATTCTAAAGAAACGCACCTGCCGACCCCTGTATTCAGCTATGGTTTGTTATTTCCGGATCATGAGAAAATTATCCCGTTATCACGAGAAAACAACATTCGTTATCGAGAGATCATGGGATAATTATCCCGTTATCACGGGAAAACGGAGTAAAAAAAAATAGTTGAATCAATGGCCGCTTGGGGCTTCCGTACATTATAATAGCCAGGTTTCATTTATAGCTCCACACTGGGGGCGGAGCTAGATTTTCAGTACAGAGGGGGCGGAGGGGCACTTCTGATAAAGTCATTTTTTTAAACTGTAAAATAACTAATATATCCTATCTTATCCATAAAAACAAACAGAACACTTTTTGAGAAAAGCAAGCCTATGCCTAAGAAAACAAAGAAGCTTGTTTCAAAGAACAAAAAAGGAAAACAAGAGCGTTTGATTTGCTTTTCCCTATTCAAGGCGTATCTTGTCCTCAAAGGACCTTAAAGACTGTAAGACTAAATCATTAAGTAACAATTAAATGAATATAATGTAATAATTGTCATGGCTTTTTAAAGGCCAGAAAATAATAGATGGACCAACAACTGAAGAGAGCAATGTGACTGCACCTGAAACCGATATCTGTGTTATGCATAATGACTTAAATGTGGTGGCAGATGAGGTCATAAGCTAACTACCACTAATGTTCCTCAATGGTGCCATTGTTCTGTGACCCTCCACTCAAGTTTTAAGAGCACTTCCTTTGCGAAGTGTTAAGATTGTGAGATGGGACATTTTGACATTTCTTAAAATCCTAATGGGTTCAGCGCTGGGGGGGAAGAGGGTGAAACTTAATTGGAATAGACTTTTCCACCTCTAAATTTTAATGAACTGCTGGACAGAATGTCTCTTATTAGGTGAAATTGTCCATTAGCATTTTAAATGACCAGCTATCTTCATTATAATCAGGGTGAGATGCATTTCTGCGCTGAGGATCTATTGATTGCTTGGCAATGTCAAAGTCTGCATGAAGACATAGAGGCAGACTGCATGTGACAGGCTTCGGCCACAGCTGAAAGGGGATCAGTGCAGCAGTCGGAGCAACCAGGCGGAGGGAAAAGGGAATAATCCGTTTTGCACACTTTCAAATAATTACAGTAATATGAAGATAATTACAGTGGAGGCAATACAGCTTTATCATGAGACAAACGTGTCCTATACAGTAATTCAATTTATGCTTCCTGCAAAAACAATCACTCATTCCGATTACACTGAGTAGAGATGACACAGTTGTAATTGTGTTTTGTTCTTCTATACAAGATGCATGGATTTTAAATCTGCGCCTTCTATAATTTACTATACCAAACCAATGCTATATGTTTGAGGACTCAGCAGAAATTACTGTTATGCATATTAATTACATTCAGTTTGGAGTGCTATTATTAAGCATCTCCACATTAGAGAAGCTGTGATGAGAGTGGAACCAATGCATCAAAAGCTTTTTACTAAGTACTTTGAATTTATTATGATAGATTTCAGTGTCAAACTATACATTTAATTTTGACAAGGGGCTATTTTAATTGCTTTCCTTTGAAAGGAAAGGAAACTTAAAAAATATAACAGTATGTAGACATCTGCTGTTTGATTCAGTCAGCTTTCAAAGCACTAATGATAATTTTACTACATAAATATTAAATTTGCTAATTTCATGAAAGCCTTTCTTAATAATCAATGACGATTTAGGGCAGTTTTTCCACAATTACCCTGAGTTTCTCTGATAGCTTTGACAGTATTTCCAAATTTTGACTCAAAGCAACCCGAGCAAATATTTGAAAGCCTTTTCAGACTAAAGCAAACTTGAGACCAAAGTTGCCAAACATTTGCAGTGTATATCACACAGACCTCTTATACAGCCACAATCGCATGTGCCCCTGACTCATTATCAACCTCTGAGCCCAAAGTATGATCACAATAATCTCATTTTAATTTGAGTTATATTGCAGGAGGGGGGGTGGGGGATTATCAGATTGTCCTAGTTGGAGTGGGGAGAGTTGGCCAGTGTTTGAGAATAATTCCAGATGGTGTTGAGCCGGCAGACTGGCACTGAGGAAAAGCTGGGGACCCCCTCCCTCAGACAGCATGCCATACCCTAACCCCTCCACCCTCTGCTCGCTCTTCTTTTCCACTCTACCGTATTTTCCTTTTTCCTTTCCAATCTCACAATTCCTGCCCCTTGTTGCCCTTCTGATTTCCTCCTCCTATCGCTCACTCCCCATCTCATTTTCGCCTCTCAACCCATTCTTCCCTCCTCATCCAGCCCTTACCCCTCCCTCCTGTCTCTCCCCACCTCCCCACATCTTTTTGCTTATCTAAACAGGTCTTGCAGTGTGTTGCCCCACCATAAGGCTAGAGCCAAAGCAGCACTCCCCCGCCTCTTCCTGTCCCCCAGCCTCCACACTCTCCTACGGGGGGCGACAGAGCCCTGCCCTCCGATTACACTGGGGGCGCAGGGTTAGAATACAGCCCTGAGGGCCGGCAGCTGTCAATTAGTGATAACTGCCGAGAAAGAGACACACACACGTGTGCACACACACGCACACACTCCCCCTCTATTTCTCCCCCCTCTTTGCTCCTTAGTTAATCAGGGGGCCATCACCTAGCAACGGTCCTGAGGAAGTCCTCAATGGGGATGCCTGGTGAGAGGCACACACTGAAGTGACGATGAGGTGGAGTGAGGGATGGAGAGAGAAAGAGGAAGGTGAGAGAATGATGAGAGATGGTGTGACATTTTGACGTGAGACACCCATTGTACACGCTAAGATTTAATGTTATTTCGACACTGTCCTACATATCCAAAGGCGTTTGTGTGACCTCCTTTGCAGAATATGTTAGTTATTTGTTGTTTTAATAAACTTTGAATGTTTTCCCCCGTTAATACTGCACAATGAGGAGCAGTAATATGTATAAAACTGAATGTGTCTCAATCAGGGAGGACGTCTGAGGGATGTGCACACAAAAATAGCTTCAATGAAAGAAAGTGATGGCCTGCTCCTTAATACATTCACTTCATCAGCCAACCTCATTGCCTCGTTCCTCCAGGCGAGTTCAGTTCTCTTGCAAACACATTAATATGAGGTGAATATGACTGCTGCGTGCTAGAGCCAAGTCCCAGCCACCACCACCACCACCTCTGTCTGACAGAGTGGCAGCACATAGAGCCATAGACAGGTGATAAATCCCTGTCAGGTTTTATTAAAACCCAGCCAGGCCAAACAGAACGTCTCATATTGAGCTGTAATACCCAAGGAGACACTGTATGAGAGAGTGGGAGAGCCATCCTGTTTGGTATGCTCTCCAGCAGTGAGCTACTGTCTCTTCTCTGATGTCATTAAAGTGGAGGTGGAGGAGGAATAAACCCTCCAAGAACAAGCACTAACACCCACCCATACCCCCCACCACCACCACCACCACACACACACACACGCACACACACACACTCTCTCCTCTGCCCCCTGCTGGTCTGCCAGACCAGGGGGCAGATTGTCATTACCTTCTTTTAAATCCTCACTGTTAGAAATGGACTGGAATTGGGAATTGAAAGCTTTGTCACCGCAAAAAAAAGGCAAGGTGAACCTTAAAGTCTCAATTAAAATGGTAAGTCATCCTTTAATAAGAAGATATGCCTGCCCCTTTTATGTGTAGCCGACCTAAGTGCATTTGTAAAGAGCTCTTGAAATACGTATTTCCTATTAAGGCCCTGATCAGACAGGCCATGTTTTTTTCTAGTCAGAGGTGTCTTTTTCCAGTTATTTGCTATATTTCTATTGGCCTGTGTCTCTTGTTTTAGATCCCCGGATCGCTTTGAACTCCTCGACTCCTCTTGAAAAACTCAGAACAAGAAACTTCAACAAAAAGGCAGTATAGTCGGCCTAAAAGTGGAAAGAGATATATGCAGATGATCCTCACATGCTGGTGTGAGTATGTGGATACCTCAGTCTCTCTGCTATACATACACACACATAAAAACAAACACACCGTAAAAATTACACCATAAAAAAATAACACCTGAAGGCCAATTTATGTGTTTCTTTAAATATTCTATTTTCTCCTCTGTGAGAAGTGTTTTTCACAGTCGACCTCTTAGCAGGTCATCCTGCTGACTGGACAACAATAGAAATCATCACTTTGCTCATTATTTATTTACCTGGCAGAGGAGCACTTTTGAGACAATTAATCAAGTCAGTGAAAGATTTATAAGCAGCTTGACCGGAGAGCTTAGACAGTAAATGGGGCGGGTTGTCAAACACAGAGAGTGATCTGTGCAAACCAATTACTCTGTCATGTCATGACGACCCAAATAACCCAAGCTGGGGTTGTTGAAAAATATGACGCTGAAAATATGCCTGTGATACCTGCGGTGATGGTTCAGTATTTGAGCAGCGGGCTGGACTCTGTCATCACTCTGCAGGGAGAAAAACCAACCCACTCTCTTGAAGAATGCTTTTCCTTGATGCGCACTTGCACATAAGAACACACATGTATGCCTCACAGAGTCAGATGCCAGAAAACACACTCACATATGCAACAATAAACAATACCTTAACAGTGCTGCCGGTACATGTGGTTTCACATCTGAGTGCACACACCATATGTAAAAGCTTGTGTCATCGCAGCACATTTCAGCAGGACTGTCTGAAAGCAGATACACACTCCTTACCCCCCTCCCTCTTTTTTTATCAGTCCCTCTTTCTCTATCCTTCTCCCTCCTCTGTGTCTTTGTCCTTGATGACCAAGCTGTTTGGGTGGTCTGTCTGACCGTGCTGACCCTTGTGCTTGGGCTGAAGTAAATTTGCTAATGGTTAGCATCTTGCTCCTCCTGTGACAGGCCTTTCTGCGCTCAGCTGATGTGAGCTGGTGCTCCTGCAGAGGTAGAGTGGACTGAGGGGAGTTGGTGTGTGTGTCTGTTTGTGTGTGTGTATGTGTGTCAGTGGAGAGGGGGGATATGTGGAATATTTGGGAATATCTCTGTACTTCTAGTGCTGCCTGAAGACTAGTAGACACAAGTGTAGAAACACAGGTTTGCAGCACAGCAGTACAGCACAAATATACAGATGCTGCTCTGGGCCACTGACACACATATCAGTCCATGCACTAAGCTCTATTACAGTTACAGCGTGTTTGTGAGTAGTAACACTCTATAACCTCTTTTTTTTGCCAGCAAGGAGAGAAAAGGCTGGCTTCTTGCCAGACTGCTAAGGCACAAACCTCAGTTTGAACAAACCAGAAACTTTCACTTTGTTTTCTCTCTCCAAAAAAAGGTCAGCTGAACTGTACAAATATTTGTGTTCAACTGAATGAAACACAAAAGTTCATTAGACTTCAATTTCTGTGTATGGCATCAGGCAAAATGTGTTCAATTCATTGGGGCCTTTCTTTCACAAAATGCAATATATTACAAACTGCAGCATAGGTGCAGGGGCTATAGCTTCTGTTTACTTTTGTTCACTCTAAAGAAAATAGCAAAAATGGAAATCTTTGGCTGAGGAACTGGAGTGAGCCATAAGCACTCGGTTAGTGGTAAGCATAACGTGGCACTCATAGCAACTGTAGTAAATCAGCCATAACTGGGATTCACTAGATTCTGAGAAAGCCAGTTCTTCCTGAAAGCCAGAGTTCCTTTCAATGACAGATTTATTCTGTGCTTTGGCAACATTCAGATGTCTGCACAGAAAACCAGATAAGGTGATACATTTGAAAACTGTATATGGTATCCACACAACTTGCAAAAAAAAGCAGAAAGCATATTTTCTTTATACTTAACAACTTGTAGTTCTCAAATAATTAGCATTTTATCTTGCGCTCCCATGGTAAGCACATGTAAATCCAAGCCTATAGGGAGATTGTTACCCTGTCTTATTATTGTTACTCTGTAGCTCTCACAGCTGCAAGGTCTTAGGAAATCTTGGCATAACTATGTTGGATGGTGTTCACTTTCAGTTGTGAAAACTGTTTGCTGTCCACCTAAAAATAACAGACAAAGAGAGAGAGAGGATAGGAATTGATTCTCTGTTCCTCGCTGTAATTCAGTCATCCATTTACTGTAAATATACAGCTGGAAAATGGCAAAGCGCTGCAAACGATGATGTTTGGACTGCCAAATTAAAAAGAAATCTTTCAGCATGATTTCTATGACACGCAAGAGAGTATATCCTCTACATGGTTCGTCTCCCAATCTCTTCTTATACATCACCCTCCCTTTATAAACACTGCAATCAGTGCATCTCTCATTCTTAAGTCTAACACCACAAACCAAAAACAGATCAAGTAAAACTATGTTTTACAGCCAGGGTTCAAGGAGAGCAGGGTAGGGATGCGGTGGAGCCTGCTGCTTCTTTTATGACAGTAGACAGAGAAAGTGAGCTGTGAGGAGAGAGAACTATCAGAGACCCTGAGATGGGTCAAGGTTGAAGTGCACTATGCTAACAGCGCCTGCCTGTAAACAGAGGCACACCTGCCACTCTGCAAGTGTCTGCGTGCTGAGGAGAGGTTAGCGCTGTGGCGTCTCTCAGCTCTGTTTATACAGTAACCAAACAGAAAGAGAGGAACCGAAGAGTGTCTTCAAAGACAACCTGACTCTCTGTAATCACTCCTGTTTGGGCTTTGATCTCAGGGAGGGGAGAGAGAAAATAATTACATGTTTCTGGGTGCCCTTTTACAATGAATGAAAGGCGATGTTAGATTTGAATCGTATGGTAATGGGAGGTTGTCTGTGTGAATGTGATGGGGAGGTGTTGAATGCTACTTGAGGGAAATAAAACAAGACCCGCTGAGACATTTTGTTCTACCAGCCCTGAAAGCTTCTGGCAACCTGCCTCATTCTGCCTCCACAGAAAACAGAGGAGGGGTCAGAAAACGACGTGGGGGCTGACATTATCTAGCCCCCGGTGCACTTTGAGAGAGGGGAGGACACACTGACTGACTGACTGCCCACTCTGCATTTCAAAGTGCCTCCACATATTTGCGCCATGGTCCGTTTGGGGGAAAAAATGCTTTTATTTGGTGCTGGGCCCTTTTATGAGTGTCTCCCTATGATCTCTGTGATAACGGAGCAGACTGAGAATGATATTAGGATTCTATTTTGCAGACATTTGATTTTCCTTTCATCTTCTATCAGTATGAAAGCCACAGACATCAAGTAGTCTGGAGCAGCATTGAAAGAGATGTCCTTATTTTGACATAATGAATCTGAGTACAGAGCTGAGCACATGAGGTCATCCTCAAGCGGTCTAGACAGCGACATGTGGAAGAGGGAAAATGTCTGGACAGTAAGAGTTGGACTTGTATTAAGCTGAAAATGAACAAAATCAAAGTAGAGTGGTATGATATTAATGTGCTCAATTTTTCATCATGGTCATCACAACGATACCTCAGACTTGATAAAGAGTCTCTTTCCATATTGACTTTTGAGTATATGCCTCATAATAGATGAAAAGTGATTGAATGTTCTGGTCAGAAACCCGGCTTGCCTTGACTCTTATGCAATTACGAGCTAGATGTGAGGACATGTAATCAATTGAGAAATCCATGACAGTTTCTCCATTTGGAACACATGGGAAGACAGCCAGTCATCCTTCACATGCCCTTTGTGACTGATGCATCTACTTCCTGTCTACAACATGTATGACCACATTGCATGCACACACAACATTGCGCATAATGTATTGAGGTTGTCTAAACATGATGATGGTGAATCCAGCAATAAGTATCAGTCATCTTGCCAAGACTACAAGCTTCCATTTTGAGTGATAGGGCTTTGAGAGGGCTCAGACTGAGTGCTGGCAGTCTTGACTGTGACTGCATCTGCAGGCTTTGACCCCACAAATAGAAGTGACCTCACTCAGTCATTTTCTATAGTGTCCTGTTTGACTGCTAAAAGCATTTGAGTACCATTTTCTACAAAACCCATCAGGATTTCAGAGACTTCTGTTCAAATGCTGAAATTAACTATTTTGGCATTTTCCCGATGACCATCGTCTGGTGGTCACGCAAATAATGACTATCCTCTCTTTTAGACACAAAGTCAGAAGTATCGTGACATTGTTATAGCAATGCCAAACCTCTCACGAAGGAGGATAGGGTGCATGGTGTCCTGGCTTTTTAACTAAAGTCTAATTCAAACTACACGATTTTAAGCCCGACTTGCCAGTCAGCAAGCTTGGTGACACATCACTGACACATCGCCGACACCAGCCAGATGTCTAGCATGCCAAATATCTGGAGGAGTCAGCTGACTCGATATCCACATCCAGCCAAACAGAGTAGGCAGCTGGCAAAGGAGGCAGCTACTTTTTCAATGCAAAACAGTTTTTTCTCTGTAGCACAGATGTTTCACATGTTTCACATTTTTACGTGTGTTTTCTTGACAAAATGTGGTTTGGAGACCAACAGCTTGCGTAGTGTGTGACCCCCTGTCACCGATCAGTCATGTAGTGTGAACGCTACAACAACTTCAAGTCTCCCGTCTGAACACCACAGCGATCAGCTGACGCTAAAGCTGATGATACACGGGGCAACTTTTTGAGTAATATTGCAGCTTCATGTTGAACTAATCCATGCTTTTGCATGATAATGTTACACTGGCTGCATTTAGCTGATATGATACATTGGCATTAGCTCGCCTGCAAGATTTTCCGTAAGTATTTGTGTATCTTCTAACGGAGAGTGAGCTAGCCTGAATATTATTTGTTACCCAATGTTGATCTGATTCTTTGTGTTGGAGTCTTTGTTGTGCTGGGAGTCATTGTTTTTGGAGTTAGTGGACTACATTTCATTAGCTGCTGTGTTGCTGTTGAGTGCACAATCAGTATAGGCAAGAGGCTCGGGAGCGCGCATGAACGTCACAGCCTACAATGGATTTTGCGAAAAATCCGACCCAATTTCTTCACACAGGAAGCAGCATAGAGGCTTTTAAAAGTGACTGAGAAAGCAGGCAAATGGTTTATTTTTTATGTGAGGTTACAAACCATTCACAAATATGCAATACAAAAGTGATTAATTTTGTTAAAAAACTACATATAGCCCATTTCAGTTGTTAACCTGCCTAAACTTAATAGAGCATTCCACTATTTCATTAGCATTAAACCATAATGTCTTGTTTTGTATTTCTGCATGTGATAAATACAGAATACTTGACCTGTAAAAGTAACCCATAGCTATCTGATTACATATTCCGAAGAGTAATTGCTAAAGCATGTGAAAATGCAAAGAGTATTTGATTACGTTTTTGCAGGATTTTAGGACATGTTCATTAGTGATCTGTAGAGGTGCTGGTAGTCAATTTTTGATATCTTTGGTTAGAACCCGTCTACCTCCAGTCTTTATGTTAAGCTAAGCTCACTGGCTGCTGGCTGTAGCTTTAAATTCATACAGACATGAAAGTGGTGTTGATCTTTATATCCTGCTTGTCCAAATCCCAAATAGTTGCCTACCCCATTTACTGGCCTGGTGTGGGAACACATTTTGAGAAATAAATGCAGGCCACGATTAAACGCCTGGTCTCGTTTTTATAGAAGTTCTTTGGACGTATAAAACCTCTTAAACCCTGTCGGGGTTGCCCGCTTTAGCTGCTTCTAAGCTGCTCAGATGTTAATGCAAATATTAATGTTTAAACGACACCTTGTTGGTGTTTTCATTATGTTGCTGCCTACAAAATAATAATAAAAAAGCACATAAGCTGTCTGTCGGAGCTAGAGCAAACAAATTAGTGTATTTGATATTTTTTATACAAGTAATATTCTGTTTGAAATACATAAACTGTATACTATAGTACATAGTAACTTATTTCAATTTTGTGCAAGAGGAATTTAGGCCTGTCCCATATGGATGCTTGTCCCAAATATAGGCATTGACCCTGCCTCAGTGATTTTAGCAAATAAAAGCCCGGGCTATTAATCAAAGTTTTACAGTAAGTGTTTTTCCCAAAAAGCTGTTGTTTGATAGCTTTAGCTTGAAGCTGGACATAATCACCGAGAGACATGACGTGTTTCCCCTGTTAATGTGTAGTTGGATTAATTTCATGTCACCTACATATTCTCCAGCCTGTGGGTTGGCTTTGCTGGTTACGTTAGCAAGACAATCAGCTAATCCGTAACGTTAATTGGCAATAAAACCGTAAAGTTAGCTGAGAGCATGGAAGCATCAGCCAGCTAAACGTTTACTGCCCTGGTAGAAAAATCATGCAAGGTTAGTTGGATTGGTTTATTCTCCAGTGCTGGCTTTGGTTTGTGGTGTAAAATAACGTTATGGAAGATGACACGGTGAGCGTTTGTGTAATCTCGTGAGACTTGGTGCAATTCAAACATGGCAGCGCGCAGCTAAACAAACAATTCATTAAACAAACAATCCGCCAATTTTAAGCGAATTAACAAATAAGAGCAGTCAAATCGCACTGGAGGACCTCGAGGACGAGTGTTTGGAGGACCTTGAAGTTTATATTGACCAGTGTTTTCATCGAGTGGTCATGGGGAAATCAAAAAGAAACCGCACTGAAGACTCACCTGGAGCATCACCTGGAGCAGTCTCCTCGCAAGGTGCAGATTTTACAGAGATTCTGGATTCAATAGACAAGAAATTGTCCAGCTTTGATGCCCGATTATCTCTTGTGGAAGTACTTCACAAAGAGTTTCAGGCTCTGCGGGAATCCCTGGAGTTCAGCCAGAAACAGGTGGTTGAGCTCGCGGCAGAAAACAAGGTCCTCAAAGGTTCGGTTAAATCCCTCACGGAGGGAATGACGCGGCTCTCGGCAGACAATAAAAACATTAGAGAAGCAATCATCGATCTCCAGGCTCGTAGTATGCGGGATAATCTGGTCATTTCGGGTATCCCGGAGCAGGCGGATGAAACCCCAGAGGAGACCGTTAAAAGCTTCATCCAAAATCAACTGAAGCTCCCGGCCGAGACCGTAAAGAACATCAGCTTCCACCGGGTGCACCGCCTGGGAGGACGGCGACAGGAGAACCAGAGGCCCAGGCCCATCGTCGCGAAGTTTGAACACTTCAAGCAGAAGGAACTGGTTAAAGGCCGCGGCAGGGAGCTGAGAGGGACCAACTTCAGCGTTAACGACCAGTTTCCCCGGGAGATCCTGGACCGACGCCGAGTCCTGTTCCCGATAAGAAAGAAGCTTATTGGAGAAGGATCACGGGCTGTCATCGCGGTGGATAAACTTTACGTCGATGGCCAGCTGTACCGCGACCGAGACACCACTCCTTGGCTCTACTAAGAACCAAGTCCAGCAACAGGTGAACTGTATCACTATGCGATCATTTTTTCCCCTATCAGTTAATTACTCCGTGACATATGGCAAGTTAATAGTTATAAAATACAGTGCACGTCTCAACAGCCTATACTGTGGTTATCTGACTAGTCTGTCCGATAATGTTTTGTGTATTTTCCCCTGTTTTTGTTATACTGTTTCTTTCTTTTGTTAATGTTGCTCTTCCTCCGCCGTTTACACATCGATCAGCTGCGCAATTTTCATACTGTTTAATTCGCAAACAGTCGGGCACACCGCTAGCACACACACGCAGGCGCATACAACATGAACACATAGACACACACATACAGGCGCATACAACACACACAATGATACAACACGCACACTGCACACACTAGCCATCACCACATCCCTTAGTTGAATGATGACCTCACTTATAATCACCTCTTGGAATGTACGCGGAGTTGGTTCAAGGGAAAAGAGATTAAAAATTTTAACCATCTAAATAATCTGCAAGCAGACATTGTCCTACTACAGGAGACTCATTTACCCAAGACAGCAGATAAACTAACCTCACCACAGTTTCCTCACTCGTACTCAGCCTGTTATAACTCAAAACAAAGGGGTGTCACCATTATGATAAATAGAAAAACACACTTCAATCATAATAACACTACTATTGATCCAGAGGGTCGATTCATTATTGTTAACATTTCGATTCAAAATACTCCTTTATGCATTGCTAACATCTATGGCCCAAATGTTGACGACCCCTCCTTTTTTCATGCTTTCTTCAACTCACTCTCTGCTCACTCAGACACAGCTCTTATATTAGGAGGGGACTTCAACATGGTATGTAATCCAGCAGTTGACAGGCTCAGTACGGCAGGTGGTCACCGTATTTGGAAATCAACAGACATCCTTAAACAATACATGAGCGATTTTGGTCTTTGTGATGTTTGGCGTTCTCACCACCCCACTCTTAGAGAATATACCTTCTTTTCACCAGTCCACCACTCATTTTCTCGCCTTGACTATTTTTTGGTTAGCAGCTCATTTATGACAGACATTTCCAACACTCAGATTCACCCTATCACTATCAGTGATCATGCACCGGTTTCTATCACTCTTACTAAAAAAAGGGTCACACAGCCAACTAGAAGTTGGAGATTTAACGCATCATTGCTTAAAGACCTAGATTTTATAAATTACTTCAAAAAGGAGTGGGCAATATATGGAAACTAATGACCTGCCAGGAACCTCGCCATGTCTTCTTTGGGAGGCAGCAAAAGCAGTCATGAGAGGTAAAATAATCTCCTATTCATCATACAAAAAAAAGAAAGAGAGATCTTGTGAATTACAGCTAGAACAAAAAATAAAACATTAGAAACTACCCTTGCTGCCTCCCCACAGGAACACATGCTGAATGATCTGAGAAAATCAAAACTTGAATTAAATGAAATTATTAATAAAAAGACCCAATTTCAGTTGCAAAGACTACGCTTGGAGAACTTTGAACATGGCAATAGATCCGGCAGATTCTTAGCCAGCCAATTGAAATTGAATAAAGAAAAAATAACTATTTCTTCCTTAAAGGACTCAGCTGGGAATCTGACTTATAACCCAGAAGAAATCAACAATGCATTCAGAGATTATTATAAAAACTTATATACATCACAAATTGACCCATCTAGCTCTAACATCGATGCATTTCTGAACAATATAGATTTGCCAAGGTTAGATGATGAACAGATCAGGGCTCTGGATTCACCTGTTTCAATGGCTGAACTCCAGGAAGCTCTCTTACATATGCCGAATAATAAAGCCCCTGGGCCAGATGGTTTTCCCGCTGAACTCTATAAGGAATTCTGGGAAATACTTGCGCCCACATTCTATAGGATGGTTATGCAAATTAGGGGTACTTGCATGTTGCCTCCAACAATGAATTCTGCTAATATCAGCCTGCTCCTTAAACCAGACAAAGACCCCACACTCCCGTCCAGTTATCGCCCAATATCACTTATTAACGCAGATCTTAAAATCATCTGCAAAACCCTAGCAAGAAGGCTAGAGAAGGTCACTCCTGGTATAATACACTCTGACCAAACAGGATTTATTAAGGGTAGGCACTCCACCAACAATACACGCAGGCTACTTAACGTAATAGACTATGCCACTATTCATAACCTGGAAACTATAGTTGTTTCTTTAGATGCAGAGAAAGCATTTGACAGAGTAAATTGGAAATTTCTATTCGCTACTTTATATAAATTTGGATTTGGAAACTCTTTCATAGATTGGATTAAAATCTTATACAGTTCCCCAAGAGCTTCTGTCAAAACAAATGATCATACTTCTCCATGCTTTAGTCTCCAGAGGGGTACCAGGCAGGGTTGCCCACTCTCTCCCTCGCTATTTGCTATTTTTATAGAACCACTAGCAGCTGCGATCAGACAAAATAATAATATTAAAGGAATTCAAACAGAAAATATACACCATAAGATAAGCCTTTATGCAGATGATGTATTACTTTTCCTCCTAAACTCACAAACTTCTCTTTCTGAGACAATCACACTTATAGATAAATTCTCATCCATCTCAGACTACTCCATTAACTGGAGTAAATCCATAGTTTTACCTGTAAAGTGTGATTTCCAGAGTATATCTACCACACCGCTAAAGTCTGGGAATATTAAATATCTGGGTGTCAATATTTCCTCCAGGCTGTCAGAACTGACATGGCTAAACTACACGCCTTTACTTAAATCTATAGAGGATGACCTTGTACGGTGGACATCATTACCTATATCACTCATGGGAAGAGTCTCCACCATAAAAATGATGGTCCTACCTAAAATCAATTATCTGTTTTCAATGTTACCCACCAAACCCTCTGCTGTCTGGTTTAAATCACTGGACTCAAACATCTCAAAATTTTTGTGGAAAAATAAACCCCCACGAATCAGTCTAAAAACTATGCAAAAAGCAAAAGACTGTGGTGTTTAGAACTGCCAAATTTTTATCATTACTTCCTGTCTAATAGACTACAATATATCTCAAAATGGATCAATCAGAGCCCCCTGGACCACTCATGGATGGACATAGAACAAACCTTCTGTAATGAAATTAAAATTTCCGATATGCCATTCATCAGTTCCAGCATCAAACGTCATACCTGCTTTAAAAGCATTAACATAAGCACTTCCTTGGCAGCTTGGTGGGAACTTCTCAAAATATCTGGGTCTTCACCTATCCCATGCAGATTTACCCCAATCTGGAATAATCCTGACATCCTGCAAAATAAGAAAACACTAAATTCCCCACTGTGGTATGACAAAGGGATAAGACATCTAGAGCATGTAATGCAAGGCAGTAACTTTATTCCATTCCAGGATCTAGTGGCACAATATGGAATTAGCCATAATAGATTTCTGGAATTTCAACAGTTTAAATCCATAATTCAGGCTAGATTTAAGGATAAAATAATGGACTTAGATTTACCTCCAATGATAACAGACTTTCTTAAACTCTCGCCTCCAAAACTGTTATCAAAAGTATACATGTTACTGTTAAAAACAGATAGTTCAATCTCTCTCTTGTGGTGGGTTTCGGTCTGGTGGTGAACGTGCGGCGTGGGTCACGGTGTAGCCGTGGGTGGGGTCTGTGGTCTCTCTGGCTGCGGGGGGGATGGGGGCGGTTTGCGCCGGCTGGCATCTCTCCTGCGCAGCGCATTACTTGGCTGTTGTGTGCCGCTAGTTAGATTGGTAGCGGGGTAGTGTTGATTGGCTCATCTGTAGGTCATTATTGGCTTGCGTGCTTGTCGGGGGTTGGGGGCATCGGGTGCGGGCCGGTACTGGGCTGGTGTGCGGCTCTGTCCTGTGTGCATGCTGTGCATCCTGATAATTGCATTTCGGTTCTCTGAGGGGTCTGGCGACTGGTTGTTGGAGGGGTGGGGGACCGGGAAGAAGGGGTTGACGGGGTGGGTTGGGGGTGCGGGCTGGTCCTTTTTGAGCTGGTTGGGGGGTGTCTCCTCTGGATTTTAGTGCCCGGACTGGATGCTTGGTGGTTGTGCCGGGATCCTGTGTATGGAGGGATTGTGCTTTGGGGTGTGTCGATGGTTGCTTGCAGTCGCGTCGCGGCCCTCTGGAGTATGGTCGTGTTGAGTCCTAGGGGCTATTTGCATCTGCTGACTCCCTAGGGCTGAGGGGCTGTTGCTGCTGTCGCGGGGTGATTGCTGTCTCTTTTCTTTGGGGACGGTGGGGGTTTGTGTGTGGGATGCTTCGCTGCTAGGGAGGGAAGGGAGCGGGGGTGGGGGTCTTCTGGCCTGACCTGGCCTGAGTGGCATTGCCTCCTGGGTGTGGGCCGACCTTCGGATCTGGGCTGTTGGGCCGTTCTGTCCTTGGGTGGGGTCCTTGCTGCCCCGGACCTGCTCCCTTGGGGGCTGGTGGTGCTCGGAGTGCTGCTGATTGTGGGGGAGCGGTGAGGTGAGGGGTTAGCAGTGGGGCTGCCGGAGGGGCCCCGGCGAGGACGGGGGATTGTTGGACTTTGGGTTGGGGCTGCACTGACCTGCCTCTGGAGTGTGTGGGGGTCTGGGGCACGGGGCTTTGGAGCCTCTGGGTCTGGGGCGGGTCTGCGCGCTGGGGGGGCTGGGCCCCCTGGGCCCGTCCTGGGGATGGGCGGGGTTGTCACTGACTCTGGGGTGCTACCGGTGCTAGAGGGGCTCTTGCTATAAGCCCTGGGCTGGAGGGACCTGGCGTCCTCCTGCTGGGGCGGGGACGGGACTGAATAAATGATGGGGCCAGTCAGGAATCTGGTCTTCTAGCCTCCCTATGACCTCCTTCACCTTTCCCCCTTTGGTCATGTCTCACAACATACACCCTTAGGATCCTGGGGGACGGGCAGCCTGCAGGGCGTTTGGGGGGTGGGGCTGCTTTATTGCGGCCTCGCACTTCTTCCTCCCTCACTGCCTGCCCCTCAATTTTAATTACACATTAGACACAGAGGGCTTGGGGGGTGGGAGGGGCACGATGGGAGGCTCCACTACCTGACAGTTGTGGGGTGCCTGTGTCACAACTACCCTCCAATTTTAGTTGCACCTTAGTTACCACACACCTTATCTTCACTCCACCATACAACACTTCACAATCCATGACATGCATCCAACACAAAACAATACATTTACAGAGGCAGGCAGAGGGGTTGAAGGAGTGGGAGAGATTCTCATTGGCCTCGTGTCCTACCCCTGGAGCCCCGGGCGTTGGGGGTGCTGTGGGGTTGGTGGCGGCCTTGCCTGATCTGGGGTGGGCTGGGGGGGGTCGGGGCTCCCCTGGCGTGGGGGCCCGCCCTTGGCCTAGGGTTCTGCGGACTCGGGCTTGTGGCCTTTGCTCATTTCTGGGCGGTGGTGTGTCCCTGGGCCTGGGGGCCCGTTGTCTCCTCTCCTCGCCTGGGCCCTCTTCGGCAGAGGTGAGGCTCCCGCTGCTTCCCCCTGCCAGCTCTCTCACGGTGGGGGCATTCGGGAGTCTCTGGGGCGCATGACCGGTGCTGTCGGGGTAGGTTTTGGTGCTCCTCCTTGGGGGTGCTTGACTGGGGGGGGCTGGGCCCCTGTCCGGGGATGAGATCGGCCTCGGGGGCTGCTGTCACTGGCTGCACTGTAGGGAGGGATGCCTCTGGCTGGGCTGGGGGACCGTTGGCCTGGTTCTCCCGCGTTATCGCTCCCTGGCGGTAGCGAGCTTCCCGGCACGGCTTTCTGCTGTTCTTCCTTGGGGCGGGGTACAGCTTCCCCCTGGACATGCGGTCTGGGGTCCTTTGCGCTTTGGGGGGTCGCAGGGTGTCCTGGCTTCTGGGGGTGGGGGTCTGCGGTGGGATTGTGGGGCGATTATCGATGCATCTTGATGTATTATACTTTTTCCCTGGGCAGGGTCTCTGGATGGCTGCTGGGCGTTTAGTTTGTGCGTTGGAGTCCGGGGGAGGCATCTCCTCGTTGGCTTGGAGGGACCTGTTTGCGTTCCTGTTTTGCTTCGTTGGCCTCGGATCCGTGCTTGCCCATTTCTCTGTCGGCCAGTTGTTGGACCCCTCTGGATACTGAGGTATATAGTTAGTTTTCGGGATGTGCAGTGTGGGTGCGGGGCAGGGCTGTGCTCCGGTTTGTTCTGGGTTTGTGCCTGGAGTTCTCGGCCCTTGATGGATGGGTGGGTTGTTGGTGGCATGCAGCTGAGCTAGTTGATTTTGCCTCGTTGCTGGTTTGGCTGGTGTTGCATGCGGCCGGGGGGCGCGCTGGGCATGGGGGATGTCGGCTGGCGCCGGCGGCCTTAGTTTTTTCCGGCGGTTGGGGGGACGGTGGACTTTTATTGGCGGGTGCACGGTGACCTGTGCGGCGCGTTTGCTGCCGGGCTGGGACTTGCTGCTGGTGTCTCTCTCCGCTGGCTTTCGCTGTCGTGTTGTTCCGTTTGCTCTCTCTCATTTGCCCGACCTCGCACGCGGGATTCGCGGGGGGCTGCTGGGCATGGGTGTCGCCGTGCTCGCGCAGTGTGCGCGTTGGGCTCGTCACTTGTGCATTGGTGTTGATGATTGCGTGGCATTTGGGCATTGTGGTTGTTTGCTGCGCGGCGGTGGGGTGCTGGATGGGGGAGGCCACTGGTCTATGTTGTGTCTGCGCCGCGGTCGGTCCGGGCGCTGCTCTTCCTCTTTTGCGTTCCGTCGGCATTACGTTGTCAACTGGCATTTGGGTCGGGGTCTTCTGCGTTTGCATCGCGGTGCATCTGGGAGTCTTTGTTTTTTTTTATTTGATTTATTCTTTTTCTCTCTTCCACCCCTATTGGCTACTGAGGTTCTTGCCTGCCTGTTACAGTCGTGGCGTCCCACTCTCTCTAACAACTACATTCTTTAACAGGCTTATGCGCACACACATGTACATACACACACATACAGACACATTCACCCACACGCACACAGACACACACAGACACAAACAAACTTAGGTTGTCCCTGGTAGAATTATTCCTGATGCCTTTCTTTCAGTTACTTATTTAAATTAATTATTATTCCAGCTCTCGTGGCTGTGTTGTGTTGCTTATTTAGTGTGTGTGACTGTTTCTTGTTTTCATTGTTCTCTTAGTTGTCTTAATATGTCATTAATATGTCAGCTGTTTATTGCTGCTGTTCGGCTGGTTTTCTTTTACTATTATTATTATTTTTATTGTTTTTTTTGTTTGTGTTTGTTGTTGTTGTTTTTCTCCTCCCCAAGCCCCCCTCTCTGTTCTCTTGCAGGTTTCGTTGCTTTCTGCAATTGGTGTTTCCCACAGCTTTTCCCTGTTGTCCCCACCCTCCATCCCCCTTTCCCCCTTCTCTTGCAGGTGTTGTCCTTTCTCTGTGCTGTCTGTTTGTGCCCCCCCATCCCCGTGTCTGCCCCCCTGTCCGGCCCGGTGACAAATCAATACATAATTAAATAAATAATAAAACAGACAAAGGAGTATTTTAATACTCTCTTGTTAAAGTAAAATCTGTCTGGCACAATATGGTATCCAGGTCATTATACTCTATACCAGGCTGCTGGGCAGGACAGGTTTAAAAAAAAAAAAATAAAAAAAAAATAACGTTATGTAGTTTGATTAATTTCATGTAGTTACTCTCTCTTTCTCCAGCGCTCGCTTTTGTTACATTCATGAGACAATCAGCTGATCATTAATTGGCAATAAAACCGTAGCTTACAGCTGGAAGCTCAGATCAGACAGCTAAACTTTTACTGGTAGAAAAAATATGTAGTTGGTTTGTAATTTCATGTAGTTATTCTCCAGCGTTCTGTTATGGCTTTGTTACGTGGACAGAAATGTGCCCTTACCTTTCTGAGTCAAACAGCTGATGAATATTATTGGCAATAAAACGGTAACAGCAGGGAAGCTCAGATCAGCAGCTAAGCTTCACATTTTACTGCCCTGATGGAAAACCTGTATTTCTTTTTACTGCTAATGGTGATATATAACAAGACCGTGTGCCTATCAAGTTACCAATAATGAATACTTTCAGAATTTGCATAAAAAAAACCTTTTTTTGGATATTGCTTCACCACTGTGCACACAAATGTTTAAATTGTACTTTCACATGCTAAATGACCATTAAAAACGCATCATCTTACCACAAGCTGAAATTTTGTCTGTCAGTACTACTTTGTGTTTCTGTTTTATTTTATAAAATTCAAAAAGACATTTTGGTATGATTTGCATGATTATCCAATTAAGCAAAGCGAGAGGAGCCTTGATCCTCACCTGACAATGCTTTTGTAAACTTCATGTATTATGTGGTTTATAATGGACTGTGGTGTAGAAACAGTGAGCTTACATTGTCCTGTTATCTGTCAGTGGTCATACTTGATGCACTAGATGTGAGTTTTTTTAGATGTTCTTTATTTAGTTTGTATGTTAGTCCAGATGAGCCAACCCTCCCAAGTTGTAAAATACTGTATTACAAGAGTATGAGACATCATGTAGCACTTTATTTCTTGATGTGGTTGTTGTTTATTAATGAACAAGTAACAATTATATTCATAAAAAAACACATGTTTTTACTAATAATTAAGTAGATATAATTTCTTAATATATTTATCTAAAGAAACCTAATTTCTTGACTAACAACTCTCTGCTATCTCATAGATGACATCATCTTTGTCCTGTCTCAGGCACCGTAGCTATACTACTCGCTTGGATCGGGGAGGGGGGGTGCAATTCACAACCCTCACCACTAGATGTCAATAAAACTTACACACTGAACCTTTAAAACAAATACGATCTCCGTCCAATCCAGCGTTTTAGCTGCGTATCAGAGTTGATCTCTGTTCGCTCATTGCAATGACAAACAGCCTACAGTATTGGGCTACTCAGGTATAAGGACTTGTTGGGATTTAAGTTATGGCGGAGATGTCTATATCCAGTAAAAACAAAGTGTAAACATTATGTCTTCTGGCCATGCATACCAACCCAGCAGTGTCATTCTTACCACATCCTGTGTAATACAGAGATGAAATATTACTGTATGTTAGGTAGACCAGCACCTGAGGGAGTGTTTGCTGAGCTCTACTGCTGTCATGCCTGTGTTTGGGCAAAGCAGGGATGCAAGGAAGCGGGGCTTGTGCGACGGAGGAGTGAAGCCAAATGAAGGAGAAGCGGTGGAGGGAGAAGGGAGGGGAAAATAGATCCAGATGAAAGAAAAGGCAGTGACAGATTCAGGAGAGAGGTGGCGAGGGAGGGGTGGAGAGATGGAGGCAAGGAGAGAAACAAAGGCAGGGAACCCAGCAGGTGTTCCCAGCATGTCCGCCTCCTCCGCTGCAGGTTCTCAGCCTCAGCCAGGGGAACGACGACACAGCTGCTGCCAAGCAGGCCGCATGACTGAAAGACCAATCTGTTACCGCAGGGCAGAACAGAACTTGCCACCTCCAACTTTGCCTCCTCATCTTTCTATAGAATTATAACATTAGGAAAAAGAGAAAAAAACAATCTTATATATGTTATTATAAAGTCAGGTAACAGTCTAGTCAAACATGACTGTATATAAACATGAATGTATTTGTGTATAATGTAGAAAATAGGTCGAGGTCGTTGATAACACATTCCATTCTAATCAGTGTTCAGGCAGCACTACACAAGAGGTTTCAAAATTCATTAGATGGCAAAACGTTTATCATGAGGATAAGGACATTTATATAATTCGAGTTAACAGCATTCCAGGTTAACTGACTGATAGCAGTCAGGCCTGTTCTCCTCTCTAAACCTAATCCTGTTTCTGTGTCAGTTGGTGTGTTTTTATTGTGTCTGACACCAGGTGGATTATGTTGGTTAATTCACAATGAATCAAACTAAAGCTAATACTAATCCAGCGCGAGGCTTCGGTGTGATGTCTGACGCTCTGGATTAATTCCCAACATTTCCCAACCAGCCTAATCCTTAACGAACCAGACGGGATGATATCCTAACTGACAGTTTCTGCCTCGTTATGGCAGGGTGATATGCTTCGCCTACCTCTTCCCTCAGAAAATCCATTCTGATGAGTGAGACAAAGGGGAAGCCATTACAGAAAAAATAAACTGGGTAAAAACTTTCCCAACAGCTTTTCTTCAGCAGCCATTAAGCCCGTCTTGAAGCCTTTTGGAGTGTGTTCTGCTCCTCTTAAGGTTTAGGTTTTGACATTTTGAAATCAATAGGAGGCAGAGAGATGTTTTTTTATACAGTTTCACGAAGCCTGGGTGAAAACACTTCAATCAGGCCTGCAGAGGACCTGACAGAGGAGACAGGGGGATCGATCCATAATGAGTGGAGCCCTACCTGGGGTTCCACTCAGAGCTCGTCTCTTCTCAGCTACCTCAAATCCAGCAAATCCACCATCCCCACTTCATTCACTGATTACATCAACTTGCTAAAGTATATTTTGTCCAAGAAGAAAAAGATGAAGAAAAAAACTCCCTGTAGAAATGTTCTTCAAGTTGATTGAATTGAAATTAAATAATCAAAGAGGGTGATAACCATTGATCGATGAAGAAGAGAAAGCTGGTTTTGCTGCTGCAATTATTGTGAAGGTGGAATAAAGTGCTGAAATGCTTTTTAATAACTGTCGTGAATTAACAAACAAGCTATAAAACTGTTTCTGCACACTTCAAGTACTTTCAGATTACTCAGGCTTGTCTTCCTCCAACCACAAACGTGCATGTGTGTAAGTGTGTGTGTGTATACAGTTTAAACACAGGATAGCGCTGACCCCCTATATTTCTCCTCCTCCTCACCACTACAGCTCCAGCCACTGTTCCAGAAATGTATTGGCCATTTCAAAAGATGCTATTGTATCACCAAGCCAGTCTAGTTAATTAGGCATCCAGCGGGCCCTCCTCTGTTGAATACACAGTCCCCGTGGGCCCCACAGCTGCTCCTACTACTGAGGTTAAGTGCTAAAACATGTTCCCCCTACTACATGACTCACAGAGTTATAGCGCCAATGTCTTTCTAGTTACCTTACAGTACTCTGCGTTTGTCAGAGGGTAACATAGAGGAAAAGCTGAAAGATACAGTGAGAGTGCAACGTGCTGCAACTTACAGAAACACATGCACCTCACACAGAGAAAACACAACACAGAAACTGTTTTCAGAGGATGCTAAAAGGTAATGCACACAGCTGGGAAACATGATTTGTTTTATATGAAGTTATTGAAGTCAGTATTAAGTGGTATTGGAAAATGAGCTAAAATGTATGCTTTTTTGTTTTTTTTTGATGGGATCCATTTTTAGGGCCCCCTGAAGTTTCCCTTGTGGCCTTTGCTGCATGTATTTGGTTGTGTTTTCTGCATTTTTTCTAAATGCTGCCAATGTACTGTCAAATTGGTGAGTTTGTTATGTTACTTTACTTGTTTTCTTCAGTTGCAGTGCGTTTCTCTCAGGGCCGCTGTAGCAAGAGGTGTTAATCTGATAGCATTTTTCATGAATGACTTTTTTTTTAAACCAGGGCTGCTGCAGTGAAGAAAAGAACATCTAAAGCTGGTAGATTTAACCAATTTAATTTGCAGTGAACGCTGTTTTACGGTAAATCCTTCGACTTCAAATAGCATGACCTGATATAAGCCCATTCACCTCAGACTCCCTCTATCTCCAGGAATTCATGTGATGTCATCAAGACCAACTGACTCACTCTCCCTAAAATCTGTCTTACCCATGCACAGTCATGTGTCAGTAGTTTGGAATATCTAGCCTCCGTCACATTAAAATAATCACTGGCCCAGCAGTAAAAGACATTGAGACACTAACACGAAATCCCAAATGCAGAATGAAAAGGGTATTTTTTTGTAAAGAAGTATCTGGGATTGCTGTCTTTGTATTCCACAACGAAGCATTAAAAGGCTACGTAGCAGTTTAGCGCCTAGTGAATCTGCAGTGTAAAATAGTGATGTGAGGCTTCCATTCTGACTGTGTCACTTTGTGTGTGAGCGTGCATGTGTTTGTGTGAGCTTCTCAGTGGATTTGTTATATGGCGACTCAGTAGAGCGGTCCAATGTGAAAACCATCTTCCCAAAGTCAGAGAAATGTGATGTGGATCGACGCTGATAATAAATAGCTGCGATAACTGGGGGAAGAACCCATCATCCGGTGGTGAGATGGGTCTGCACGAGGACGAAGCAGCCATAAAAGGCTGAATGAAGAGATGTAAAACAATAAGGCCAGAGAGGATGGGAGGAAAGGAGGGTGGGGGGACAGGAGGGAGGGGTGACGACCCCGGCAAGTGAGCAGAACATAGAGATAGAGAGATAGACAGAGAGGAACAGAATGAGAGGAAAGGAGGAGGCGGAGGAAAGAGAGAGGGTGAGTCAGCCATGTCTGTACTCCATCAAAAACTGTGTCAGTCATTCACTACTGCCGACCAACGTCACCCCACCTACCCTGTGCCGACCCCCCGCCCCACTCTCTCTTCAACTTGCACATTAATTCCACTTCTTTTAACTGCCAGCCAGGGGTGTCCTCGGCTGAATGTCAATCCTCTGTTCAGGGTGACAGGAGAGTGAATGAGGGAGGAGAGAGAGCGAGGGCAGGCACGGAGAGGAATTGGGGGGGGGGGCTGCATGGTTTGCTCACAGGACTTTTTTATCTGAAGGTCTCACCCAACATGACCCGCTCCTTTCCATTTTAATTACACTCTTTTTAATATTACTCCTGTCTCTTCGATTGGCATTTAGAGACATTTGATAAGATACCACGCTGTATCATAGTGTTTGACAGGAGCGAAGACAGTAAATGTCTGAGGCTCAGACATCCTGACACAGACAGACAGACAGAGAGGTTGACAAGTGCACAGACTGAGAGTGTCGCCAAACAGCCAGCTGACGTAGGAGAAGAGATGATCAAGTTGGCGCACAGCAAAACAACTGCTGATGTGAATAATGGGAGTTATTCCCTGTGCTGGAAATTCTAATTCATCATTGCCAACTTCATCCAAACCCAAATCAGATCTGGACTGAAATTTATGTTCCAGCAGGCCCTCACTGAGGGCGATGATTTTTTTTATTTATCTGCAACCCACACCAACCCAGAGGAATCAGGTCACGAGTGATACATGTAAGTAAGCATGTGTGTGTGTGAGCATGCACTTCCCGCTTTCACCTCGGGAGGCCTGATAAATAGAACACAGTGGTGTATATCTGGTCAACATGGCATGCGTGTAAAATAATTACACTTAGGCTGACACACAAGGTCGACAGGCTCCAACAGCTGCCCAATCAGTCTTGGCTATGTTTCCTTCTCCTGTCTGGACTTGGCTGAGTATAAAAAAACACATCTCACAGAGTGTTTTTCATCTTGTCATGTGATAGCACATGAAGGCCTAATTCAAGAAACTCTGAAGCAATAGCATTCGTGAGTGAGGCTCACATTTGTTGTTAGAGATGAGGGGTAGGTTGAGAGCGTAATGACAGCAGGGAATTCTTTACTGGACTGCAGGTATGTTTTCATCCACCTGTTTTACACACATTTTAAATGTGCTTTTAGAAATTCTATGAGGAAATGGCAAGCCAAAAAAGCCAAAATCTTTTGTAAAACGTTGTGCTTGGGTGAAGTGGAAAAGTTTATATATTGAATGAGTCAATCAATATATAAACTTTTCCACTTCACTTCAATACACACACATACCTTTACTCCAAAACAAATAAAGAATAAAAAGAGAGGTGTTTGGGTATACATTGTGTAATCATCTCCAGTTAGAGCCCAAGTTAGGGCCATGCTGTCTGTCACCTTTTTTTGCCACAATAGTGGCTTATAAAAACACCAGAAGAAGGTAGATGCAGATAAGAGGAAACAACTGGGTCAGACACCAGACTTTCACCCAGGAGACAAGCGTTCATTTCCTGTGTGAAACAAATAGTCAACACTGATTCTTTTTAACTTACTCCAGACTCACAAAGGCGGCGTGTGCGCCGAGTTTTGTGCCGTGGTTTGGATCCGTCCTCAGCCCTACGTCAACTCTGGAAGTGTCTCAAAAGTGTTTTAGCAGCAGAGCGTTTAGCCTGCCCCATGTTGTTAACTTGTTTATTTGTCAATTTTGTGTGCTTCTGCTACCGATCATAGCTGTTTGTGAACTGTTTCTTTTCCGTTCCCTGCAGGGTTGCACCTTCCACACGAAGCATTTCAGAATAAGAGCGTGTTGCCTGCCTGATTTTGCTGAATTGTTTAGATTTAGTTTATTTGGTATGTTGTCCTTGTCCTTTTGTGCTTCTACCATGGTTAATTAGGCTACAGAGTTAAATTGTTTCTTTTTTGCCTGTGTTTATTGTTGATATACGATCGGGAGTCTGCACAGAACATTTTATTTTGAAAATCGCCTGGTTCATCTGCTCTGTGCTGCTCGACACGTCTTCTGTCAAAAATAGGCTGGCTGCCTGTTCTCCACGCGGCTTCTGGGACATGCTGCGGCACTTCTGGTGCGAGCACAAGCATTGACTAGAATGGCAGCGATTAGCTCCAGCAGCTGCAGCGTAGCCATAAGGTGGCGCACACGCTGCCGGTCTGAGTCCGTCGTTATACTACACAACTTTTGTAACATATGAAATTTACTAAGACATCTTTTAATGTACATAACTTAACTTACATTTCTAATTTACTTATTTTAATCCAAACCTAACCAAATATTTTTGTTGCCTAAACCAAACCAAACTGAGACTGTTTCACAACGTTAACTTTGTGTTACAGTCTAACCAGATGCCACATATTTATTATTGCTAATGTGGCAGCGTTTTAGTGGGAACTTTTGACTTTGGTAAAAAAAACACTTTATAGAAATGATATGTTGTTACAATCTCTGTCAAGGGTAAAGGAACAAACTGTAATTCATTAGACTATGCTTATGCCCACTCCAGCTTTCAACAGGAGATACATTTTCACCATCTACAAACTTTCACTCATCAGGCTTAGCTCGCCGACACAAATGGCTTGCTGCTGACATGTAACAGAGAGAGAGAGACTACCTCTATCTTATTCATTATTGGGTAGGAGAGTCAGGAAAGTATTTCAGTGAAACAAGGTGGTCCCTAAACACTCCATGCCCCACACTTCTAGCAGCCCACAGTGAACTCTCCCTTAAGAGTGAGAAATGGGCATGGGGAGATGGGGAGGCAGTCCTGGGTGAAATTCAAGGCCAAAGCACTCATGTCTCCTCCATCTACCACCTCCCACCTCAGGCGCAACACATTACCTTTCTCCTGGATATAATCACACCCAGCGAGGAGCGAGGTTTGGCTGGGCTGCATGTGAGCGAGTGAGGGTGTGTTGCGATTTATGTGTATGACTATGTGTGTGTTAGCATATCTGCATGTCTGTACGGTGGGCAAGTGAGCAGTTGCTGTGTGTGGGTGTGTGTTTTCTGTGTGTGCCTGTGCAGCATGTGTGTACTGTATGTGATTGCCAATGGAAATGCACAGGGCCACGTGTCCCCTCATAAGAGTCCCTCTCCAGCTTATTCTCTTCTATTAGCACATCCTCTTTTTTCATTTACTGAAAAGGTTACTGGTGCATTGAATCGCCTGCCCATGGTTGAGGTAAAGCCCCAAACCTTCTCTACAACCCCCCCCCCCCCCCCCCCCCCATACACGCGCGCGCACACGCACACACATACACCCTCCTTGGTCTCCTTCAGCTGCATGAGGACATTTCAATGGCATTGTCCTCCCCTCTGCCTCCCAAACAAAGGTAGGGAAATATCACCTAGGGAATAAATAACTCGGCCAGGTTAATTATTTGGCAGACGCGTCTGCAGATTAACAACAGAATAAAAATGCAGCGGTGGACTGAGGTGCTCAGAAAGGTGTGTGGGGGGGAGAGGTTGGCGGAGGAGGAATGATGGGCAATTGAGTGGAGTTATTGGAGAGCAACAGTGCATGTGCTGGCTTCAGATAGATGTAGGAGCTGGGTCTAGCCCCAAGGCTGTGAATATGCTGTCTGGGAGGAAAGAGATTAACTAAGGCAGCTCAGTGACATCATGCCTGCAGAGACAGTTATGAGGAGTATCCATCACAGGCATCGTCTGCAAGATGTGGAAGAAGAGAAAAAACAGAATTATATCTCAAAATGATTAATAAAAAATAAAATATGCAAGGGAGTAGCAGGGATTTGAATAGGAGGTACTTGTTCGTCCCAACAATATGTTTGTGGGTGTACACTTCTTGTCCTTAAGAATGTTTTCTTCAGCAAATGTATCCTGTGGCAGATGCATGCAAATCATGATTTCTAGCTGCGTGTGTTATTGTGATGTTACTTTTCTACAGCAGAGGCAACACTGCACTCCTTTCCTGGAATTGTAAAAAAAACAAACAAAATAAATCAATGCAGGGATAAGGCCTGGCAAATCTAACTGGTCAGTTCAATAAAATAAGAAGCCACCCCATGTGGGGTTATTATCATCACAAATGCACAAACAACCCAAATACCCTTAATCTAGTCAAGGGGTAAAGCCTGTATTGACCTAGTGGTGTTGTGTGTGTGCGCGTATGTGTGTGCGTGTGTCAGTGTCTGACATCGTCCGCTTGGTGCAGTGACAGAATCCCTAACCCTGTTCACCTGAGGAGGGCAGGCTGGGATAATTTTCCTGTCTTTGAAGGGGGTGGGGGGGTGTTGGGGGTGGATCTCCAATTGATCCCTGTTTCTTCTTCTCACTGAGCAAATCTCCATTTATATTACACAGCAAACCCATGTCCATGTTACTTGTGAGATTTCTTATTTAGATATAACATATAGAATCACTCTTTGTTAATGCCTCCTACCATTATACCATTATAGAGAGCATAGTAGGGAGAGCTCATTTAACCCAATTGGCTGCTGTGTTGCTACCGCTATCGATTAGTATCTAGATATCAGGTCTTACATTTGGCAAGCCAGAGTTGTTTTCTAAGAGGCAAAAAGATGGAAGGAGAAGCAACAGAGATAAAAAGACAGATTGAGAGAGAGAAAGAGAGGCAGTGAGAGGAATCATAGACTCCACACAGGCCAGAGATCCTAGTCATCTTCATGCACCAGGCCCTTCTCCTCTCCCTTCCCCCATCCATCCATCTATCTGCCCTCCACCCACCCATCTCCCCTCTCACCCCTCTCGCCCTACAGGGCAGGCCCTGCCTTCCATCTGTTGTCTGTCCCAGCTAGGAGCAACCCCGATCCCCCTCCACTCGCATTTACAATTCAATTAAAAGCAACAAGCCCCTTCTTCCTCCTCTCTCTCCTCCTCCTCCTCATCTATTTTTTGTAGCTGTGCCTGGATGAGCACAGCAGAAAGGCCTATGTAGTGCAGTCATGACACACACTTACCAAGCCCACAGATGATGCAAACACACACTGACACCTAAATACACAGTGCATGTGTGCAAAAGAGTAAAGGAGAGGAACACAAGAAGATGAACACACTCACGCATGCAATATTTTTTTTTAATCCTCATTTTGACATAGTGAATAGAAAACGGGGTTGGTGGGACTAAGTCCAGGAACAATGCAACTGCAGAAAGTGGGTCATACTTTGCATTAGAATAACGTATGTAATGATGATGTAACAACCCAACAACAACTGAAAAAATGGGTTTAGTCAGATTACATTTAAACATTAATTAAAAAAAGCATATTTAAAAGCGACAGAACAAAAGTCCTTGGATAAAAGGAATGGCATGTGTCACTACCATCACTACTCACACATTTAATGTAGTTTGTTGTGTTAGGGATTCTGCTCCTGAAATGTTCTAGAACAATAACATAAATAATAATAATGACGCTTCCCCTCTCAGTACAGTCTGTCAACACATATCTTTAAAATTAACAAGGCTTCCGCATTAACAGTATTTTAAATCATCCCTTATGATATAATCTACGAGTAAATATACATTCTGATAGTTTTGGAGTCTAAATCAAGTCCCCTATTAATCTGTCTCGCTCACTCTGCTGTAATGTGAAAGCAATATCCACAGGCATCCCTTCTCTTGGAAAAAAAGAGGGGGAAAAAATGAGAGTCTTTAATATTTAATTACGGTGGTGCCAACATGCAACTTTTATCACTTTCTTGTGTCATTTGCATCTCGGGCGAGCACAGAAGATATACACAAAGAGCGAGCCAAAGAGACAGAGAGAAAGTGGGGGAGATAAAGAAAGAGAGACTATTGAGTCTGATATAGGGAGGGAGGGAGAGAGAGAGAGAGAGAGAGAAAGAGAGAGGCAGAAAAAACTGAGGAATTGAAGAGGAAAGTGAGGCAAAGAGGGGGAGGAAACACGTTGTCATAGGGGAACCCTATGACAGAGAGAGTGAGCTCAGGAGAGATTTAGATGTGAGATAGGGAAGGAAATACAAAAAAAGGGCATAATAGAGATTAAAAACAAGGGCGAAATACGAAAAACAGAGAAAGAGACACACAATCGATATAAAAACAGACCTTCTTGTATGGTACATTATATTATTAAGTTGTATGAGTGTTTAGCTGTCTGCAACATCATCATCTGTGGACAACCTTGAGTGCAGTCTGTCTATATGTCCCCATGTCCTTAACCAAAGTGCATACACCCCCCTACCCCCATCAACTGTCTCCCCCTGCACAGAGACTTACCTCCCTGCCTGTCTTAGGCTCTGTGGCGGACTGCAGTAATGACTGATAATGTCTGTAATTACCAGCCCAACAGCCACGTGGAGCTGATGAAGAATCAAACCAGTGCTCTACTCCTCATCTAGGTCCCCTTGTTCCCCCTCATTCACTCTGAATGGCGCTGGGCTCTAAAAGAAGCCTTATTGGATGCTTCTGCTGCACTTACAGGGCTGACAGTCATTAAGACGGCCATCTAAATGAAAAGAAAGGGGGGAAACTGTTATTACCATAAGAATGCATGTCAAAGCAATTTTGATGTGGTTTTAATTTCAATACAGAAGACTGCTTGGCATATTCAGTCTACATTATGGTACAAATAGACATTCAGCATTCTCATCTAATTTAACAGGTCATATACCAAGACAGACCTCGCATTTAACCCACCGCCTCCAAACTGGAAGCAAATAACTGACTAATGACAGTTATTACTATGTCCATCTTCTTTCTCTAAATGTCTTTCGGAACTGTATTTTCCAATGGTAGGGTATCTAAACTGCTGTAAATATTTAATACTTTGTGCACACAAACAGGACTGGAGTCCAGGATCTCCACCTGTGTAAACTCGTAAAGCTTGTGCTACAGTAAAACCTTGGGGCTGCGGACTGGTGTTTCTGCTCTTTCCCGGTTGCAGGAAGTCATGAGACAGTCTCGGGCCATATGGGGGCTGACATCCAGACCTCTACACTGGTGGCAAGAGCAGATTTACAGACTGCTGAAAGTCCATATTTTCCCATCACATCTTTGATAGGCTTGCGTTGGGCTGACCAATTCGAGCTGAATCAAATATGTTCAACTGAGGATACAGGGAAGCAGTGCAGTTGTGGACAGGGAAGAGAGAGAAACTCTCAGTGAATTTGCAAACCATTCTGCACAGGGGGTTTGTCTTAAACTGTGGTGCACTGCCCAATGTTCCGTATACTCCCTCTCCAGCTTAACTCTCTGCTGGCTTTCAGGAATAAATACTTTGCTGTGTTTCAAGTCTTTTCTACAGCTGATATCCCACAGCGGTCTGTCAGTCTGCTGGGGTGAATAATCTTTGGATGTTCTTTCATTTCTAAAGATTACACAAGACTGTTAAGGGAATAAATTTAAGCTATGGTAGATTTTATACTACAGTCCAGAAGAAAGCCCTGACAATGTCAATGGCCAGCCGCAGCTAGCTGGTCAGTAAGGTCCTCAAGTATAGGACAGAACAAAATACATTTACTATTAAATGTCTCACACACTGAAATGACTACATATTGTGCTCAGTGTGGATCTGTAGACTATTGCAATATACGTTTTGCAAGCTCTGAATTCTAAGAGTCAAGAAGAGTGCTGAGCTAGTGATTGCTGATCCTAAATCAGGACTCCTACTGTGTGAGCCTTGATTAGGGCTTTGACTGTTTTTTTACCCCATAAATTATTCGACCCCGCTCACTCCTAAGATCACTTTTAAGCCACATAGCTTCAGGCATTCTGTGAAGCAGGCATGGCTTGCTTTCAGAGATTTTGTAGTGTGATGGAAGGGCTGGTCTATCCATGCTGGCACGACATGGTACTGTGCAGCGCGGAAGTGTGAAAGGGCCTTATGTTGAGACTTCATCAGTGATGAATGTGAGCACCAAGTAACCCACTGAAGGGCTGTTAGTCTGGAGGGAGACCGTCCATTACGGCACCCTGACCTCCCATCCAGTGTTGGCATTGCTCTCATGCAGCAAGAAGCAGCAATCAGGCCAAAGTGCTTTCAGAGTCAGATGATCAAAATTATGCAAATACACCCATGAATGGAAGGGAACGCACTTAGAAAAACATGAAGATTTTATTGTGTTAACACCACTTTAAGTTGTTTAAACCTTCAGTGGTTGAACGCCAGCTTGCTGCTCTCCATTACCTCTCTGCCTTGATTAAACTTTGATTGGTGCTGCTTCAGTTAAATACACTCTTAGGAAACAAGGTTTAAATGTGTTCTTTTCAGATGGTTAAGATTATACTGAAAACCTTTTGTATTTGAGGAACATTTTGTTAAAATAGTCCCACAAGGCCTGTTTGTTCGACAAATGTATAATAATATAACAAATATATGAAGAATCCTTTCCACCTAAACAATACTCAAATCAACTGACACTACCACACTCCTGTTCATCTGGTTGTGATCATTGACCGTTAGTTCCCTTGGTGGGACAAACAGTTGACTAGTGAGAGCTTAATAGGCAGGACTAAGAATGGAAACGTCAAATTCTTGCACAGCTAGCTATATACCTAGCTACATCCATGTAAAATAGCCTGTACAGCACACCAGATGTCCTCACGGTGAAGCCACTGGGTTCACAACCTCCTAGGACAACCCGTTCTCACTCCCCAACTCCTCCTGTGGACGAATGTTGAAGACCCATCGGCGTCAGTTTGTAACACACTTGGGATCCCTATAGCGTTCAACGCCGAGAGGAAAGCCCTGTAGCCTCAGTTTTGATGGTGGTTATATGATATTTAACAGAAAGAACTGAGTAAGGAGGTGGTTGGGGTGAATAGAGGGCAAGAACCCAGACTTTGTGTCCCGTGTGAAACAAAAAGTCAACAATAAATATTTTTATTTAAGTTAGCAAGTTACATGAATTGCGTAAGTTACGCAAGTGACATTGGTTAACTTGCGTGTTAATTGATGTATGTAGTTATTTTAACCCAAACATGATCTTTTCCTTCAGAATCAGAATCAGCTTTTATTACCAGGTATGTGTACACATCCGAGGAATTTGACTCTGGATTGTATATTGCTTACAATGTGCTTACTTATACAATATAATAATAAAATCAGACACAGGCTACAGTATAGAGAACACATATATAAACAAAAACAATATAGACAGATTGAGACAATAGTGCAATGGGCAGAGTGCAAAGGATGAAAGAGTAAATTATTGTTATTATTATTATTATTATTAATGGATGCTGGAATAAATAAGTATTATGTGCAGGTATTATGTACTTGAGGTAGCTGGATTTGGTATACAGTATACAACATACAACATACAGTATACAACATACAATATGACAATATGAACAGTATGAACAGCTCTGAAATAGAGAATGAGAGAATGATGAATAAATTAGGTGGTAGCCAGTACAACAGGTGGCTGATTAGAGGCAGAGTTACAGGGTTATTGCACAGGAATTGTTCCTGACACTGTGATTCAGAGTCAGCTGTTCATCAGAGTGATGGCTTGTGGGAAGAAACTGTTCCTGAGTCTGTTGGTTTTGGCATACAGTGCTCTGTAGCACCTACCAGAGGGGAGAAGCTGGAACAGGTTGTGTCCGGGGTGAGATGGATCTGCAGTGATTTTTCCTGCCCGTTTCCTGAGTCTGGAAAAAGTCCTCAATGGAGGCCAGGTTGGCACCGATGATCTTTTCTGCAGTCCTGACTGTCCATTGTAGTCTGCTCCTGTCTTTTTTGGTGGCAGATCCAAACCAGACAGTGATGGATGTGCAGAGGACAGGCTGGATGATGGCTGTGTAGAAGTGGATCAGCAGCTCTTAAGGCAGGTGGAGCTTCCTGAGCTTGGGCATGAAGTACATCCTCTGCTGGGCCTTGTTGATGATGGAGTCAGTGTAGGGCTCCCACTTTAGGTCCTGGGATATAGCGGAACCCAGAAGCCTGAAGGATTCCACAGCAGACACAGGACTAGAATGGTGATGGGGGGCAGAGTGTGTGTGTGTGTGGGGGGTCCTCCTGAAGTCCACGATCATCTCAACAGTTTTGAGCGTGTTAAGCTCAAGGTTGTTGTGGTCGCACCAGAGCCAGCTGATCAACTTCCCGTCTGTAGGCTGACTTAATCACTGTCCTGGATGAGGCAAATGGCTGTTGTGTCATCAGCAAACTTCAGGAGTTTGATAGATGGGTCTCCTGAGGTGCGCTCATTGGCAGGGGGGAGAGCACACACCCCTGGGGGGAGCCAGTGCTAATAGTCCGGGTGCTGGATGTGATATTCCGCAGCCTCACCTGCTCACATACTTTTGTTGCCTAAACCTAACCAAGTAGTTTTTGTGCTTAAACCTAACAAATTGGAACGTTTCACAACTTTAATAACGTGCAGTTTCAAAATGTCAATGTTTCAAAAAGCTAGCGTCTTATGATGACAGTGTAACTGGACGTTGCATATGTATTGTTGCTAACTTAACTTTATTTGTTGTTGCTAAGCGTTGCTAACTTAACCGCATGCTACTCATGCACATAACTCAGAAAGGAGCTCGTGGTCCGGTGGATTTCAGGTGTAAGAAAGGGATAGCAAGGTAGAGAAGAAAGAGAGTCACATGTTTAATAATGGCTTTTGTCAAGCTTTTTCGTTCACCGCGGCTCCGTCTACAGCAGAACTGTGACAATCGCTTGTCTACAGTGACCTCAAAGTTATATCAATTCCGAGCTGTGTGTCCAGACTTAGGTTGCATTTGATTGCATCAGATTCCATGTGACTTGGCCTGTTCACACTGTCATAAAAAGCTCAGATCTGAGTCACATATGAGCAAAAAATATGGATTTGGGTCACTTTGGCCTGCAGTCTGAATGTAGCCTAAAAATTACGCTAAAGGGGTCCGTTACGTATGTAACCCTTGTTCCCCGAGAAGAGGAACGAGACACTGCGTCGGTGACAACACTATGGGAACGCCTCTGGGCGTGGCAGGGCTGAACAATGAATGAAACTACTCCAATCCTATTGGTGTTACTAGAACGGTAGTGTGTGACGACGTAACCGGAGGGGGTATATAAGCACGCCGGCACATAGGACACATTAGCTTCTTTCTATTCAGCAGGCACTCTGGTTATGTTTGGAAGCTCCATCATCCTACCTGAAGTCGAGACAAAGCAGATCATGTCGAAGCGATTCCGACAGTGTGCCTTTCCATGTGAGCGTTTCATCACGGAAGGTGATACCCATGGCATGTGCGTCTCATGCCTGGGGATGTGGCACACCCAGGCAGCTCTCGAGGGGGCTGCTTGCGACCATTGCGAGGCCCTGCCCCTGAGGGTGCTGAGGTCTCGAGCGGCTCTTTTTCTAGAGGATGGTCGGATGCGCTCCCCCCGTGGCACAGGCCCACGGTCAGACAGCACGGCTACGGAGCGATCCCACGAGTGGAGGAGGCGCTGGCTAGCTACCTCTCTCCCAACCTCGCCTCATCCCTCTGGACGCCGGCGTCGGATAACATCCGATTTGGTGGGCAAGGCCTACATGGCAGCAGATCGAGCTGGGGCCAGCCTGCACACGATGGCTGTCTTGCAGGCATACCAGGCCGATCTCCTTCGAGACTGTGACGTGGGGGGAGGTCCCTCTGAGGAGGACCTGACTAAGCTCCGTAGAGCGACGGACTTAGCTCTCCGTGTGACCAAGGAAACGGCCCGTTCCATTGGCCGATCCATGGCGGCTTTGGTGGCTACGGAGTGCCATCTGTGGCTCAACCTCTTGGGCATCCAGGGGAAGAGAGGGCTTTTCTCCTGGATGCGCCCCTCTCGCCTACTGGCCTGTTTGGCGAAGCAGTGGATGCTGTCGTCAACAGGTTCCAGCACGTCAAAACTCAGGGAGAGGCGTTTGAGCAGTATCTCCCCCGCCGGTCAGACTCCAGGACCGCGACGGCTCAGGAAAGGCGGACGCAGCCTTCGTCCAGCACCTACCGCCGCAGCCAGAAGCAGAGTGTCGCTTCACGGGATCCCCCTCAACCAACCTGGGACGCAAGACGGCGCTCTCGCCCACAGCCCCGCGGGAAGACGGATCTAAGGACTGTCATTCAGTCTCGGCGGGCACGGGGGGGAAGAGGTCCTGGGACTTCGAATAGTCACAATAGATCTGCAAGACGCTTATTTCACATCTCCATCCGTCCCTCTCACAGGAAGTTCCTGAGGTTCACCTTCGGGGGCACAGCTTACCAGTATCGGGTTCTTCCGTTCGGCCTAGCACTATCTCCCCGCACGTTCACCAAATGCATGGATGCAGCTCTGGCTCCGTTGAGGCTCCAGGGCATCCGCATACTGAACTGCATCGACGACTGGCTCGTCCTGGCCCAGTCTTGAGAGTTAGCGGTTCGGCATCGAGATGTCCTCCTTGCCCACCTTCAGCGTTTGGGGCTGCGGCTCAACGCGAAGAAGAGCGTGCTGACACCTGCCCAACGGACTACGTTCCTAGGGATGTGTGGGACTCAACGACGATGCGGGCCCACCTGTCTCTCGCACGCATCGAGTCCATTTTGTCCACAGTGACCGGAGTGCAGTTAGGCCGCGCCATCACTGTAAAACACTTTCAGAGGGTGTTGGGTCTCCTGGCAGCAGCGTCCAGTATGATACCTTCCCGGCTACTGCACATGAGAGCCCTGCATTGGTGGCTAAAATCCAAGGGATTCTCCCCGAGGGGAAATCCGTTCCGTCTGATACGGGTTACGAGCGGGTGCCTTTGTTCCCTGTCTGTATGGAGGAAATCTTGGTTCCTGTCCCAAGGTCCTGTGTTGTCCCCGAACAATTATTTCGACAGACGCCTCACTCACGGGATGGGGCGCGGTCATGGACGGCCGCTTCACAAGAGGCTCCTGGGAGGAGCATCATTTCTCTTGGCACATAAATTGCGTTGAAAATGTTGGCAGTTTTCAGAGCTCTGAGGAGTTTTCTGCCCGCCCTCCGCAGTCGCCACATCCTTGTCAGAACCGACAATACAGCAGTGGTGGCCTATTTGAATCTCCAGGGGGTCTGCACTCGCGCCCATTATACAAACTGGCACATCAGATCCTCCTGTGGTCCCAGCAGAGACTGCTGTCCCTCAGAATGATGTCCATCCTGAGTGATGGGCCCTTGGGGAGGCTTCCACTGGTCGTGCGCTTCCTCCGTGGAGCCCGGAGGATGAGACCCGTGACTCGTTCCAGGGTTCCCACCTGGGACCTGGCAGTGGTTCTCGAAGCGCTGGCTGAGGCCCCCTTCGAACCCCTGGAGTCGGCTGAGGCCAATCACCTGACCCTTAAGATGACCTCGCTATCACCTCTCTGAGGAGGGTGGGGGATCTCCAGGCACTTTCGGTTTCTCCCCGATTCCTGGAGTTTGCCCCGGGGAGGGTCAGGGCCATCCTGCACCCTTGTCCAGGTTATGTCCCTAAGGTTCCGGCCAGATTGGCAGGGTCCATAGTGCTGTAGGCGTTTCATCCCCCACCTCATGTGACGGCGGAGGTACGGGAGACTTCATCTGCTCTGCCCTGTCAGAGTATTTACACTCTGAGGTCCAGTTGCTGGTGTGGTTCGGGTCCCCCAAGGCTGGGCTCCCCGCTTCTAAACACACCATCAGCAACTGGATCGTTCAGACTATTTCCCTGGCCTATCAGGTGCGCGGTTTGCCTTCACCTATGGCCGTAAGGGCGCACTCAACTCGAGGCATGGAGGCTTCTAGGGCCCTCCTCGCAGGGGTATCACTCCAGGATTTGTGTGACGCGGCTGGCTGGGCCACCCCTCACACTTTTATCCGGTTTTACAGTCTGGACCTTCTGCATCCAGCACCCGTGTGCTCTCCTCCTAGTCGTGCCGTCAGGTTCTGCACACTGGGGGCAGGCGGGGTTTCAGCGCGGCCTAAGTGGGTATCTCGTTCCCATAGTGTCGTCACCGACGCAGTTCAAGTTCCCTCGAAGGGGAACGTCTCGGGTTACGTATGTAACCCTTGTTCCCCGAGAAGGGGAACGAGACACTGCGTTGGTCCGCCACACCTCACCCCGCCTGGAGTGCCTTGCTTCATAGAAAGGGCTAATGTGTCGGCGTGCTTATATACCCCCTCCGGTTACGCCGTCACACACTACCGTTCTAGTAACACCAATAGGATTGGAGTAGTTTCATTCATTGTTCAGCCCTGCCACGCCCAGAGGCGTTCCCATAGTGTCGTCACCGACGCAGTGTCTTGTTCCTCTTCTCGGGGAACAAGGGTTACATACGTAACCCGAGACGTTTGCCTGCTAACACAACAATTTTATAACTACCCTCCCATCCAAATCTTGTTAAGACAGCAAACATGCCAAGCCCATAAAATGTTGAAGGAACAATACGCAACTTTACAGTACTCAATAGTGGAAAAAAGATCAGATAACAGTGATGCATTATTCCCCAACACTGGCTAAGAACCCTCTAGATAGGCTCTAGGTACCTTATTATATCTGTATCCAGGTGAACCAGGGGTACAGAGATAAATAGTGCTATGTGGGTTTATATTGTTATGTAGTAGTAGCGATAACTGTCCTCTGTATTTAATAGCACTGTCACTTTAAAGGGGCATTGTGTAGTTTTCAGTGGCCACTAGTGGTTTGCTAGATTGCTACCAGGCATGTGCTCGTACGCGTGCTCGCTTGAACTCATGAGCGAGCATAATCCGAAACACAACCACTTCATACAGAAATCCTTAAATAAACGCAGAAACACCAGCATGCAGGCTGTGGCTTTTCACTCAAACATGTTCAGGCTCTGTTACTTCACCGTTCCCGTCTCAGAGGCAGATTAACAACGGCTCTGTAACGTTACGTAACGTTCATTCAGTGCAGCGAGGCGCATATCGGCCCAATCCTCCCAGAAAAAAGGCAGAGTGACAGCGGCTATAGACAGGCAGGGAGACAGCTTCACACGGTATACTAAAATGATACTTTGAACCAACCTAAAAAAATTACTGTGATTTGTTAAAGCTAAATTTATTACTTTTTCCCAAACTATATTTTTTAAATTGGTTGAAACTTTAAATTTAATTTCAATCAAAATATTACTTCTAAAAAATACATTCACATAAAGTAAAAATATTGTTTAACAATAGAGACCATGACTTACAACATAACCCATTTTTACCATAACATCCACGTATAATTTTTACTTTGGACTGTTACGACCCGGCTCGTGGGGAAAGGGAAGCAAAATGAACCATAGTTCACGAGTGTTTTTGGTAAAAGTGCAAGTTGTTTATTGTTGACAGGGTTTACAAACAGAACAGCAAAGGGCTGGTGAATGTTGCTTAAATCAAAGAACCAAATATAACTTAAAGAGGTCTCTCCAACTGAGAGATAGCCACCGCTACTCCGAAATCAAACAAAACTCTGACCTGCCCAGTAAGAAACAAAATACAAACTGAGCAGCACCCTCTAAGCCTAGTGTATCTAACAAACTTAACTGCAGGTGTCTGGTCGATATCAGTAATCCCCCACTAAGATAATTGCCCTGCTTCCTTAACACAATTTACAGTATAGGTAACACTCAAACACTAAGAACTAACACTTGTCACTAGAATGTGTCAGGTTACGACTTTAACCATAGTTCCCTGAGAGAGGGAACGAGACGATGCGTCATCAATGCTTTAGGAACGCCCCCCGCGTGAATGCGTCTGAAGCATCTATGTCAACTAGTCCAATGGAAGGAATGATCGTCACGGGCGGGTGACGTCATGACCAGGAAGAGATAAAGGCGTATCCGGTGCAGACCGGCATTAGCTTCGAAATTTGCCGAAGCAAGCCGATCACAGGGATGCAGGAAGTATGGCAGGGTGACGCATCGTCTCGTTCCCTCTCTCAGGGAACTATGGTTACAGTCGTAACCTGAGACGTTCCCTTTCGAAGGGAACTCGCGATGCGTCATCAACGCTTTGGGAACGAGAATACCCAAATCGCCAGAATTACAAATGCCTGAGTGTCAGCCTGTTGTCACACCACACTAAGCACTAAGCACCTGAGAACCTGGGGCAGCATCCAGGTCCAGGCTATAAAACCTGACAAAGGTGAGCGGCGAGGACCAGCCCGCAGCATCACAAATGTCATGAAGAGAAACTCCAGATAAAAGAGCTTTAGAAGCCGCCATACGCCTAGTAGAATGAGCCCTGACCGCCAAAGGGCACGGCTGGTCAGAAGACTCATAAGATAGAGAAATAGCCTCGACTATCCACTTGCTCACTGTCTGCTTAGAAGCCGGAAGACCCTTCTTGGGTGAGCCAAAGCAAACCAGCAACTGATCAGATTTTCTAAACCTAGAAGTCCCATGAACATAAGTGTCCAGTGCTCGCACTGGGCACAAGAGGTTCAGCCTTTCCTGGTCCTGAGAAGTAAACAGAGGAGGACAGAAAGCCTGAAGCACAATAGGCCTCGGAATAATGGTAGGCACCTTAGAAACATAACCATGTTTGGGATATAAGAATGCCTTAACCATCCCCGGTGCAAATTCAAGGCAGGTGGGGGAAACCGAAAGGGCCTGAAGGTCACCGACTCTTTTAAGGGACGAAATAGCTAGCAGAAAAATAGTTTTGAGACCGAATCTAAGGGTTCAAAGGGAGCCTTAGAGAGGCCCTCCAAAACTGTAGCTAGGTCCCAGGCCGGCACCCTAGTGCGAGTTGCAGGCCTCAGCCTCAAAGTGCCGTGAAGGAAATGAGTGAGCAGGGGGTCTCGACCCAAAGATGTACCACTCACAGGGGCGTGGAAAGCCGCAATAGCCGCCACGTAGACCTTGATCGTGGATGGAGATAGTCCTGATGAAAAACTCTCTTGTAAAAACTCGAGAACTGTGTTAACTGAACAGGTAACCGGATCCCACTGACGTTGAAAACACCAAGAAGAAAAAACTCTCCATTTCAGTACATAAAGTTTCCTCGTAGCTGGAGCTCTGGCGCTTAGAATAGTCTCAACAATGTCGGTTGAGAGACTATGAGTTGGGCCCCCTCAGGGGCCAAACCCATAGTTTCCAAATCTCCGGACGGGGGTGAAATATTGTGCCCTCTGCCTGAGACAGAAGGTCTCTCCTGATCGGGATCTCCAAGGGAGAGCCGTCTAGGAGACGAATCAGGTCCGCAAACCAGATTCGACTCGGCCAGCGTGGTGCCACTAGCAATAGGCTTATTCCGTACCGGCGGACTCTTTCCAGAAATGAATGTGTTACTTGTGGGGACATCGGAAGCATTAAGGAGTACCAGCCTAATGTGGGTACAATGATAACTGGACAGATATACAAGATTCATGCAAATGTACAAATATAGTATTTTTATAGGACCTGAGACCATGTTTATGAGCTTAAAAGTTAGAATATGCAGTGTTTCATCTTGTCTAAAGCTTCAGTGATTAATGCAAAACTACTTACCAGAGAGAAGTGTGTCCACATCTTCCCCACAACACACAATAAGGCATTTCAGCAGACAGCCCCTTTTTTGATTCACCTCGAGACTCTAGGTGAGATTGCAAACACACACATAATGCATTATGATGCAGTCCAATTTTGCAACTTCACTGATGCAAACAATTCACAATGCACACCACTTATGTGCTTATGGAGTTACAGTACTGTGATTTAGAAATAAAACAAGTTAAAAGGACTAATCTAACTCCACAGTTAAATTTGTTGACAAAATAAACACAATTTCTTCTACTTACAATGTTACCATGCTTGTGATATAATACATTTGATGTACTGAGCAGGTACATACCTGATCAAGAACATTGAGTATATTCCAGGTCTACTCCTCCCTTCTTTATTATGATCTCTGTGGTGCTGTTCCTAGGATGCTTGGTTGGAAGCTTGAGCTACAGTTTGATGGATAAGAGGGACAGAAGCAGTGCTTATTAAATATATAATTTAAATTATAATCACAGTAAGGCCAAAGTTGTGAAAATTTCAGGAAACAACATCAAACCTGTGAACACAAAGGAAAAGGTGAGATTTGTCATTTTAGTTTTTTTGTTGGGTAGTTAGCACTATCCATACTAATCACCACAGACTGTAATTATTAATTAGACCTTAGACATGCTGGTGATTTTGTACTATACTGTATTATACTGACAGATGAATCAATGGAATATGAAATTCTTTCTCTTCTACACACAGAAAAATGATGGGTTAAAAATAACCCAACTTGGGTTGTTTCATAACCCAACCGCTTAATCCTGCAGGAGCAGATAAAACACAAAGAATTCCCATAAGTCCAGTCAACAAGATCATCATAAAATACTATATTTTATCATTTCACTTACTCACCAATACAAGAGCTGCTTTCGCAAGTCAGGTGATTATGGACATGATGAAATCCCTTCAGCAGCACTCTCTATAGTCCTTAATTGGCACACAATATATGAACACCAACTTTTTATTAGTTTACACAATAATGGCCATGTAAACACTTCTCACAAACATGTGATAGTGGAATAGTTTAATGTTGTGAGAAATGTATTTAGTCTCTAAGAGTAAGTTACCAGTTCAATAGTTACATCTAGCTAAAACGTAATGCAGTAATACAACATTCCTGCCATAAATCCTCCATGAAAATGATAATGTTCAGTTTTGGATGAAACTGTTTCGGAGAGTTGTTCGACTGTATGATCATTTTGAAAACTGCAGTTTGTTGTGCTGCTGGTAATTTGTATCACAGGGACAGGTGCTTCTGTTATTTTGTTCATCCCATTAATATCTGAGATGCTAAATAACACACACTCTTTTGTGTAATAACGCAACTCATGTCAACGTAACGTTACCACAAACATCTTCTAAAATGAACAAATTATAAAACAGTTTCAATACAAACTGAGCATTCTTCACTAGTTAAAAGGTTTCATTACCACAGTGGAAAAATACTCCTTTACAAATATTAACGTTACAGACACTTCAGACAAGGCAACTAGTCTCTGCAATAAAAGGGCTGAGGAGAATCATTAGATTTACAGCTAGTAAAACTAAACTTTTAATGTTAGCCATGCATCAACACTATTTCAGGAACAGCTTATAAACAAACGCAAAGGTTGACTGTCTCCACAATATAACGTAAACTAACGTGAGTTAACTGACAGTGACAGCAGTTCACAATAGTGCAAAGTTAACGTTACCTCAATGTGAGCTAGCTTACTTCTAGCGTTAGCCTTACTGTAAACGTTACTGCGCCTGACAACAGAGCCAAAATGTGATAAACTTTTTTACTCACCGGACCAAAGTGCATTCTCTGCCGACTGTCTGGCGAAGGCTTCAGTCACAACGTTACGTTACTTTTATGCTCACGTCCGTTAACGTGAGCATGAAAGTAACGCGCCAAACTGCCTCTCCATCCTGAAGCGGTCCTCCGAGAGCACACACAGTTGTAAAATAGAAGTTAATGAACACAAAAAACATTTCTTTCACAGCGCTGCGAATAATCTTGGTTCTCTCGACTTTTGTTAAATAGGTTATTGACAGTTTTGCTCTGTTACTTGCAAATTCGTCTCGCTTGCATCGGGTCGCCATCTTGAATTTTTGTTAATGACGTCAGACGTCAGCGTGTGTCTCTGTACTCGAAGCACAAACAACCCACATGCTGGGTCAAACGATGAATTTTGGGTTGATGGATTTTGACTCAATGCATGAGTTGCACAAAATAACCCAAATTCCATATAAATAACCCATAATGGGTAAAATATTTCATAACCCAGTGGTTCGGTAGATGAAATAACCCAGCTGTTTTTAGGGTGTATCTGAACTCACCATCTATAATTCAATATATTTCATTAATACAAAACAATTAGTCATCTATCAGTCCACCCTCTTTCGCCAGTCTGCACGGATTCTCTGTTTAGACAGTGTGCTAGTAAAGAGGCACATAGCCTAACTGTTGTCCGAACTGGACCGGTGATTTCATCAGACATGAAACCGACATGTTAAATTGCTATTGGTTTATTAAAATGGGGTCATGCTTCAGACTCAACAGCTACATGCGGTAAAGGTAAACAAACACATATCGGCAGTGGAGGAGAGACAAGGCAGGCGAACAAGCGCCAAATCTGTCAAAATACGTTTTAATAAATGGCTTCTTTCTTTTTATTTCGGTTGTTAATGCCACTTACAGTCTGGAGCATTTCGCAACTCGCACCAACCTCTACAGCCGTTAGCAATGAACTCCGAAGGATTATTTGAGTTGAGTTTTGCTGAACATTAACAGGCTCCATTCACACATGGTCTCTATCAAACATCACACGGACTCTATTCCAACTGATTCAAATATAAATTAATTACAGCTCTTGCATCAGTGACTGTTGTGGTGCATGGGAGAAACGAGCTAACTAACATTAGTTTATTCAAGCACCAGATATTATCACACTAACGTTACACCACCATTATATTTTCCTGACATCACAATGGAATAATATTAACAACAAAATTAACTTTGCATTTGTGTTAGCTAACTTTAGCTAACATGTGCAAAAACACAGTTGTCTGTAAAGTAAGTTAGCCTATTTGTCCATCCTGCCACTAACCATAAATGTGAATGAAAAACACTTAACGTCATCCCCATTACAATACAATTTTGAATGCTTACCTTGTCTAAAGACATTTCCTGGGCCACAGCTGTCTTTCCACCTTGTTCACTTTCGAAGCAATGTAATGGCGGACAGCGAAACACTGGTGAGCAAGGAGCAAGCTGATGTGACGTCACGTGGTCACATGAAAAGAAAATCTCTGGTTTGAAGTAAGGACACTATTTCAGTAAAATTGTTGCGTTTACTTTTTTCTAGGAGGTTTGTTATTTGCTTTGAGGCAAACTGAACAAAACAGGTTTAAACCAGAAATCATGATTTTCCCTTAGTCCAACAAAAAAAAATGCACTTTAAACCGCAGTAATTAAGTAACTTTACTGTAGAGGCTCTTCCTCTGGGATGTATATTATGTGAGTCATGTTAGTTACAGTGACTGGTGGAGAAGTTGTGTACCTGTACCTGCAATAAACCTAAACTGAACGTTATGAAGCAAAGAGTGGCAGGTCAAAGCGTTTGCTGGCTGCTCCTGGCTGCATCACTATAGGCTAATGTTAGTAAACAAATCACTCTACATATGCTTTTTGCCCTTACATCCTTTCTTCCAAGCTAAATCAACAGTGGTACACAGGACAGTAACATGGGTCGCGTTAGTTGGTGAAGTAATGTAGAAAGTGACATAACTTTGCACCGTGCACGCACAGAGCTGAATCCGACCCCGTGTCCCCACATTAAAAGTAGAATAGTGGCTGATGCAAGCTTACTGTAATAATATTACTTTTCCCAGTGACTAAGTAGTGTAACTAATTAATATATATATATAATATTATTACTAGTTACTAAGGCAAGTAACTCTGCGTTACTGAACGCACCATCCTTGACGTAAATCCACGACTGTGCGACAGCTCAGCGGGACTGGACTTTGTTGTGCATGTCCACTGATAGCCAAACACTAAATGAAGAATGGAGAACGAGGGGGAGAGCCGTTCTTTCCACAGCTATAAGTAGCTGCTGTCATTACTGTGTCACAGTCTAAGATACAAAGAACATGTCATCTAGTGTAAACTAAACAAAAAGCTTTCAACCGCGAACATTTCTACATCTGATTTATTGAAGCATCTGCTGAAGTAGAACAGCAACGTGAAACTTACAGAAAGAAACTGCAGCTTCTGTCTGTCACTGATGCTTGGACTCGTCGGGAGAGAGTGGTGTTAACATAACGTTTTGTAACTGCTGAATACTGCTCTTATAAACAGGCTACACGTGCAGTAAAACAGCTGTTTAAAAGTCGGGATTTACTTGCTTTATTTTTTTATTTCAGCCAGTGGCGTTAAGAAACGTTAGGCCAAGGCTATATGCTTTGACAAAACCACACTCCTTGCTGCTGTTATGGATATGAAGTTAGTTAAAAAGTCGGGGGAGACTACTTTGTTTGGGGGTGAAAGGAGGTGGTAGGGAAAGCAGTGTTTCCCATGATTAAGGAGCTGTATTGAGGAGCATATATTCATACAGCACCTCCTGGCTCGCTCCCTCTTTCTCTCTCTCTCTCTCCCTCTTTCTCGTGAACACCGCTGCACAAACCTGTCCAACGTTAGAATAACCCCCCTGCTGTCATTCTGTGGGACACACTGGAAAGTAATATAGTAACATAACTAGTAACATAACTAGTTACTTTTATCACCCAGTAATATCTAAAGTAATAATATTACTTTTTTAAGGAGTAATAAGTAACTAGTAATATATTACAATTTTTGAGTAACTGGCCCAACACTGGATGCAAGCAACAGAGAGAACGGCCGTGTGCTTCATTTCTGAGTGAGTTTTGAGCCCACTGACAATAAGGCAATGAACATTTGATTTATTAAAATCAAAAACTTACATATAGCCCCTTTAAGAGTACTACATGGGACGGCTCGTGAGAAAGGGTAGATTTTCCGACAGGACACGGGGAAAAACGGAAGTGTTGGGTCCCACGGTGTAGACACCAAGGGATGTACTTTGGTTTATCGATACGGAGGAAATCTCCATAACCCATGGTAAAGTACAGTAATGATCCTTAAGATCGGCAGACGAAAGAGTTAACTAACTAGCGGACCAAGGTAGATGCATGAAGACCTGGGTTCCTGACGATTGATAGCCGAGTGAGTGTGTGTGTGTATCTTCGCCACGAGGGGAAGAGACTCTGACCAGCGGCAACAGCCTGAGTGACAATGAAGTGTATTAACAAACAAAATCACATTATATTACTGTATACTGAAGCTGTAAATAAGCAATGTTTATTTCATATTTTTCCGCTGACTTAGAGGGGAGATACACGTGTGGAGTTCTTGGTTGTGTGTGGGCATGTCCTGAGGACGCACATTGCACAGTAGAACAGTGAGTTACTGATTTCATTCATAAAATGTTAATTCTGAGTTTCTATACAAAGTGTTGGGCAAATTGTATTCTGTGAATTAATGTATTTTATGTTTTATGCTAAATTTTAATTTACAATTTTTGTTTATAAAAAACTTATCATTATGTGGCTAAGTGAATGTATTTATTGATATTTGTTTTTTTTATTTTTCTCTATTTAGAAAGGCCTGTTGTCTAGAGTGGTGTTATCTAATCTAGATGTCTAGATTTTGGCTGTTTTACAGCTTTGGTTGTTGTTGTTGTATTTATGTATTCCTGTTTAGAAGTAACTGAAGTCTACCAGAGTGAGTGTAAAGTAGTTTATGGCAGCTGTTTACATATTGTGGTATGGTTAAGGGGTACTATCGAGTACTATTAAGTCACATAGTTGAAATCAGATGCAATAAGCAAAGGACGAGTAAGAAAGTTATTCCTGTGTTTTGCATAACCACCAACTGCCTTAAACCATCGACTGTACATGATTAACGCTGTTCTCATTTAAGTCCAGTCGGGACATAAAAACCCATAAAATTTATTGTGTGTTTGGGCTCATCATTCCTGGCCTGGCCACATATGCCTTTGAGAACCATGATGAACTCTTTTAGTCTGTTATGAACGTGAGACCTTTTTACAAAACCCTTCTTATTGAGTTCCACATGTACTAGCTCGCTGTAAGTTCTTAATACAACCAATTACAGTAGAAATGGCTCTTGATGAATCCCTCATGGGCAAGTTAGAGTTCCACTTTTAGTATTTTTTACCTAGGTTTTCTTGAGTCAAATCCAAGAAATTTACACATTACATGCATTCTAAAAATGTACTGAAACTATATAAAGCTTTATAATGCACTCAAGTATGTGCATATTGGACTTAACATTCACTTTAAATGTACACAGCACTTAACATCTGGGAGGGAAGTGTATTTTCCCCCATCCTGAATGTCAGTGGCTGTTTAGAGAAAGGAAACAGGCATAGCTGGAAAATCCAAAGCTTGCGGCAATGTCTGAAATGGTGTCTGTTTTCCACTCTCCCTGTACTGAGCCTTAATGCATCTGGCACTCTGAACAGCATGTAGCTGCAGCTTTAGCCTAGCAAACACTGGCTCTCCACAAAGGAATGGACTCAGTTAGGAGGGGTGCACGCAGAAAGGGGCTAGAGAGAGACAGAGAGAGCACTATCACTCAAACTATTGGCAGGAACTTTAATACCTACTTCTAATATTATATATATGCAGGTGATGAAGACAAATGTTTGACAGCAGTTTTTTGGTCCCTACAAATCATGTAGAGTGATTATTTTCTGGACCAGAACCAGAACTTTGATTTCCAGTTACACTCAGGATACATTGCAGTATTGTGTATATCCCTTGCCACCTAGCAAAAGGAACTACTTAAGAAAGGAAATGTCAAACCTCATTAATTCCTGTCGCTCTCCTTGACTTTCATTCTCTACTTTTCAATGTATTTGTTATCATTTATATACCATCCAATCAATGGGTCAATAGATCAATACATAACAAATGACACTGTGGGTGTTAATGACAACCTGGGATTAGGATGGATAAGGCTGCCTCGAAAGATCAATCGATTAGCAGCACAAATGCGTGCATACACACAGGATCAGCCAGAAACAGTTGGATGGAACACTCCCAGAATGTAGTGCACCATCAAGGCCCGCACATCCACCCTATCCCATTCCTAACAACTGTACCATAACACCCTTTCATCCCTCAAAACACAAGCTCTCAGGAGCCTGGAAAAGATTTGCCAGAGTGCCAAGACGAGAGACCGGGCTAATGCTGAAATGTCAAAGCACCTTAATTAACACAGGAGGCTATAACCGTGATCAAGGCTCCCTTGAGGAGCAGGAGCAATGTACAACCCAATCTCTCTGCCTCAGCCTTGCTCTTCCAGATCGATTGGAATAGATTTTCTGCTTTTGCACACACCTGAATGTTGTCAACAGGGGGGCCTAAATTTGGTTCTCTGTCTCTTCCCTTTTTTCTCCCTCTTCCTGACCCTTATAACGTATTCCTATTGAATCCATATTTCCCCTTAACGTGGCATGGAAACCTCGGGAACTGTTTTTGGCAAGCCGGGCTTGTTATAAAACAGAAGAGTCTGTTTATGGTGGTCTTGGTTTAAGTCTGCTCTTCCTGCCCTCAGATTGAAAGACTCCTTTGAAAACGAGGCCTTGGATGGCTTTGGTAGGATTCTGTCTGCGAGCACTCCGTGTGCACTCACACACACATTCGCACTCTTGAGTTCACATGGGTCTCTCTCTCATTACTCAGCATAAGGCTTTCACGCTTGACCTGCTTTTTAACTTTCTGATCTGGATTAGCGGCAGATAATTTAGGGAGGAGAGGAGCAGGGAATGTGTGTCTGCTTGAGCTGAAGGGCTTACAGGTAGTGCACTGTTATCATTCACAGTCGAACTGAAGACAGAGTTGACACAGCTGCCTCTGAGAATTACTCCTGCTGTTTCTGTGGCAGAGACTGAGAGCAATGTTGAGACACAGAGAAAGTCAATGATAGAGAGACAGAGAGAGAGAGAGGGGGAGAGAGAGAGAGAAATGCTTTGCAGACAAGAGTGAATGGAAAATATATTTAAAGAAAAAGTCCCCACTTCGGCGATTCTGAGCTCTCAGACACCAGAGAGTTCCAGAGGTCTGCAATTGACTTGTTAAAGAGACTGCCAAGTTAGTGCCACCTCGCTCAAGAGGAAAGAAGGCGGGTGGAGGATGTGGGGGGGGGGGTGAGGGTGTTGCATGGGCGCTCAGTGATAAATCCATTTACATCCTCCCCTGTTTTATTTGCTCCCATGGACTCTGCTCGCGTCTCCCCATTCAGGCTTGTTTACCTGGTAAGCCGAGTGTGACTAAAGAAAATTCCCACAGCCTGAGGTGGGATTGGAGCTAAGGTGGAGGGGGGATGTGGGGCAGGAGGGGAGGGTTAAGGTAGGCTGTAAGGGAGACAGAGGATGGGAGTGTGTGTGTGTGTGTGTGTGTGTTTGGGGGGGGGGGCACAGAATTACTCAAAGCTGTAAGCTGTAACCCACCTTCCCTCTCCCAGCCCCCCATGGCTTAATTATCATGTGCAGCCTAGTGGAGATGAAATAACGGAGACTCTCACACAAACACCCACACACCCGCACAGGGAGGATCGGAGGACTCCTTATACATACACACATTCACAGAGGCAGACACACAAATGCACAAATAGGAGGAGAGAGACAACACGGTCTGCTTTTAATCGAAGCTAATCGGCAAGGAAAATAAACATGCTGGCATGGCAGACATCTATCTTTGGCTGAGGCTGAGGCTGTTAGATAAGGAGGAACAGGCCTTACAGACATGTGTTCTTCTCTTTAAAACACCGCCTGCTTCTCGTTGGCAGAATTAAGCTTTAATATGGGTCTTAGGAGGACACGTCTCCAAGGTGAAAAGGTGAAATTATGGAATGGATTTTTCCGAGACACATCAATCATCTTTAACTCAGTTCTATTTGTTGGGGTCGGAGCTGCCCTTCTTTAAAGGCCTTGCTTGCATGAAAATCCACAGCAAGAGGAGCTTTAAAAGACATCACAGCATTACTTAGACCGTCTGCAACTGATCTGTCAAAGTTGCCACATTGCTTTGCATGAATCTTTAATTAGCCAAGAAAAGCCCTGTGAAGAGGGGGAATAGCGCAGTTCTTTTCATAGCACTCCGTCTTCCATGTCATCTCAGCACAGTCGTTGATCAGCAGCGGCAAAATAAAAACAGTTCTCTATCTAGTCTGAATATATCATCCATTCTGTAAAGGGAGAAAAACAGTGAAAGAGAAAAACAGAAAAAAAGGCACTGAGAGTGGGGATCTGTAAAAGCAAACATTACTTTTCGTAAAATCTATGTGTTTATCACTTGTGTTTTGGGACAAAAATCACATTAAGGAAGCGGAGTTCAAGACAGTAACACAGAAAGAACAAAGAGAAATGTTGGGCATCAAAGAGAAAAGGAATGAAGGAGTGGGGATGAGTATCAGTCATGGGGTAATCGTTCTATCAGTAGCCGGAGTAATGAATCCAATTTCCCAAGCAGCACCAGTGTCATTTAGAAGCTGTAGAATGCAGATTCATGGCCCTTTGAACCTATAGACACATTAAAAGGCATTCTGGGGCAGACATTCATATTGTCACAGCCTATATTGAATTTCCTTGGTTTAGTGCTGTGCAAGAAACCACAGCAATTCTGAGCCGCTGAATCTTGTCTGGACAAAGAATTTTGACTTTATTGTTCAAATGGCACAATCCTGTAAACCTCAGACATGAAATCCTTTCCTATGCACAATAGGCATTAATCAGTCTTATTCAAAGTTTAAATCACTGCGCAACATGATCTCAAAACATTTTACAATTAAAATAATGCATACAGCAATGAAATGCAAATCATTCAAATTAATGGTTAAATAAAACTGTACATTAAAACATAAGTTAAAATGATGTTTGGATAAAATAAATTAAAATGAAACACTCATATTGATGCATCAGTACTAAAAATATGTATTTTTTAAAGGTGATGGACCCAACGGAGTTCTAGGGTAGGCTGTATTGTAATGAAGTCTTTAGTCTTGATTCAAGCATTTCCACTGAGCATGCTTCTTTAAGATGAAGTGGAAGGCTGTTCCAGAGATAAAGGACATGGACAGATACTCGGAAATCAACTGATTTTTTGTCAACAGAAAAAATTACCATGAGCTCAGATATAGTAAATAAGGTGGTGCAAGTCCATGCAAGGCCCTATAGGTTAATTGAAAGAGTTTGAAATCAGCTCTAGCTTACACTGGTGCCAGTGAAGAGCAGCCAGAATGGACGTTATATGATAAATTTGTTTTTGTCAATATCTTAGCTGCAACATTATGAACAAGACTTCTGGTAGCACACCTAGGAAGACCAGACCGTAATCATCATTTAACAGAAGTAAGTTCATACTCATCCATTATTTTAATTTCTGATGGACTTGCCTCTAAATCTCTGAGTTGGGAGAGGTTTTTTGGCTTTACAGTACATATAGCTGTGTATCATCAGCATAGCAATGCAAATTAACACTATTTAGAAATGATGTCACAAAGAGGAAGCATATAGATAGAAAAGAGCATCCGGCCAAAGACCGATCCCCGGGGTACACCATACTCTATTGCAGAAAATCCAGACATTGTATTATTGTAATTGACACATTGAGTTCTATTTAATAAATATGAATGAACCCATGAAAGCACCATCCCCTGGATACCAATACTTCCCCAAGCAGCTGAGAAGTATGCTGTGGTCCACAGTGTCAAAATTTGCACTCAAGTCAAGAAACAGCAACAATGATGTTAAGTCAGAGTGAGCAATAATTAGAAGATCATTGACTCCTCTGGTTAAGTTTTAGTTGAATGATGGGATTGAAACCAGATTGAAATTGATCATACAGATTGTTGGTGGATAAGTAGGCAGTAAGTTGATCAGTGACAGCAAGTCAATTGGAAATTGGTCTATAGCTTTAATAATAATTTGTCAATCAATATTAGTTTTTTGAGCAGCAGTTTAATGATGGCAGGTTTAAAAGCTGATGGCACAGTGCTCACCGAAAGTGATGTGTTAATAATCTTAAAAACAGGACTAATTTAACATTAAACCTTAAAATTATTAGACAGTCTAGCGTCTATGCAGGTTGTAGGTTTGGAGGCAGTTGCTGGTTAAGGCCTCACAAGAATTCATTCAAACTGTGAAAGAGTCTGCAGTACTTGTATCCATAAGAGTATTAGAGAGTTCATAGCCAGCATTCTGAGGGGAGTGTGGGCCAGTGATTGTATCTCTAATTGAGTCAATCTTGCTTGTGAAGAAGTTCAGAAAATCATCAGTGTTGAATGAAGAGCTATTGGCAGGGTCATTCTGTGTGAGTTTGGCAATAGTATTAAACATGTTTATTAATGTTGATCAAATGAGAGACATATGTTGTCCTGGCATCTGAGAGCATATTTATAGTTCTTATACATATCATAAGGTAGATGAATATTAAGTCTCTTTTAAGGAAAAAAATGATTTCAAACTGCACAATCCACAGATGATGAACTTTATTGTTTTACTCCATTCTGGCTCTAAACATTTTTATTGTCTAAGCAGCTGCAAACACAGGCTGGAAAAAGAGAAGTTAAAAAAACCCAAACATCTTTACTCCTCATTTGATGGCTTTGATGTTTGACCACAAAATCCTGGCCGTTGTGTCAACTGTCGGAAGCTGTGGAGCAGCAGGGAAGCAGACACACACACTCAGCCGGGTCCGGGGCTAATTTGCGGGGATCACTGCACTGACCCTGACCAGATAAGGTGCCAGTCGATGAAACTTCCTTCATTTCCTCTTGCTGTTGCAGTTTGGAAGCAGAGGCAGCCACCAACCAGCTTAAGGACACCGGGGCTAAAAGGTGAAAGCCACGTTCGGCTGAGCTTCAGGCTTGATCAAAAGGAATGCGACCTGGGCTTGGGAGGCAGCAGAGCTTATCGGTCCATGCAGCAAGGCTTTGGAGGAGAAGATCCCAGGCACTAGATAGCTTCAGGTGACACTATTTTTCCCAGGAATGAAGTAAAGTCACCCCTTTCCTTTGTTCTTTCCCCCGTTGTCATTGTCTCTTAAACTTAGCTGAAGTGGCTTGTGCTGAAATTGATGTAAATCAAATTCTATGTTCATGCAGTTTGATGTTACCAATTTGTGTATGGTTCATTCTTTAATTTTTTCATTTCAAAACCAAATCGGAAAAACCAAGTCGTTTTTTGTTTTTTTCTGTTTAAAACCAAAATGGAAAAAATGAAAAACGGTAAACAACGGTTTTGTTTGATCTTTGACCGGTGTTGTATGCCTACTGGTTTTCAAACTAACTGGCTGCTGTACGGAAGAGTGGTGCACAACCTACACGTGCGCCTGTTGTTTGCAGCAGCTGTGGTCTGTGTCAGGCTATATACAGTCTATGGCTTCATCCAACCAGAGAGAATGATCACCGACCATCCGCAGCACACCAGGTCGCTCCCGTGACCTCCTCTCCCTCGCCCTGTACACTCCAGCGCCCCGTTCCTTAAACAGTAGACCTAATATGCGTTGTGTTGCCAGTCGAACCGGCGCACTGGACAGTCATTCCCCCTGGTTGGATGAAGTTCGATGCACGAGGATTTTAGTCATCCGACGTGGATTTTAAGCTAGATGACCGTAAAAACGCTATCAACGCTACTGATCACAACAAAGCTCCGGCGACTAACGTTATGCTAGCCGAAATAACTCTGCCCCATGAGGACTGCACACTCCTTAAGAAAGCGAACAAAAAGATTGCTGACTTTATGGAAGACATCCGACGACTTTCAGAGGAACTCAAAGAGAAAGATTCCCTGCTGACTGGCTTTATGGGTGTGGCTTCAGGTGGGCCTGATCGGCGGCCGTCATCCCGGTCAAAAATCTCCGCTTCTCGACATAGGATCCTGAAAGAGACTGTGCTCAGACGCTCCGGAGGCCGTCTCTACCCTGCACCGTAGGGTAGCCCTTCTCTACTCCAACACAACACTCAGCAGCTTACACACTCCATCCTCAGTCCGCACGCAGTGTTGAAGCAGATTCTGCTCAGTCCTGCTCTGGAACCCCACAACTGGCATCTCCTCGTCCTCTTTTCTCCCCAACCACACTAATAATTGGTGACTCCATAACCAGAAACATCCGTTTCTTTAACGCTACCACTCACTGCTTCCCCGGTGCCACCACAGCTGACATTTAAAAAAAACTCCAGGACCTGATGCCATCGCTCCCGTCCTCCATCACAAGAGTGATAGTCCATGTCAGAACAAATGACACAGGTCTTCAGCAGTATGAGCTGACAAAATCAGATTTTAACCGTCTTTTTAACTTTTTAAAGCAGTGTGGAAAGTTTGTTTTTATCTCTGGTCCCATTCCCACAGTTGGTCGCGGTGCTGGCCGCTTCACTCCTTGGCCTCCACGACTGGCTCCAGTCCGCCTGCAGGGATCACCGTGTGTGTTATGTGGATAATTTTAATATTTTCTGGCAAAGAATGTCTCTTTTTAAGACAGATGGACTTCACCCAAACAAACGGGGCTCAGAAATGTTAGCTGTTCACATACAGCATGTGGTGCGGTCCACACATGACTTACGTGAATGACTAATCATGCAGCACACCTGGACACACCACCGCTCACTGAACAGATCTCTGCCTCACTGCCACAAACAACTGTCTCCACCTGCTGGCATGTAAAGCCGTCTGCTCCCAGCGCTGTTCCAAAGACTTCTATTCCTGTCATCATCACGCATAGACCAGTAAACCGAAATGTGCACATCCCACACAGAAATAATAGTAATCTCTTAAGGATTAGGACAACTGTATCAACTCCAGCACCCAGAACAAACTCATTTAAAATGGCTCTCTTCAATGTGAGATCGCTGTCAAGTAAGACTTTTATCTTAAATGATTTTATCTTGTCTGCAAATGTAGATTTTATGTTTTTAACTGAATCATGGTTGCAAATGAATGACTAAAGCCAGCTAGCTTAACTGTGTCCGCCTCAATATGATTGTTTTAGTCAACCGAGGGTCAGTTGTCGTGGTGGTGGGCTAGTGAGCGTGTATAGGAAAAATTTAAAATGTCATCAAGTACGCTGTGATGAATTTAACTCCTTTGAAGTTCTCACTCTTAAAGTTGGAGGGCTGCAACCTATCATATTTGTTATAATTTATCGCCCCCAAAAACCACCTGGAGGATTTTTATCAGAACTTCCTGAATTTTTATCTACTCTGGTTTTAAATTCTGACAGAATTGTTCTTTGTGGCGATTTTAATATTCATGTTGATGACCCCAACAATGTTAATGCAACTAACTTTTTAAATATGGCCACTTCTTTTAACTTCAAACAACAAGGGCAAACCCATAACCGTGGTCATACACTGGACTTGGTTTTTACCCTGGGTGTCAGCATTTCCTCTGTGGAATTAGTGGACATCACCATATCTGACCACAGATGTATTGTTTTTAGCGATTCGCCTGTTACTCATGCCGCCTCACCAAGCTCCGTGTGTTCTCACATCTTTATTGAGCAAAGTGTTTCAAAGTTTTGCGCATTCTTTCAGAGCCAAAGCCAACACCTGTCTGATTCCAACACCAACAATCTGGGCGATCACTTCAATCATATCTGCTTGTCGTCACTAAATATTACTGCTCCTCTAAGGTTAGGCCTACGTCTAAAGCTAGTAAGCAACCCTGGATAAATGACAGCATTCGCAGCCTAAAAAGGGAATGCAGGAAAGCAGAGCGCAGATGGAAAAAATCCAGTCTCCAAGTCCATTACCTCAGTCTGAAGTCTATTTATTAACTACAATAATATGGTTAAGGATGCGAGAACACACTATTTTTCTGAACTCATTACTACACATAAACACAATCCCAGGTTTCTGTTTAAGACTGTGGATCAGCTGGTAAACCCAACCCCTCCTTGTGCCTCAGCTGGAAGTAATGATGACTGTGAATTGTTTTTATCTTATTTTACCAATAAGGTGGTGTCAATCAGAGCCTCTATTACCCCCGCGGCCTCTTACTCAGAGGTTCCTCACCAGCAACAAGAGAGTTTTAACCAGTTTTATCCCATCGACTTGTCTGAAGTTTTAACAGTATATATATTTATTATTTATTATATATATTAACAGTATCACAAATGAGAGTGTCCTCCAGCCCACTTGATGTAATACCTACAAAGTTTTTACTGAAAGTAATGGATTCTGTTGGGCCCCATTTGATCTCTGTTTTCAACAGCTCCCTGTCTACTGGTTGTGTCCCTGATTGTTTTAAAACGGCTTGCGTGAACCCACTTTTAAAGAAATCTGGTTTATATCCCTCCCTCCGACATAATTTTAGACCAATTTCAAAACTGCCTTTTATTGCAAAGATTCTAGAAAGAATTGTGTCCAAAAAGCTGCTCACTGTACTGGAAAATAACAAAATATTTGAAAAGTTTCAGTCTGGTTTCAGGAAGTACCACAGCACTGAGACTGCCCTGCTTAAAGTCACCAATGACCTTTTAATGTCTGCTGATGAAGGTATGTGCTCAGTCCTGGTACTCCTGGACCTTAGCGCTGCTTTTGACACCATTGACATCATGTTGACAACATCATGTTAGACAGACTGAGACACTGGGTGGGGATCTCTGGTACTGCCCTAGAATGGTTTTCATCCTACCTGTCAAATAGGAAGTTTTGCGTGTCTGTAAACAACTATGTCTCTTCGTTCTGTCCAGTTAAATATGGTGTGCCTCAGGGGTCGGTCTTAGGACCCATTTTGTTTTCCTTGTATCTGCTTCCCCTTGTACATATTATCCATAAACATGGCAGTTCTTTTCATATTTATGCTGATGACAAACAAATATACTTGCCCGTCAGATCCACAGACCCTGGAATGCTGAAACCTTGGTGTTTGGTTTGATAGTATATATATAATATTTCAAGCAGCACACCACAAAGCTTGTTCAATCATGTTTTTATCAACTTAGAAATATAGCAAAAATTCAATCTATGTTAACTTTTAAGGACACCGAGACCATTTTACACGCCTTCATCTCATCACGCCTGGATTATTGCAACAGCCTTTTCACTTGCTTAACCCAAAAATATACTGATCGACAGAACTCAGCTGCCAGGCTTTTAACCAGAACAAAGAAATATGACCACAGTACTCCTATTATAGCTTCATTACACTGGCTCCCAGTATGTTTTAGAATTGACTTTAAAATTCTATTGATCACTTTTAAAGCTCTTCATGGCCTCTCGCCTTGTTATATTTCTGACCTTTTAGTCCCACACGCACCAGCACGTACCTTGAGATCCTCGGACAGAGGTCTGTTGTCTGTTCCAGAGTCTCGACTGAAAACTAAAAGGGACAGAGCATTTGCTGTCAGGGCCCCGAGGCTCTGGAAACAGCCGGCCCGAGGAAATCAGGTCAGCTGAGTCAGTGAACTCTTTTAAGTCCCTTCTTAAAACATACTTTTATAGGAGAGCCTTTCCCGATCTTATTTGACTTTATTTTATCCTTTTTATTTTATTCTATTTTACTAATTTTATATTTATCTTAAACATGTCTTTTAGTCTTTTCAATGTTTTCATGCTTTTATCTTGTATTGTTTTTGTATTATTGTCCTTTGGGTATTATTGTCTTACACTTGTTAAAGCACTTTGTAACTTGTTTTTGAAAAGTGCTCTACAAATAAAGATTATTATTATTATTATTAACAGTGTAGAGAAGCTGAACGAAAATTACCCGAACTTTTTAATCTGTGTATGATTCGTAAATATACAGCTTGCCGATTTAACTAATAACAGTTCATGTTTGCTGTGTACCACTGGATGTACTCACAACTATCACTGAATTAATTTGATACTGAAGAAATCTTAAAAACCGGAGGATTCTTAGGCAACTTCTGAGGCATTTCTGTTCCTGTTCCAGTTGCTAGTGAGTTACAAACTGGATGGTGAGCCTCCAGTTTTTCTAACTAAAAACCCACCTATGTTGATGTTCAAGCTCATCTTAATTACATTTAATCAGGCACCGCCCTCAGCCAAGTGTATCTGCTGCAGGTTTATCAAGTGTAACACACAAAGCTACACAATTAGGACACATTAAATATCAAAATCAATATTTTTCAGGCACCGCCATTGCCCAAGTGTATCTGCTGCTGGTTTATTAAGTGTAACACACAAAGCTACACTAATCGGACTCATTAAAAATCAAAATCAATATTTTTCCTTTTTTTTTAACAGAAAAACCAAAACCAATTGTCTGTTTTAGTGTTTTGAGTTCATCTGTTTTTCTATTTTGGTTTTAAAACGGAAAAACACAAAAAATGACTTAGTTTTTTGTTTTTCCCCTGATTTGGTTTTAAAACGAAGTAATGAAAGAACAAACCATACACGGATTGTTACCATGTCGTGAGCTTGGAATTTAATTATTTCTGTGTATGTGACTGTGTTTTTATCAACTTGAGTAGTGTAGGTGCCATTAGAATGCATGAATGTTTACATATGTGAGTGTTCCCATCGCAATGTCTACTGCATCTGTGCTAATGTATCATTCATAATTTTAATTGATAGTAATTAACTTGGTCCCAGTTGGCAAGAGAGATAATCAATACTTGTTGATCAAAGCGCAGGTGCATTATTTTCGGTGTGAGTGGTAGCACATTTGTGAACTTATGTGCATGTGAAGGGGAAAACCGATTACTGCAGAGCTACATCCAAGTTAATTTAATCAGTTTGACTTGCCTCTATATGGGACACGTTCATCCTAACAGATTATATATTGAACTTTTCTCTCCTTTCATGTCTCTAACCCATGTTTACTCCACACTACTGTGCAACTACCTGATGACAAAAGATTACATTGGCACCAGGCTGACAAAACAGGGCCCGTTCACATCAATGCGGAACCATCTCAGTCAGTAAAGATGGCAAAACTAGTGCGCAACGAGACAGGAGGGAAGTGACTGGAGAGAAATTGAAAGAGATGGAAGAGAGATGGAAGCGCAGGAAGGAAAGAAAACTGCTGAGTCTCAGCTTTTCTCCAGGATGCAAAATGGAATGAATGAGGCATGAGGGAAGTTTAAAAAAGAAAATCATTGAATGTCCTTCCCCGTGTTTGGCCCACCAACCACACGGTCCTCTAGTGCTGAGCTGAGCTGTGATCAATATTGACGTTGTCATTAAGGAGCTCTCTGGTAATGAGGATGGGGAAGGGGGTCCTAGGAGAGACATTAGACCTGCACACCATGTGTCTGCCAAGCATGTTCAGCCCACTAAGCATCCACGATAAAACTGTCACATTTCCTGTTTGGCACTTCACTTTCCAAGTTTCTCACTTTTTAAAATGCAGACAACACAAAGCTTGTAATTATTGTTTTGACTTGATGATGCATTCCATGGTGTTTTCAGTCCTGTGTAAACACAAATTGCATGCAAAAATAGAAAGTTATCAATAACATGATGGAACAATTTAAGCCACAGAGTAGGGGTGGGTTATATAGCCCACATTTTCCTCAACTTTCATAGACACAACAATTGCTTTTTTTGATAGTTACTATTATTAAGTTAAAGGGGCTATATGTACCTTTTCAAGGAAATCATTTATTAATAAATCAACTTTTTACTACCTTATTGTCAATCGGATCTAACCACACCTAGAAATGAAGCATATGCCTGTTTTCTCTGCTGCTTGGAACAGCCACTATTCCGCTTTTAATGTGAAGGTACTGGGTCGGGATGTAGCCTGTCAGGCCAAAGAGATTCAGTTGATTTCGATGAAAACACAGTGAACATCAGAAAGGCTGGAGAAACACAGAGAAAGTCACATTAGTTCGCTGGCCGAGCAGTTGCTAACATTATCCGGTGCAATATATAATATGTGACGTTATGTCTTTCCACATTAATTTACCAGTTAACGTGATTCATATTACTATCCTGAGTACCACCAGTATTGTGCTACAGTGTTGATTTTAGCCTGCAAGAAAGGATGGAATGCTACAAACCAAATGTGGAGCAATTTATTTATACTATGTTTGATGCAGAGCAGGAGCAGCCAGCTACTACTGTTTGCTTCATAACGTTCAATTTAGATTTATTGATGTTGACTGATACTCAGGTACACAGCTTTTACACCGTCTCAGTCTCTGTAACTAACATGACCCACATAATTTACAATAATGCAACATAACGGCACAGGACAACAACACAATGGAAGACCCATCCACTAACGTTACTTACTGCGGTCTAACTGTATAGCAACAATCTCATTATAATATTAAGTCTAGCTCACTAACTGTGTTGTTATCATTCAATTCATTTAGCTGTGCTCACATTGCTGAGTATCTGGTGAAAGACACAAAAAGTAATGTTAGTTACTTAAAAGCAGCAAGCAAGCTAAAAGCAATGTATCACGTCGGCTAAATGCAGTAAATGTAACGTTAACATGTAACCATGTAACCATGTAACTTGACATTAACTTATTTGCTCACTAGCCAATGTGGCCAGTGGTTTTCCAAAGTTAATGGCCACACAGCATTTTCACTAGCCACATTTTTGTTGTTAAAATTATGTTTTATATGATTAAAGGTGACAATGGCATGCTAAAATGTACTAATATTAATATTAGCCCTGACAAGTTTATTTGTAAAGCTCCTTTTTTTTGAGAACATTTATATTAAGATAAAGACAAAAAAAGTGTATTCTAAACGTGCTGTGTGGATGTAAAAGGTTAATTGAAAAGATAAAAAAATGTTTGGGGCACTTTGGACTGTTTGTTTTGCATTTCCTCAGAGTTCTCTGTCTCATCTTTTCCTTTTCTCTTTCTCTTGTTCTCCTGTGCATTTTTTCTCCACACTGATCGGCCACACACACTCACGCACTGACTGAATGCTTTGTTGATGTGTGTGTACATGCAACCAGCCATCGGGTTAAAATCAGGAGGGAGGCTGACGGTCTACAGGTCTAGGGGACTCTGGCTGCCTTGTGACAGATTCAACTTTTATATTCTCGTTTGACAAACATCTGGATGTCATCTTTGGCACACGCACCCTGGCGTGGCGGCACTGCAGGAGAGCTGCTGGTTAAGTTGATAATTAACGGCTGGCCAAAACAGCCCTTGGTCCGACGGCCAGTCTGCAAGTTTAATCTCCACTGCGTCTACTTGTTTACAGCATTGTCAGTCAAGTTAGGCTTCATGAATGGACCAATGAGCTAACACTATGTGCAGGTAGAATGGGAGTTTTAGTGTCGTAGTGTCAAATTGCAATTTGTTTGTTATTTCAGATGCCTTTTGAAAATATTACAATTTTTCAGCATGCCAAAGTGGGTAGTGGGAGTGTTACCCGCCATGGCTGAAATCCACCTGCATTTGACGGGTTGGCAGGTGTTACATTGAAGTCCTGCATGTAACAAGCATGGATTAGTTCAAAGCGTTGATTGTGCGATCTGTATGAAAGCGGTTGCGTTTCGGATTATGCTTGCTCATGAGTTCAAGCAAGCACGCGGCCGAGGACAGACCTGATTGCAATCTTAAAACTGCACCGCTAGTGGCCACTAAAAACTATTTTTGCCCCTTTTAGCATTTTTTATAAATTAGTGTAGCAGCTAGTGGACTTTCCTTCTGCCTACCAAGTTTATACTTTTTCTTACTTAACATTGGTTTAAGTCACTGCATCTCCCGACAGAACACCACACTTGAACTAACAGCGTTACGTATCGTGTTTTTGTCAACACCAGTAACTTAAAATTCACTTCTCCTGTCTGCTCTGCATGTGTGCTAAGCCTCACCCTTAGTGAAACACAGGGAGCAGAAGAGAGGAGAGAAACTAGTGCAACTGTAAATGACAAAATATAAAAACACAGTAAACTCAACTGAAGAATCAACAACGAGTTGTGGGGGGCTCGGAAACGGAAACATTGCTAAGGGATAGCTCCCACGGTGGAAACGGTATTGCCAAATCTCTACAGGTGAGTGAGCGAGAGAAAGAGATAGAGAAAGAGTCTTCTGTCATCCACTGTGAGGGGACATGAGAATGTGCAACTTCTCCTTCCGTGGGCCTCACTAATAGCCATGCAAACACACATTTATCTGTGACACTAAAATGCAAGGACGCAAAACCGTCCATGATTGCTTCTAAGAAGAAAAAGCCTCACACTGAATAGGCACAGAAGGACAGACACAATGAAAGAAGTAGAGCGAGGGCTAACAGATCTATTTGGAGTCCATAGGTGGAACAACATATAAACTGTGTGAGCGTCACGGAATGGGATAAGGCACAAAACTAGATTTGGGGCTGTGTGTTTCACTTTGGCCCTCCCTGTCTGTGTGTCTCTGTCTGTCTGGGTAAACAAGCAAGCAGCAGCAGCAGCTGTGGCAGGCCATGGCCACTGCCGCCACTGAAAGCTAAGTTTGCTGTGACACGTGATGGGTTGATGACAGGCAGCCAGAGCACACAGACAAGCTCAGGGACTTTAAGACTTTAGTATAACCATCTGCAAAACTTTATAGAGTCCACCAAGTGATTCTCTGCTTGATTTGAAGGACATTTTGTTTGTTATTGCCTAGCATTTTATATGCTATACCATAACCAAGTGGGAAGTGGAAACTGTACAAATAAGTCCAGTAAAGAGTATATAAACAGCTTATTAATTATGCTTTATGAATAGTCACTTCAGAAAACAACCTGGTGCCAATGTTTAGGCAATCCAACAACAATAAATGTCCTGGTAGAATGATATATGCACCATAGCTTTACAAAATGTGCTGCCCAAGTTTGTGTCTGGAGATATGTCAGATATTTGCTAAATGGTAGAGCAGTATCTCTTTATTCAGTGACATCATGAGATGGATGATAATAATAATAGTAAGAAGAAGAAGAAGAGTTTGGAACTATTCAAATGATATCCACTGTTTGCCTGCAAAGAGAGTTTTTTGTGTCTTTATCTCATTCGTCATAGATCTCCTAAAAATCCAGGATTTACGCACACTCATATAGGGGATGGTATTGAAAAATGTGTGGCTGATTCTATAAAGTGACAACTACACAACAAGTCTCAGGGATCAAATGCTTAAATGTTTACTGCTTGCCTGTGTTGCCTCTGGGTAAGAAGAAAAACAACCACCTCCTCATTAACACAAGCCACTTGGTAGTGTGTCTTTGTAACAGACAGTTGGCTCAGCCATTCTGACAGTTCCGACACTTCTTTGTATTTGATGTTTCTTGTGATGGAGGACACGCTGAGTTTTTCATGTATGGTATAGTAGCTGTAGTAGTAGCCTATGTATGTATATCGATGTTGTCCCTGCTCTGCCTGAAATATTGCCAGTAGATTACAGGCTAGCAAGAATGACAGCAGCTGCATTTCATACAAATGCTGTGAATACATAATGCATAGCATTGTCTGCATGAACCCTTTCACATGCTAATGCCAACCTTTCTGCAGATGTCTCAGAGGTATGTGCCAGTGACTGTGGAGTGGCAGAGAGAGGGTAAAAATAAAATGGAATAAAAAGGGAATCAAATGCACAGAAAAATCATCAACATCCTGGCTGCCATCACTCATATTTAATCAACCATGAGAAAAAAAACATGTTCAAAAATAATGCACCTTCATGTGGCGAGGGAATAGAGGAGAGGGGCCTTCCTAAAGGTGGTTTCAACTTGGCACCGCAGGCAGCCACCTCCGTGATCACTGGAACTTTCCAGAAAATCACCAGAAAGCCTCAGAAGTTATTTACAGCCATGCAGAGCAGTTATCCAGACAGAAGTCCTATACCAAATGTATGGCAGAGTCATCAGGATCTGTGATTAACATGTCTGAAAGTATAACCACTGCTAAAGGAAGTGCTCTCGGCAGCATTCGGGAAAGGCACTAAATCCTGATCCACTTAATTGTATGGTGGTACGGTAAAGGCTAAATGCTGTTGAGAGATGAATGAAATGCTCATTAAGCGTTTTACAGGAAGTTCCCACACATAATTATGTTTCATTGTTTTCCGTATCCAAAGCAGGGGTGGTTAATGATTTCAGACACTAATACTGGATTTAACAGCAAATAACAAAAAAATGCTTATTAAAAGTACTGCAGTTACACCTCACATATGTATAATATCATCAATCATAAATGTAGTTGAACTCAAATGCCAGAACATGTCAAAATATTCCCTAAATTACCATATCACTGAGCAAGGTCGTGTTTATGGTGATAGACTATTTGTTGGGGGGAAGGCTCATGTGTTCACCCCCTTTCCTTCTTTTGTTACTCACACAAGGCTAGAGGTGAATGGCTTCCAATGTTGACAGGGCCCCAGTGATGTTCCTCCCCAGTGAGTGCTAGAAACACTGGACAGGCTACCATGGTCATGGTCTGTGTTTACCAAGTCTTTCAGAGCGCCGCTGCAGATCTAAGATCAGTAATCATTTTCATTTGCCTGCAGGTTCAGTCCCAGTGAGGTGACACACAAAGCTGATCTCAGGCCAGAAATCCCTTTCTGAGATGCTTGACACCACCTTAGGTCTCTGGTCTCAGGTTTCTCTTGTGCTGGCGTGCATTTGCTGTCCTTCCCACTGTTGACTTTCCAGCCTGCTGCTATGTCAAAATAAACACTGGCTAGGTTTAGATTAGCCCTCCCATCTATCCTGTCACTACTCCTCACCCTTTTCTGATGCAAGACACAGAGACTGGACAATGTGGCAAAATCCCCACCCCATACACACACATACAGAGTCCTGACCCTTCAGGTCAAGGCACCAAGCTCTGTGACTGGGCAGTAATAAGGTGACTTCGAAAATGTTTTCATGTTTTCTCAAATGGATATTCAGGGGACATTTTGAAAAGTGATTAAAATACGTTTTTCTGTGTAACCCCTGCACTTTGACTTTTAAACCTCAAGACAGTCAGGACTTATGGAAAACAGATACCCCGCCGCCAATGGATAACTAAAGTTATATAAAGCAAAACGGCTGATCTCAAAGGAATCCTCCAATGTCTACAACCAGAGGTTCTAACATACATTTTAGTGACCTATTAAGAGCATTATGGGACCCTCGTCCACATCAGCCCTCGGCCTTGGTAATCTGGCCTATCCTCTTAAAGGTGGAATTGATTGAAAGAATTGATCTTCTCCCGGTTGGCAGACACAGCACCGATAATTACCTCACATAAATCTCCGCAATCACATATGAAATGTCAGAATCTTCTGCTCCCTGTCCCTCTTTCAGCTGCTTCTCCTCGGTAGCTGTTTTGCGGCTCAGGTGACACATGTCCTGTGGTGGATAAAGGGAGGATTGGGTTGAGAGAAAAGAAAGTGACTTACCATTAACAGTCCAGACCAGCTATCCCAGAGCTACGGATTATCTAGATTTGATTAAAAAATGTAAATAAAATGTCTCAAACTGCATTTTCTTTTGAAGACAAAATACTAATAATTGACACCTGTGGGTGTAATAATACTGATCATGTCTTGGGGATATCATCACATAGATCTCTGTATACACATTTAGATACACATTTAGATCACTTATCTATCTGTGGGTAAACCCATTAAGTGGGGGTAGGGTATGTGTGATGACAAGCTTAGTGTGCATATATATGATTGTAAACCACCAGCTAACAAGCCGACTTGCCATCTCAGATTGAAGATTGAATGTTATTCATAAGGCCCCTCTCTCTCTACTAAACAGGCTGTGAGTATGCACAGGCAGCCGCAGAGCCCTAAAAAGCAGCTGCGAAGATGGGAGGGTGCAGGATTAGGGCCTGAGCCTTACTCAGATGGGGCATTTCCATGACAGTGAGCTGCGCCACGGCTTAACAGCCCGCCCCTGTTTATGCTTTTTGGAAGAGAAGCCGGATTCCCTCCCCGTGACAGATGGCCTTTCAGCCACAAAGTGCTGTGTTTAGACTTAGCTTGCTCTGGGGCAAGACAGCAAAGTTCTGATGACACAGCATTCAGCAAACAACTCCCAGATGCAGAAGTGGTGGTCACCGAAAGCACAGAGAACTGGCTGACCCATCAAGCAAGTAACCAAATGACCAGAGAAGCTGCTCAACTTCAGCTAAATCTGCCAATCAGGGGGGAGGCGAAACAAGGGACACCAGATATAATGATGGGGCTTAGAAACCAAAGAAGTGGCTTGGCTTGAGGATACATGACACAACTCAATTTAGATTCAACCCAATCCAGGCTAGAGCGTTTGCTTACTTCAGACCAAATGCCCCCAACTGAATCAATACACTGAAGAAAGAAAGCATCAGTTCTGCTTTTAATTAAGAGGATTGTTAAATTTGGTCAGTTGAAGTGTAAAGAGATTTCTTTATAGACAGGCAGAGCAAAGCAGAAGACTTTGCATTAGAGGGTAAACAGCAAGTGAAAAGGACCAGCTGCTGGAGAGAATTAGCCCAGTCTCATCTGATCCAACACAAACCTAGTGCTGCTTACTCTCAGAAAAAAAAAAATCTGGCCTGACCCAGTCTGACCCTTCATACAAAGCCAGAGAGGCCCTGGAGGCAGTGAATTAATTGCAGCCCACTAAGCCCAATATACCATATCTTAAATAGGAATGAGTTGCAGGCTCAGAAGTGCTGTAGCCTGGACTAAAAAGGGCCTAAAAGGGGAATTTTGTTCAAATTGTGCGCAGTAAACAAAAACAAACACTCTGGGAATGTTTCTGCTCGTTCGAGATACCCTAAAAAAAGCATTGAGTGGGTAGTTCACAAGATTGTACACACAGACTTTGACACTCACCGACACACAGGTACAAGTACATGGCTAACGAAATGGCTTTAGTAAACAACACAAGCCTCGAGCAGCAAGCAACACAGGAAAACTTCCTCGAGTTCCTCTCTCCCCTACATTGCACACGTCTCGGGAAAATAGCTGATGAAAAATACCATCCTCTCACATCTCCTCACACAGAAATCATTTAGAGAGTGGAGGCGTTATTCACTGTGTTTACCCTGGCTGCTCACTCTTCAAACAAACACTGTTGGAGCCACCTAAATTGGCCTCTCGCACCATATAGATTTCCCATCACGGGCCAGCATCTAAAGAAGACACAGAGTGGAGAGCCAGAGAAGAGGAGAAGAAGAGCATTCGCCACTCTGATCACTGACCCTATTGTCTTCCTCAAATAAAATACATACTCAGATAAACAGGCCCAATAATTCAGAGCGACGGCTCATTGCAATGAGGAAGGATGCCTTATCATTCCAATTACTGTGTTGGCTACTTTTGTTTTCTAGGAAGGTGAAATGGGCAGTGCAAAATTAAATGTAAACAGAAGATTTAAGCTGACACCCACATTACTACTTTTCAAAGAAGCTATTTTATTAGCCATGTTGTGGAGTATTTAGTCAGGTGCCACAGGATGAGGCTGAGAGTCCTCTTGAATAGTGAACATAGATAGTTATTTAATGGTCCAGGCAGCACAGGAAACAAGAAATGTCATGTCTGGGGGCTTCTGACGTCAGTGGATCAATAGCGCCTGACGAGGAATTTTAAAAGATACTATCAGTCTGACTGCTGGTGGCAATAAACTGAAGATTACCCTTTACATTCCTCCCAGTCCCGGGAAGTACCCTGAAGGGCATGCTCCACTGTTTACTAATCAAAAAAAGTTGCTTTTTCGATACCAAAAGACCAGGGAATTGCTTAGTGGCTCTGCGCTAGACCCTCAAAGTTATTGACTTCTTCCCCTACCTATATGAGCATCATAAATGTGAAAGATGAACGCTCCACAGCCAAGTATTATATATCACTGGCAATGGCTTCGGAGATGTGTACAGACACAGCTTGGTTTATTAAAAATAAACACCATGTATTATTGCTATGCTGCAGCACAAATGTAATAATTTCTATTGCCCTGCATAGAAACACAGAAAAATTTATCACATGACAAGAGAACGATAGGATTGTTGTTTGGGAGAGTCTGCTTGGCTGGCTGCTTGGCTGTGTCCTTTGTGAGCCACGCGGGAAACAAGAGCTCTTTTTCTGCTCCAGAAGCATGATCCTCTTTCACCCCATACCTTTGAGCTGGGAGCCAGGGTTTTGAATAGCTGTGACCTCTGTGGCCTCTGCTGGCCCCACTGGCCTCCAACCCTCCAGCTGTTCATCCTTCCAGTCCAGCACACTGCCCAGTGCCCCCAGTTTGCAGATGCAAGAGGAGCAGCACCCCTCTGAGCCCTAAGATCCGACCCCCAGGCCAAGGCCACAGAACCACAGGCATAATATCGGAGTTCCCACATGAGCGTTGGAGCATAGTGAGAAGGAGAGAGAGAGATGGAAAGTCAGGAAAATTAACAGGGGTATGCGAGGGTCAGGTTTCAAAGAGAGAGGAAGGAAAAAATAAATGAAGTGGGGGAATGGGAGATGGATGTTCTTCACATAGGGTAAGAAATCGGAAAAGAGAAAAAATATGAGGGCTAAACGAAAAAGAGTGTGGAGAGAGTTAAAAAAACAAAGAAATTGGCTGAGGGTGACGGGAGTGTGGGGAAGTGTGGCCGGATGAATTAAGCAGTGACAAGGCAATAAGATGGTGCAGCACAGACGCAGACAGACGCCAAGGTGCAATAGAAGAGCTTGCTTCCCCTTCTGTATGGCTGGCTCCGATGACAGGACAGTATTCCCTCAGCACCAGCCGCTAACTGGATGATAGCACCAATCTCCCTCTTTTCGCTACCCTTCTCACTTTCTGTCTGAGTCGGTCTCACTGCCATTAATTTCTTTCTTTCTAGCTTGCTTTATTTTTCTCTGGTTTTCGTACCCTCCTTTACTGCCATTGTAGTCATATCCAACCAGGCCTCTTACATAGACAGCGTGGCGGCCATCTAAAGCAAACATTAACCTACGGCTTTGTTTGTTTACCTGTGAAAAATCATCGCCTCAGGCCTATCTCTTATTAGAGTAGCCAAACAAAGACAACAGCAACTTGAGAACACTTTAAAAATGCTTTTAAATATCATGATGGGGTGAGTGTATGTGTGTGTGTGTGTGTGTGTGTGTGTGGGATGAAAGCCTCTGAGGACTATCCATTGACTATGAAATGTGATGATCCCCCTTCACTTTCAGACACAGAGAGTTCAGCTTAACATTGCCCTGGGCACTAAACCTTGGAGCCTGCAGCGTGAAGGGACTCCAGAGTGTGTGGTTGTAAACTGCCGTGTTTTTTTTTTATTCATAAAAAACACCTGCCTCATTCTTCATCCCTTTACATCATACATGGAATATTTCTAAATTGCATTCTGTCTGTCACAAACTCCATAAGGGGATGGATGACTCAGAAGTCGTGAGCCTGTATTTCCATACATTTCTCTGAGGCTCATAACAGAGTGATTCACTGGTTTTCTCATTGAATAGGAGTGTATTTGAATATGAATGTGTGTGTGTGAAATTGTCTTGTGTATGGCTGGGCATATGGTTCTTATGTCTGTAAGTGGTGTTTGTATATGTGTGTTTGTGATTTGTGTGTGTGTTTGTATCAGCACACATGCGCCTGGTTGGTTGGTGGGGTGTTGGCAAGGTTGTGCTACCCTGCTGGGACCAACCCTGCCCAAGCAGCCTGGTGGAAGGGACAAGCTGTGGCATGTACACCCACACACACACACACACACATAGAGCAGCTGCTCCTTCTGCAGCTGCTGCTCTCGCCCAACCCAGAACTCCCTGTTCCAAAGAAGGGTGAGAGGGGAGGGGGTCGGTGGAAGAAAATAAAGGGAGAGGGAGGGATAAGGAGGAGTGACAGAAGAGTGGGAAGAGACGGAAAAAAATGGGAAAGGAGAGAGAGCTCACAAAATAAATTGGAAAGATATGAGGAAGAGGTGAGAAATGGGAAGGTAATGGAAGTGAGGGTGAGTGGGGGGGGGGGGTGCAAGAAAAAATAACAGGAAAAAGTGCAGGCTAAAGGGAGAGAAGATATCTGAGACACTGAAAGCGTTCACACACACACTCCAGTACACACCTAGATCCTCTCACCTATTAATAGGTGAAACAATATCCAGTATCACCTCTCTTGCAAACCCACAGTACACAGCTAAAGGTCTGCCATTAGAAACAATCTATTTAACAATCCAAATAATCAACTGGTAACTGAAAACAAAACAAAAAAGCCATCGATAAACCTCTGTCATACACAAATACAATGTGAACATCTGCAAACCATAATGGCCTTAAAATTTCAACAGGTTAAGCACAGATTGAACTAAATTCTGGCCTATATTTCCTGCGATGGAGAACCTCAGTTGAAGATAACATATTACTGTTCAACTAAGCTTAATCTGTGTCTGGGAAATCAAACACCCCCTTGTCTATATGAGAACTACCAATCCTTTCACTTGAGACTGAGACAGTGTTTGTGTTGCTCCACTTTCAGTTTAAGTCACGTAGGTCGACACTACAAACAAACAGTAACTGAAATTTGGACATCAACCTATGATTGCCTATAAGTAAGTCGAACGGGTGAAGCTTTTTTTGCTGATAGGAATGTTTCGAATTTTAAAATAATGGCATGGAGGGAAAACTCAGTGTGTTGATTTGTCAAAGGCTGCTACCAGGCTTCTGAACAGATAGCGAAGAAGAGGTTGGCTGTGGGGGAGGGGGTACATTGAACGTGTTCAATTAGCAAAGTAATTAGTTAATTAACATAGAGGACCCTGAAGGCCTGCCTAAGCAGCCTTATATAGACCTCCAGCAAACCAACCAGCAGACCTTGAAGGCGTTACTAAGCAGTGCAGTATAGACAGACCAGGTAACCATCCAACACCATCATCAGTCACACACACACACACACACACACACACACACACACACACACAGAAAAACTCTGGAATATCCTCCACATGTCAGCTTTGCATTCAGTGTCAGTGACATATTTTGTATTCACATACAGGCAGAGAATCTGTACATTCAGTATCAGTGTGACATGTGCTGTCAGTTCTTTTGGCTCACTGTAGGCCAGCTTCCTACAGCTTGTGTTAAAAATAACACATGGATGCAGGCTGGTTAGACTTTCTTTCTGTCATCTTTAGCTGGTGATTATGTCATATCCTCTCACACAACAAATGACACTTAAGTGATAATGCACATTTCAGAGCATAAAGAAGTGCAAATGCCAGTTTTTTATAGATGTATCAGCTTTCACAGTGACAACACCTGATGTAGCTTTTATAACTCTTAACCTTATAAAGAGCTAAGCAATTGGTGGTTCTGTATTTGCAGCAAGAGGGAAAAGGAGCTGAGAGGGAGAGAGAGAGTTAAAAGACCGACTGCATCGCTTCATAGCCACAGGCAGTTGCACTACACAGGAGAAATGTGCTTACATCATCACATGCGGTCCAGGCATCCTGCAGAGGGCACTGCTAATAGCAGAAACACAGAGCAGAGGAGGCAACCAACCAACCCAGGAGGAACTCAGCAAGGTGCTCCCACGCAACTAGGATTTCTGACATTCTTGGCAGCCTTTCAGAGAGGTCAGTCTTAAAGTATTCAAGCAGAGCTAACCTTCAACAGGGACCATGTTCCAGCAAGCTGAGACTAGAGGCTTAATTCATCACTAATTAAAGTCTGCATGGGGTACAGGGATGAATCTTTCTTCGAGAATCCCTAACCCCACTATCCAAAGTAATAGCCCTATGATTTGGACAAGATGTTTTTCCCTAGCAGGCGCTGGGTGATATCATGGCAAATGGATTGCATGTTTGAATATTTTCTTCCCTCTGAGTGCAAAGAGAGAGAGAGAGAGAGAGAGAGAGAGAGAGAATCTGCACCAATCTCCACACTGTGACCCAGATATCGTCCTTGCCATACGTGTGGAATGGATCATACATGTAACATGTGAGTTATGGACGTCACAGAACCTTGAGTCCAAGTCCAAGGATAACATAGTCAATATCACTTTGCTTAAAGAGGTGGTATTATGCTCATTTTCAGGTTCAAAATCCTATTTAGGGGTTGTACCAGAACAGGTTTACATGGTTTAGTTTTCAAAAAACACCATATTTTTCTCATACTGCACATTGCTGCAGCTCCTCTTTTCACCCTATGTGTTGTACGCTCTGCTCTTGAGCTACAGAGTGATGCATCTTACTTGTACAAAATCTTTGTTGGGAGTTGCACATGCACAGTTCCCAGATAAGGACTACTAGCCAATCAGAAGCAGAGAAGGGCGGGTCTTAAGAAACAAGGTAGTGTGATCCAAATCAAAGCCGCTTCAGACTGCGACCGTAACCTAGCAGATGGCACAAGTTTCTCAAGTCCACAACCACACAACATCATTGTTCCACATCTTACCATAAACCACTACAAATATCACCATATTTCAACTCAATTTTACATAAAAATTGGCCAACAACTCCGCACTTGAACAGTATGTGAAGTTACATTGCCGTGTTTATTTTAAATATAATTCACAACCAATAAAGCATACTTACAGGTTGTGATTGTGAATTTCCAGGCCCAAACAGAGTCGGAGTTGCATCGTCTTTTAGGACTAAACTTTAAACTGTTGCCGGTGTTCTGACGATCGATGCTGCCTTGCCGAAAAATGCTACCATAGAGCAAATCGATAGACTCGACTCTACTTGACCCTGCTCCGTTTTCCATTGCAGACAGTACCCAGAGATAGTATGTAGCTTGTCCTCATAGCGACGCCACACACAACTGCCGTGACGTAATGTTCAATGCGACACGCACACCAGCGATCCACACAGCTTTCTCTTTTTTAAGTTAAAACGTTTCAACATTACTCAGAATGTAAAGACAGATAAGCGTTATGAAAACCTTCCAGCTGTGTTTTCCTCTGCCGTTGTTGCTGCAGCGGTCTGTGTGACGGCGGGAGCAGAGGGCTCTGTGAGCGGGCGGCTGGCCGCAGGCTTCCCCCGCAGCCACTCGCGGAGCTCCTCAACTCTGAAAATATTCATCACATTTTTGTTCCGCCATCACTTATAACTATCATCATAACTATCAATATTCAAAATCTACACAGCTGATTTCTCACCTCAAAACTTCTCAGAAGTGGATTTATTGATGAAATTACATATGAAAACTGTAAAATATAAAACTGCTTAAAAAAAAGTGTATAAAAGTGCTTTCTGTGGGAGATGGGAACTCCCTTTTGGCTGGCTTTTTCACTTTGCAAATCTGTTACATGTACAAAAAAGAGATATAACTCAATAAAGGAGAGGGAAAAAAGCCAAAAAGCTTAATACCACCTCTTTAATTATATGTTTCAAGAGTGTTCAAGAGTGCCAAGGTGGGAATCACAAGTTACCAACATAAACACAGCAAACCTCATCGATCCCTATCTTTCCCAAGTATTTTAATCTAGTCTAAAGGCATGAGTGCAATGGCACACAGCTGCCTTGTTCACTGTATCAGACCCATTTCACCCTCAGCAACATTTTTCTAGGTGTAATAACAGATAGGATCACATAGCAAATTCCTGAGCAAAAGATGAGCGTAGTGAACACACTGAAATGATGAGCGTTCTTCTCATGACTCCTTTTAACCACAGTTGCAACTGAATCTTTTTGTTTGTGTGAGTGTGTATGTTTGTGTGTGTGTCTTTGCAGGTTCCAGAGGCGTGGGTAGCCAGCTGCAGAGCTATTCTGGATGCTGATTGGAAGTGAGTGTTGAGCGCTCAGGACAATTATGGAATCATTACCACTGCCATGCCAGCGGCAAAAAATGAACACGGTGCCATTTGTCAACCAACCACAGCTTTCTAATCAAGCTCACATGTGTGTAGTTATGTTAGTCTTAGTGTGTATGTGTGCGCATGTACGTGTGTGTATGCACGTGTGTGTGCAAAACTGAGAGCCATGGCATGTTGGCAGAGGAAATGGAATGTTGTGGGGGGTAATGGATGAGTCAAGAGCCCTGCCCATTTTTTTGTGTTTGTATATTTGTTTAAATGTGTGGTGGTATCCAAAAGGATGACAGCACATGTACACATTTTTGTGTGGGTATGTGTGTGCGCGTTGGTAGAGGGTGAGGAATGCCCTGCCCGAGCACAACTGTCTAAACATGTCTCCGTCAGCTGTCCCACCGCTCCCTTCGTGAATTTTTTCTTTTCACCGCACCCCACACTATCATCTCACATTGGCTGCTAAGAGGCCTCTTCTAAACAGGAAAAGTGTCTGTCAAGTGTACGAACAAACTGGTGTGGGAGCCTCCAAAAGGAGTTTAAGAACGGCGGGATCAGGGGGAAAAGACTGGAGGACTGGAAGAAAACCCCTCACACTCGGCTTTAATTAGTCTTTTTTTCCCTTCTGCCTACAGGAAGCACCTGTAATCCATCTCCCCGTTCTGGGATTGGTGTGGTAACGAGTGGCATAAATGTTTTAGGAAGATTTAATTAATTGATTCAATGAGTGATAATAACAGGCCGTATTTATCACAGGTGCATTCGTTTTCATGGCTTGGAAAAGCCAACGGCAAAGTCAGTATTGTGTGCAGCTCAAGCACTCCAAAAGCAGTGCCAGCAGTAAAATGCATGATCAACTTTCAAAAAAGTGGAATAATACTTTTTCTTTGCTCTAGTAGAGTGTACGTGATTAAATGCACTCAATCTACCCACTCTCTCTCTTTCTCGCTCTCTGTCTAACTACAATGACGTGTTCTCGGGCTTGCGTGTATGCATCAAGTCAGTCACTGAGATATGAGTGTTGTAAGTGCACAAGGGATTAGCTGCTCAAACATTGATCAATGATAAGCTACAAAAAGTGGTCATGCATCTTGTCACTGTCTCTCCTATGTTCTTCCTCTCAGCACTCAACTAAGCCAGTTTCTGTATGTAAAACAATACAAAAAAGACACATCGCCTGCCCCAATGAAATCCCTGTTTGACATAGCTAGCCAAGATCCCCCCCAGACAAAAACAAGCCATTACTATTAGTCAAAAGAGATCAAAGGCGTACCCCAGCTGAACACAGTATTCAAGACTGCAGCGTCTGACAGCCGTCTGCACTGATAAGACAGGAACAAGCATTAGACAATTAATAGCAAAGGAGGTCCAACTTTTTTCTCAATGTCAGGTCTGATAAATTTGTGCAAACTGCACTTTACTTGGAGGGTAGAAGCATATGCGGAAAATTTGAAAGTGGAGAAAAGAAGGGAAGATAATACAAAGTTTATAAGAAGATGAGGGGGAAAACGAAAGGGGAAAGACGAGGAGAGGAGCTTACAGGGGTGGAGGTCTAGAGGGGCAAGTTTAGATAGAGGATTGGTGAGAAAGACAAGAGGGAAAACAGTAAGACTGCCTGTCCCTCAGTGAGACAAATTGGCAAGTACTTCAGAGTAAGCAAACGTCTTCATCTCAAAGCCTGTGGAGCAATGGATGCCCAGGACAAATCAACACGTTTCACAGTTTGCCTGCATAAAACGCAAATACCATCAGCTTCAAAAACTAAGATCTTCCCTGGAGCATATGAGCAGGGGTTTGCTCCTCTGGGTTTACTGAATTGGTCTGTGGATCGATCATAAAAACAGTATTTCAAAGGATTTGAGGAACCATGAGGTCTTTCTCTTTCCCAGACTTTAACAAAACAGACTCCAACATAGACAGCCCTGCAGACACTTGTGGCTGCGAGGTCCCAAAAGGCTTAGAGATGTGTCTCGTCTTTTCACCACCACTCATAAGAGCTTGGTGAAAACAGCAGTATATCAGTCTAGTTCTTTGCACCCAATACAAAACAATGATTGAGGAAGTTAGAAGTAAACAGAATAAAAAAGGACTTGAACAAACAAAGAGAAAGATGGGTTAGATAAAAAAAGGTTTGGACTCCAGCCCAGCTCCCGAGAGTAAGATGTGGAGGAGGGGTGCCATATGTGCGTTGGTCACACTGACCAAGCTTGAACCTACATGCAGCAGCTTAGTTGGGACATGTGTTTTGGCTATCAGAGCCATTAAAATCCCATTACATAGTGCAACAACAGAGATCGTAAGTCTTTCTGAATATTTAAGAATCATTTATCATGTAAATTTACCGTGAACGATGTATTTACACGCATAAAGATGCACATTGTTTGACATTTAATGGTTCTGCTACAATATATCAGTTTCATAATTTAAGATATAAAATGCATAAAAACAACTTTTAAGATTTATAAGGGAATATTTAACTGTTAGGGGGTGAACAAAATTAAATTTTTCCAGACCAGTGAAGCTTTGCCAAAACAGAACATCGGTAACTTGTATCTCATGGAGAGTGTTATTGTCAGTTGTTAAGTCATTACAAATGGTGTTGCATTCTTTACAGTGAAGGCTAATGGTGTCCTGACCCACAGGGGAGGAATGCAAACTCTCACCACAGCTGCACACTAAGGCCAAGAGCCAGAGTGGACTCTAGGATCAAAGGTCACCAATGATGTGACTTGATCCTACACAATCAATGGACACAGGGTCCTGGTCTTCGGTAACCATGCTCTTAATGGGGTATGACAACTGGACAAATCGTAAAGAGAATGACAAACTTGGTTTTTATAGGGGGGGAAAACAAGTATAACATGAAAATAAAGAAGGGAATTAACAATAATTGCAGGTGTGCTCCCTATTTTATGAAAAATGCCAAATAAATGCATGGGATTCTGATGCACCAAGTATGATCACGTCTATACATTTTAGCAGGAGAATAGGAAAGCTACAACACAAACACACACACACCTAAATGGGAATTTCATAGGCACACTTTTGACTTTTTTCATACAGGAACCAACAAAGACAAAACTACTGCCCATTAATTAGTATTGTAACATACAAAACCTAAGTGTCTGAATTTGTTAGGTCATTAGGACTTGAGGTTGTATATGTGCACCATTTTAATCACAACGCCTGGACACAGGCATGAGCTCTGTAAATAACCCAGCCACTTTGTTAATGCACTCATCATTATCCAGTTCCATCGTGTGAATGGAAAGAGCATTTTGGTTTTTCTTTAAACCCAAGGAGGTGGCTAAATAAAAAATGATCAGAATGAACCAACTACTGAAATATTTTTCACTAGTAAAACCTTAAGTGCCAATGGACCCATAAATTTGGGTTTCCAAACTGTCGAGATTCAGGGGTGTAAATGCCCATAAATGTGGAGTCACCTCCGCAATGAGCAACAGACAGAGCAACACAGGGAGAGACTTTGCATCTGCCCATTTCACACTTCATAAAGCTGCGATGTATTTATTCCATGCATTCATACTTGTATGTTCCTTCAACCAGGTAACGGCTATACAGCTTGAAATGATTCATTTGCTCAGTCGTTTTCCCCACTTAGTTCTGGGGTTTAAGTGCAAGTTTCAGAATACCGCATTGTGCGACAACGTTTTTACCTGATGTTTTTATCTCACTGCAGGGAATGAGCAGGGAATTACTTCTTGCTCATAACTACATTCTTTAAAAACCCAAATACACACTGTTTGAAAAGAGGCTGTAAAAAACATGAAACAGCATGCTAAATGTCCTACCTCTGGTAGGGAAATTTACTAAACCTTGTAATACGCTGTAAAAAGAAGCACATAAACAGCTTTCTTTTTTTCCAAAATCAACAACATTTTTATGTAACGTTTTATGATAAAGACATACAAACTTAATCAGGAATATAATTCGTTCCTTTGAGAGACATGCAGAGTTAAGGTCAATAGGGTAAGCCTCAGGTAAATGTGAGGCAGTGGGAGTACACAGTCCTGCCTCTTATTCCTGTCTGATTTAAGGGAATCCATAGGGGGCCTGTGGTAAACACAGCAGGGACACGAACCTTCAGGAGTGGGAGAATGAGGGGCTGGTGTTGTACTTAGGCTTCATATAATGACCAACAAGCCCCCCTTCTTATTCAATCCCCACATACCAACTCCCACTCCACCGTTCCTGCTCCAATTCTATAGGTTTGACCACTAAGGCCCTCATTCAACCTGCGTATACGAGAAACCTTTCTTTTCCCTCCACTCTTTCCCTTCTCCAGTTCAGTACTCCCTCAATCCAGTGAGAGGCAGGTCTCTTTCAGACGGCTGGCCCGGCTCCCGCTGTTTTATGGGAAGTATTGTGATCCCACAAGCATTCTCAGGGGGGATCAGCACTTACGAGGGCCGATGGAGCTGCTGATTTGATCGTCTCTTCTTTCACAGCCTTTCTCAAGTTTTCATCAAAACTTCTTGGCCCACTCGCCATGGGAAGCCTCGGCACAAATGTGATTTTCTGTGTCCATGAAACAGACATCATCTGTGACAGTGGAGACACTGATGAGGACAGGGATACTAGAGAGAATACTGGCTGAACCACACATCAACCCAGCCACATGAAAGCAGGGAAACTCTAAATATTCAGCAATTCTTCAAACAGGTCTTCCAATATTTGAAAGCCATTGCTTCCCGAGAGACAGTTATCCTCATTTTAGTGAGCTGCATGAATCATTTGTGTGCCCTTGCAAGAGTTCAATCATTTTAAAAGGGATTTAAATAATCTATGAATTTAATCGATCTCTTTTAGAATCTAAAGAATTATAGATTACAGATGTTACAGATGTTGTGGTACTGGTACTATAGTGACGCATGTATACTTGAATGTTCCCACTGGTTAGATGCAGATGCACTTGCATGTGACGGGATCTGTTCGGCAACAGGTTAGGTTGAAAGCATCTAGTTAGTTTGGAGTCACTGGATTCATGTCCTTTGTTCTGGTAAATGTGTAGTGTATAGGTGTGCAACTGTGCTACCTAACTGATAAAAAGCATCACTATTGAAAAAGCTATTAGATTTATGATATATTAGCATCACAGCCACACAACTGGAAAGGTTTTCTAGTGGTAATAATGCTACTGACAGCACATGTATGCTTATAGCATTGTTGCAAATGAAACTTAGTGTAGTGGTGGAGGGGAGGCATTCCAAAGAGACAACAGGAAGTTAGGTTTTAAAGCCAGTAAGTAACTGTTGACTAATTAGTCAACAGTGATCAACAGTGTTAACTTTTCCAAATAGATTGTTCTGTGACAGTAAAACCTTCTGAGGATAGTCTTTTTTAGTACTATTGCTCAACAATGTCACTGAGTCAAGTGGCACAAACTTGTTGTATTGTGCTTTGATATCCTTGTGGATGACAGCAGAATGCAACAGTTATTGTAAACTGATAGTAAAGTCTTATGTGGGGAAGTCCCACTGGCATGGCCGGCATTTACTGGTAAACCAAAACACAAAGCCAATAATCTCTGTGTCACTAAGAGTGATTTTCCTCCACTCAACCTAATGTGATGACAGAGATAAAATCATGTCAGTTTAACTACATGGGGGAATGAGAGGCGCTACTAGCCAGACAAGTAATGACAGTGCTAACATGAACTGAATCAACATTGTATGTTCTATTGGCTGATAGCAACAGTTTGATTAGTATCCCTCTAACATGTGAGATGTATTAATGGGGATAATATAGTTTAAAATGTCACTATCAGTGGGAATGTGTAATGCTTTTAAAAATGAATTTTTAAACAGTAAAGTACAAAATCAAATATGAAGAATACTTGACAACACAAAGGTTTTGCCCTTGCTATATTTTCTTTTTAGGGAAATTTTACAGGGTCATCTAAATCATCATGTAAGTCCATAACGATGTGTTCCAAAGCACCTACCAGCAGAGAAAAAGAGCTCTTAGACAGCACTTTTCACAAAGATAGCTTTTAACACAGCAATCAGTGGTTTGCTACATGGAGGGGTGCTGTGCAGGTCATGCATTCATTTTGGGAACAAGCGGAAAGTTGTCACACTTACCAGAGAGAGAAGCCCTGCAAGCCCTAGTGTAATTAACACATTGGCAGATAACCCCTGCAATCTCCCCAGATATTGAGACTTCCGCTGCACCTCACACAGGCTTGCACAATTGTCTCCAGTCCTTTGAGGGCCTTGTTAAACACGTTTGTTTTGGTGTTGACAGGTTTCTGTCACAGACAGACAGAGACAGGGTACTCCAAAGGCCAACTATTTTCCCCGTTGTTCCGCAGTTTGTTTAATTAGCCACTGGGTTTCAGAAGCTTAACAGCTTCCTCTACATTCTAATGCCTACATTTGAAGCTCAAAGCCTACATGTCTGTTCAAACACAGCTAAATAAGTCCAAGGATATCAAACGTCTGTGTTTAAGAAAAACTAGATTTGTCTTAGTGTGTTTTTTTTATACTGTATGCTAGATTGTATCTTAATAATTCTGGAATGAGACGCGGCTATCCCATGGTGCAACAGCCGCTTAATGCTTCTTAAACGTCATTTGGAAGTAATTCAGTAAGCACCCTCGTGAAAAAGAGATGAAATACAGATTGCCATTGGGTATATTAACACCTGTCACATCAGCATCATATCATATTGCATTGCCAGAGTTACGTAGCTTTCTATTATTTTCTTGACTGCCAAAACATCACCTTACCCTCTCAATCTACCAATGTAATTACCTCATCAAATAAACTATCAACAAAGCCACTAAAATAGGATTTGTGGAAGTGGGGAAAACAAAAGAAAATAAAAAAAGAGAAACATATCATCACATCCAACATATGTGAGACGTGTGACGTTTAGAAGTCAGGGGAGCCAAGCCTTGAGGGCATACAATCAATATTACATTTTCCATTGCCACCTTCATAGCTATTGTAAATGGCTTGTGTCAAAAATAATAACAGGTTGTATCAGGAACCTTGGGTTTGCAATTTCGCTCCTAGTGCTTGGAGGCCCTGTCTTCTCTGCCTCCCTTACTCCAGCACCACTGGGTGTTAATGATGCCGTGGTGGCAGACACTTCTCACACCACAGCTGACTTTTTTTTCATTCTGCCCATTCTTTATCTCTTTACTCCTGACAGTTCTGAGAACTGCAGGGGAAATGTGTAAGAAAACGCTTAGTACTACAGACAATTAGCCCTTTGTGTGTGTTTCAGTGCTTAGCCAGTAACATAGCATAGTATTATTAGCAGGGCTGCAGAGATTAAATCTATTCTCACTTCTGTTGTCATAGCACTCTAGGCAGCAATAAGCAAGATGAGATGCAGTAATATGCACACTAGAGGGACAGACTCCTCTTCACTGGAAACCAGAGCTACTTTAAGTTCTTCTGAGAGAGAGGTACTTAACAGATTTTTTTTCAGGATGAGTTCAGTGCTTTATCTCATCCAGCCATTTTCTCAGGTGGACATCTCAGTCATCTACGCACATCCATACACAAAATACTACAATAAGCCGAAGCTGCCTAAAAAAGAGGAATGTAGTCCTTACATGTAAATTCATATTTTTTAGATTGATTTATCTGTATTCTTGTCCAGACAATTTTGTTCCTTTTCACAAATGTTTTCTCAAAATTAAAAAATCTCCTTGAACCTGCAATAACTGACTTTTTAACAACCTGGGGGGCAACAGAAACAAGCCATAAACATAAGACAATCTACTTAAGATGGCCAGCTTTTTAGAAAAGATTTACCAATCTACAAATCCAGCAGAAACTGAGCCAAAATAGCATTCATTTAGAGTATTGTTTCTGTCCAGCTGTGAAATTTAAGGCCAATATTCACTCTCCTTTTAGCTCTGATTTTGGTCTCCACTAACTCCTGGGGAAAATGTCTGACTGGTCCGCTGCTAAATGCTCCAATATATTCACCAGCTAACTTTGTCTCTTTGCTTTCTGGTAGTGGGTAGGTAGCATGCAGTGGTTTTTAGGAAAACAGCTGCCTGTTGTGTCTAAAAACCAGATAATCAAAGTAGTGAACCAAAATAGTACTTTTGCGGTCCGGAAAACAAAACAAAGAGTTGAAAGACCCTATAAAGCTCAGCAGAGCGGGGGGATGTTAATTCTCTATGGGTTCATCAACAAAAGCAACCATCTTCAGATACAAGAAGCCATGTGATCCATTGTTCATATAATAATATTGCTTATAAATGCATAGATCATAAACCAAACCTAGCTCACAACAAGCTTCCAATTTTCTCAATCTTTCATTTATTTTTGTAGCCAGAATTATTGTCCTGATTGAAGGATAATGTCAAGAAAAAATAAGGCCACTCCCAGTATGATTATTTTTTCAAAGATATGCATAGTTAAGGTTAGTTGTCAAAAAGGAATAATACATAAAAATGTTTAGAGGCAAACAATGTGATCAAATTTCAAATCATTCTTAATCACATATACTGAGTTTTGTGAGGATTTAATGCATGTTAGTGCTTCTAATAGGTTTTCACGGTATATTACAATGATCATGAGTCTACTGCAGAGACTCAAATAAGCACTATCCATTCAAAAACAGTATGTTGTCACACTTTCAGAAACATCCCCTGTGATCTGATGGTGTCCATCCCCCGCTATGTGATAAATGAGTTTCAGCAAAGAGTGCCACTGAGGTGTGCAAAAACCAAAAGTAATATAGTATGACAGTATGATGCTGAAGCCAATCATCACGTCAACAGAAAGAGGCTGATAGCTCTGGCTTCTGTATGAGAAGTATTTTCCTTTGGCTTCCAGAGAGGCTCTTTTATACTCATGTCTCTGTCTGTACATGGCTTTTAAATTGTTCTCCCTTATCTAAAGCATAATCTGCAGGAAGTCACAGAATCCCTGCTTATCTTGGCTAATTGTGGATGTCTTTGTGTGTGTGTGTGTGTGTAGCAAAGGAGGTGGGGACTTGAGAAGGTGCCAAATGCCGCAGGATGCAGCAAACACATCAGGACAAGAGAGGCGAAGGCCCCGGCAAGACTGACAGACACAATGCTAACATCTGACGGAAACAAACAACACAAGCACATACACAACACCGCATACAGAAACACTCAGGGCATAGGTGATATTTAATCCATCCATCACATTTGAGCCAAAAGGCAGATGTCAAGGATTTTCAAACCTTGTGTGTGCACGATTTGGGAGGTAAATGTAAACACTGTTGATTAGTGACATGACAGAATTTCATTATAAGTAAAGGACACTACCTAACAATAGTTTCAACATACTAATTTGACAGAATTTGATGATAATATTTTGTATGTTTCTTTGCCACTTTTTCACTTTTGAAAAAGTCACTTCTCTTTTGTTTGAGGCAACAAACACTGATGTCCACAAGCCGTGCCCTTGAGGGATGTGCAGCATCCAGTTGTGCAACATGAGAGATGGCTCCAAAGGGTGTCTTAAGGAGGTGATAAAAAGGTCTATGACCTTCCCCAAATAAATCCCCCCCCCCCCCCGATTTGTGAGCCACAGCCGTGGAAAGTGTTGTTTGAGGGAGAGAGAGTGGGTGGTCTGTCACTGGGTTCATGCACCTTTCTCTCTACAAATAGCCCAAATTTACATCTTTTTAATGGCTGCTGTGTCCACTGGCTGTTGTAAATCAAGAGAGGGGTTTTAACCTCTAGGAGCCAGCATGGGTTAATTCTGGGGGCAACGGCCACTGCCGTTTTGGCCTAGGACCAAGCAAATTGATGGCCCTGGAAAACAACAACTGTTAGAGGGCATTTGAGTCACTTTTAGTTTAGTTGGTCTATGTATTGCATATCAATGAAAAAAAACAAAAACGGAATGAAGAGCATGTGAAACAGGGCGTGGAACAATGTATACAAGCCGAACACACATCATATGAGATATGACTTAAAATATGAACTGTTTCAGTCATTTTCTGGTTGCCTCTCAATTACGAAAGCCATGAATCAAATCCAGGAAACAACTGTGCTCGTTTTACCCTTTCCGCTCCATATTCATGCACATTACTCTTCCCACTGGCATTTTCCTCTGCCATCATAAAGGGCATTCACACATCGTGAGATCTCCCGGGCACAAATAAGCAATCAGGGTAAGAGCAACACACCTGGTAAGGCTCAGTGCTTCTCTGTAAGGCCATCAGCGCACCAAGAGAATTGGCTTCCTCGTAATTGAGATCCAGCCAGATTATTCTCATTTGATTGTCTAATGGCCATCTGAATGAGATGACTACCATAATAAGAGTCATATTTAAACCAGGCGCTGCAGTAGACCCAAGTGTCAGTCGGATGTTATCCTTCTGTCTTTATATTATTAGAATTTTAAATGTAGCATGAAGATTGTTGGGTTTTTGTTGGATTTTGTCCCCGTAAAAACATTTTTGAAATGGAGGACTGGAGTATAATCAGATTAGAAATAAATCAATTAAATGAAAAGTACAGTATTGCTCTGTTACGCCTGTCTAAAAAAATCTTGACCAACAATACCATTGACTTCACAATGTAAAATGAAGGCGATTGTGATTGATTAGAATTTTCCAAGTGGCAATTTTTGACCTGCCAGACCATAATTCCCATTTGTCATTGCTTCATCATTGTTGATGGGGCTATTTCCGAAGCAATTCTCTGAGCAGAAAAAAAAGGGCTTGACCTTATGCAACAATATAAAACATTGCTTTCCCCACTAACATGATTGTACCCAGATGTAGTGGAGTTCAAATGAAGTTATCGATTATGCTCTTGCAAATATGGTGAGGGAAAGGAATGACACCGTGCTTAGAGATCATCGCACAAATGTTCCCTAAATCACAAAAATGGAAGAGAGGTAGTTACTGGCATGGGCGTCAGCCTTTGCAAGGGTGAGTACTTGTGCATTAACTCAGTGTTTAATCAATGGATAAAACTGTCTATCCATTCAAGTATTGATGTTCTGTATGACAACTGCTTATCCACGTGGAGCAGGGAGACACCAGAGGCCTTTCAATCATCCGCCAGCTGAAATGAGTGCTGAGAGGAAGAGGTGGGGTGAGACACATGAATCTCTACTACTGGAGTCATGCAGCATGCTCACTTATTCCACTGCCACACTGCAAGTTAAAGCAGAGTAGGAGTCGATCATGTATACCAAGCAGAGGTTCTGCCACTGTGTGAGACTTGGTCATTCTCTTATAATGGCAGTTAACCAATATGGATCCACTCCTTTTCATCAGCTGCTCCTGACCAACAACAATCACTAACAACAGCATAACTGCAATGACCATAATGGTACCCATTCATATCATCCCACACCGGAAAAGGAGGAGGAAGGATGAGAGATAGCACTGGGGCAATCTCTGTCTCTCTCTTGTGATCTCTCAAGCACACGTCTGCATCATCATAGTGGTATTGCGGTATAGACAGTCAGTCCGGTCACCTTATTAACATTGTGTTTGGACACATATTGACCTGACTGCAGTGATGATCAATCTGTGGCAAGGAAAGACAATAATGTAGAGTTCATCCCCACATTGTCTCTAAGGCACCTGTGTGTTATACTTGTAGGAAACAATAATAATTTTCCACTGCTATGCCTGGTAACACTAATGATTAAATTAATATAAATTTAATGCATTTGTTATTGACTATAAAGTAAACTACTGGGGGATTTTGCCAAGGGCAGCATATCATAAGCACAAAATGAGTGCAGACATAGATTTATTGAGTCCTAAAAGGAGTCTTATATGATGATGACAGCCTGCGCCCATTCTAATGGGAACAGGATCACTTAGCGTTTGATGACTAATATGGCTTCTTAATCTCCTTAACGCTGTGAACCTATGACAGATCTATGAGATGACGGAACAGACTGGTAACATAATAAAGGCGCCCTTCTTCTCACTCAGCATCTCTCATATTAATATTTTCATCCTGTAATAACTAAAAGCCATTTCATTACTCATTAATCAGTATCTGAAGCCACCGCTTCCCAGTACACATAGAAATATGATCCTATGATTTCACAGGAAGAGCAATGCATAATGACCCTGCAGCTGGCGGGGTAATAAAACACAGTATGCATGTTGTCTGTCAAGAAAACTTACCTTGGCATACCAAAACAACAGACAGGCCAGCGTAATATGCTAGACTCATTCCAAACAGTAAGACACAGACATTGCATCGTCGTCATGTATCTTCCAGGCCTCTGTGACAATCAATACTTAAAACAACAGTTAAAAAATATGTGGAATCAGCATCTATGAACTAAAAGAGTGGCGGAATTGATTTGCAAACGGTTCGCTCAAGCATTCAAGGGATTTTAAACGGTGCACAATATTCCCATGTCATATCACTCATCAAATCTATATCAAGTTGTGGGCATATGAGTTTTGGTGTTTATTAAAGTGAATGACAGGTAAACAGGATAGGTCAGCATAAAACAACGGCATCTGAAAATGTATAGACAATGAATCTGATTTATGCGTATGGTCATCTGCATCAGAAGTTGTGTGTGTGTGTTCATGTATGTGCGTGTGAGGTTTTTTGTGTGTTTAAATCAATGGTCATCCCCTGATACAAGATGGCCTCATAAATCATTGTTTGTTGATCACTTGTCAGGAGGCAGGGGCCTTATGGCATTCTCCTAATTATTCCAGCTCACAGCCCCACTGGATGAATAAGGACTGGAATGCCAAAGCAAATCAAGGCAGTAGACTTAACAGAAATATGGCCATAAAGGTAGTTTAGTTTGGATGGATGCGGTGGGGGTTGGGAATGGAAGTTGCAGGCGCGGGGGTAGGAAGTGTATGTGTGTGTGATATAGCTTGGGCAGGCTTCATTCTAGGGTGCACTGAAGTGAGAAATCTATTGTATGAGATATCAGTCACGCAATTCCAATGTGCTAGGGGACTCTGTCATGACAAGAACAAGCCAGCTGCTTGATTGAAATTGGACAAAAACAACTAAATCCGTTATTGTGACCATTCAATCACGTTTATACCTGGTATGTCTCTTTAAACACAATTTGAACATATCTTTGTTGCCACTCGCTGTCAACTTCTCAGTGCTATTACCTTCATGGACAGGTCTGCAATCTATTTGTGTCTCTTGCATCTTAATAATCCATTTCTGTTGCAACTGACATAGATAGCTGACGTTTTCTGGGTTTTTGCATGCTTGCATCAGTAGAGCTAAGAACAAACGTGGGAAGTGGAAAATCCATCAGTATTTGAGTAAGGAACTGTGTAATGACAAATTCTGTCAAACGGTAGGGCTAAGTGGTTAGGGTATAGTATTGGCTTTCAGTGTCATTAACTTTTCAGCAGTAAGCAGGTTTCTGTCGCCACTGACCAAATTGCTTTAAATGCACAGCAATTACACGGTTGAGGCTGGCGTTTAAAAGATGAGTAGGGTATAGTTTCTGTAGTCCTAATGGGATTATTAGTGAGTTTTTATGAGGGGGAACTTTCAGTTCACAGTATTACTGGAAGTGGGATTGTATGTTTCAGGGATATACTGTACCAGCCAGCTGGTCCTCATGATAATTACTGGATTACCCTTTCTAATTAAGAAATCTGTAAAGGGGAGCTTAATAATTCATGGAATCACAATGGCACCATTTCTTATATTACTCTCTCTTTACCCATTTTGATTTTTTTTTTTTGTACCTCAGTGGCTCCCATGTGCTGGCATGGAGTCAGTAACACCTTGTTATTCAGAGTTAAAATGTGTTAGCTTGAGGCTTAAACATGGCCTTAGCATGTTTAAATCATGCTGAGCATATCACAGAGGCCATGCAGGCTGTTCCCGTTGATATATATTTGCAGCATAATGTGTGGTTTTGAAAATCAATGAGCAGTCCTCCTTTGAGAGCAGTTGTGACCCTCATCTCACTACTCCATAAAAATAGTGTATGGCCATCCTGCCACAGAGGTGAGCCACATACAGACACAACATATATGGAAGTACTGTTGCCAACCCGGGTCTTTTTGTCAGTAAATGCCAGATACATGAGGTGTGTATGAAAAGGATATCAGTTACACACATTCACATCGGAGTCCAGTGTAAGAAGGACCTTCTCTTGTTGGCCACTGCCTTACTTGCCTATACTTTTTCATTGTCAGAAACAGATCCAAAATATATATCAGTTTTGCCACAGGATAATTTTAAACTATTTAGAACCTGCTTACCACCAAGACCTTATAATTTGTACCTTTAACAGGATCGTTATCCTATGTACACATAATGAACAAAACTTAACAATGACAAAAAAAGTAATTATTGATCATGTGCAAATGTAATTTCATTAGGGAACAATTTAAAATCGAAATGAGGACATTAAGTTTGGTGTCCTAAAATCAGACTTAAATGTATTAGTTAAAAATTCTAATCCAAATAACTTTATTTGATGAAATAACAGACAACACAAACATCTAAACAAGTTAACACCCAGAAAGAATACACTACACTGTATATGCACACAGTATTCATGATCACAATACTGTGCCAACACCATTATCAATAATCTAACAAATAACTTAAACTAATATAATAATAATAACTTAAAAAGAAACACTTCATATTGTCTTAGAATAAACTAGAAATATGTTTTGAATGTGTTGGCTATGGTATCTTTGTGTATTTCAGTGGTGTATGAGACAAAATAACTCTTCATATTCTTTATGGTCTTGGATTAGTTATACATGATTTCATCAGGTCCAATTTGAAATCTCTTAAAGAAGGAAACGCAGGTCACTCAGAACACCATCCAACAACAGCACTCAGGCAACAGCATGCATGCCCACGTTTGTCTCCTGTATCTGTGAGGACATTCTCAACTGCCTGTGGGTATTTGTAATGACCCAGTGACAGCATTTCTCTGTTGCGGTGCTCAACGAAATGAATAACTCTGACCAGCCAGGAGAGAAGCAGAGAGAGAAGGCGAGTGAATGGTCGTTGTGTGTGTGTCAGCAGTCTTTGTATGTATCTTTTGTGGGGAGTGGGGCTACATGTCACATCTCCTCAGACAGTATAGCTCCAGTCCCCACCGGCTACAATCTACAACTGCCCAGAACCCCAAGGAGGCCGGGTGCGCTGCATATGTGCCAGTAGCGCATAAAATGTGTCTCCACACTGTCCTGTTTGGACAAGCAGGCCACTTGTTCCTCTGGTCTAGGCCTCAAAGTCTGTCATCATGGGAACACTGGGGAGCCAATAAAATCAACCTATGAATCCTGTCAGGAGGAGATGGCAACTGTCAACCATGTAGTTAACTCCCAGAAGTACAGATTTACTTAGTTATACCCAGACAATCTTTAAGGTGTAGCTTTTGGTGTGCTGTATTTTCATAAATATAACATTTCTCCATAATGGATATAGATTCAGCATGATGCATATGAATTGTTCATCCGCATACATATGAATTATTCAACAGTATGATTCGTTTTGCCCTTTTTTTGGGTTCAACATGCACTGGAGGGCATAGGGGGAGGGAAATTTTTAAGTCCCACTCAGGTCCTGGCACATTTTCATTTAGTCTCTCCTTCTCTGCAAGTTGTCTCTGCATATATAGTTGGACGGAGTCATTAAAATCTACATGCAGTTAATGGACTTTTTGGCAGGAGTTGTCATTTTATAGATGCAATCCTGAGAGAGCATTACTTTGTCTGAGTGTCTCGTTTGCTAATCAGTGAGGTCAAGCATCCATCTGGCAATAGTTTGATGTTTCTGGTTTGTTAAAATATGTATTGCTTTACCAGAAGGACAAGATTATTCAGAAGAATGAAACTGTAAAATGGTGCTACAATTTGGAATAAATACAACTGTTAATCATGAAAAACATTATACATTATGTTGGTGTAATTCAGGGGTGGAGGAGGTATTCAGATCCTTTACTTAAGTTAAAGTACTAATGCCACACTGTAAAACTCCATTAGAAGTAAAGTTCTGCATTGAAAATGATACTTAAGTAAAGATATGTACAAGTATATTCAGTAAATTGTGTTTAAAGTATGAAAAATAAAGACACATAATGCAGAAAAGTAAAATGTCCCCTGTGAATTTTATACTATTTTATCATTAGATTATCATTATCAGGTGGAGCTGACAATTTTATATAGGACTGCAACAAATTATTTTCCTTATGGATTAATCCCCTAATTATTTTTTCAAGTTGCCAGTTTGACTGGATGTTTGGTTTGTAAAATTTCAGAAAACAGTGTTCGTTTTGTTTGTTTAATGAAAGAATTACAAGGAAGAGTACAACATTCTCACATTGGAGAACTGGAACCATGAAATGCATTTTTACATGAAAAATTACTTAAACAAGTGTCAGTAGCTATTGTTGCTATTCATTTTCTATCAATCAACTAATTAATTAATTAACTAACTGTTTCAGCTTTACTTGTATAGGTACGGTAGTTTACTTCATAACAGACTTCATATTTTAAAAGCTCTCCATGTGTTTGGTTTGCAGAAATCTTAATTTGTAAAGTAACCAGAAACAAAAACAGTAAAAAGCACAATAGTTAAATGTTAAATGTTTTCTTATAAGGTACAGTACCTGAATAAATTTATGTATGTTACATTCTACCGCTGATGTAATTTGACACAAGATTTTTTTATTGTCTCAGTGACTAGAAATCAACATTCTAATATCAACATTTTAATTTTAGAACATAATGGCATGCAGTGATGCATCTGTTTTCAAGAATATTCCTCTCAAACCTATATAGTCATACAGAGCATTTTATTACAGACTAATGCTTTAAAAGTCTCAAAATGTAAATCAAATCTGTTAAACTTCATTCACATTCACATTCATAATTAATTCTAGAAGGGTCTGTGTTATGTTTTTCACGTAGGCTGTGTTGAGGGGGAGGCCTTACAGGAAAACCTTACAGGATAGCAATCATTGGAACCTTAGCCCCACTGGTAAGCAAGCCATGCTTCCTGTATAGGGCCCCAGAGGATTCAGTGTGCTAATTATTTACTGAAGCAGCAATGACTATCAAATGAGACCCTGTGTCGAGTCTAACTGTGAGGGGGTACCCTGACATTGTAACCTGGGTAACATGCAAATAGAAGGAAAGAGGGGGAGGGCAAGAAAGAGAAGGGGGAGGGGGAGCAAAGGGTGTATAATGGTTAGAGTGCGTTGGAGGAGTCGAGGTTCACTGGTGAGTCAGTAGAGGTGGGGTCATTGAGGGGCACAGCAACAGAGTATTAGATTTCAGATGCATATGAATGACCAACTGCTGGCTCTGCTCTAGCTTTAGGGGGAAATTGCATGGGCTCCCTTTGAGCTGCAGTTTTGAATCTAGATTACTGCCTGACTTAATCCTGGGGTGGGCAGGTAGGGGGTCATGAATGTCTGCTGCTGGTATCATTAAATTAAAGACTTGCAGAGTGTGGGGTGCCTTTCCTTAACTGAGTTTTATTACAATTACAATACCATGTTACATGTGCCGTGATCGGACCCAGCATGCTCAATGGTTGGCACTATGCTCACTACCAGCTAAGTTTCAAACAAAACATTATATGAGCTCACAGTAAAAAAAAGCAATAACAACAACAACAAAAAAAAACACGCACACACGATCCCTGACTCCAAAAACGGGGGAGGGGGTAAGGCTGTGATCTCAAATCCATGCATCTGGGAAAAAAGCCAAACAGACTTTCCTCAACAGATACACACATGCCATAAGATTGCACTGAGCTCTACTAATACACCAAGATCCACTCCATTTGATTACAGGGCAACAACATTATCTGGTCAACAACAACATAAACACATACTGAATGATCTAAAGCTATAAAATCAAATTAATAAAAACACACACTCCCATAATCTAATCTGGATTAAAATGTGATTTTGATTTACCACTAACATGCTGCATACATTATGGCCCATTATGACAAGTTGGACTAACATGATGGGCTTTAATGCCCTTTTTCTTATTGGAAAGTGCAAGGGCTCCCACAGCTGCTGTAAAGCTCTAAGATAAATATCTAGCCTAGAGTCGCAATTAATTCCAAACAAGGTTATGTAAATCCTAAACTGACCACAATCAGGCCAACCAACTTGTGGGATTCCTCTCTAAACAGAGCGAGGCATCATTACAAGTTGGCTCTAATTACACTGAGCCCATCATTGTGGCTTTTTTTTTTTTTTTACTGAAAAGGCTCCATTTATTTTCTGTCACACATTGAGTGGTGCAAACAGAATGTCCACATTGCACACACTGAACACCCCAAATCTGCAAAATGTCATGAAGGACACCCCATTCAATTAAGAGTTGGGTTTGAAAAGGGAAGCAGGTGTGCAATCGAGTTTCCTGCCCTCTCACCAGCTAATTCACATGACTGATGCGCGACCTCCAGCAGCTCCCCACAAAAAAAAAAAGAAGGACCCTCTCCCAATGAGATCTCACCACGTGTCAGGACATATTCTGGGAGGAGTGATGGAACTGTTTGTTTCTGTGTCGACGAGACAATAGCACCGCCAGCTTAAACTGCTCCCGACAGCCTGCTGTGTCTGCTTTCAGCTCAGTAGCTCCCCCGAACTTATTTTTAATGTCTCTTTGCCTTTGCTAAATAATGAAAACCTGCAATGAAGTTGTGAATGGAAAATTAGGCAGCAGCAGACCGTGCAGGTTACTTGCTTCCAGCTACACACTTATTATCACTTACACCGCCTGTTTTGTATCCAAGCCACATCAAGTTAAATGTGAGTTTAACTCTGGTTCATATGAACAGCAGTTATTTCTGCTTGCTTCTGCCTCTGTCTCTCTCTCATGCACTCCCTTCGAGAGTGTGTGTGCACATGTGTGTATCTGCCAGAGTGCTGAAACACCATGAGGGAATTGGACCTTTGCCACCCCCCACCCCCTTTCTCCTCACAAATGTGAAGGGATAGTAAATATCAGTGCAGCAGATGGGGCCGATGCTCCCTCTCTGCCTTCCTCCCATACACAGGGAGTGCAGCGAAAATGGATAGCCATCAACAGCAGCAGGAGTCGCCCCAGGCCAAGACTGGAGTAGAGGATACAGGGACTGGACTGTTGCTCAGGCAGACAATTTTGCAGACATATCCCCTGACTATAAGCAATGGAGCTTGCAACACTAGGAATGAGTACTTATAGGTCATTATATCTAAGATTTCATGGTAGACACGCTTCCCAGAAATAAACATGTAGTTTTGTCATCTGGATTCATAAGATAGTAAATGATATTTATGGTCCAAATGCCTTTTTACCTGTTTGGATCATAGCGTGTGGTGCAAGCCATGGGTGTCATTTCAATACTCTGTCACACTGTTGGCAGGATATGTAAGGCACTGGCGGCGTCTAACAGCATGACATGCTTGTGTAACAGAGCAGGAGAGGGGCTTGCTCGAACAGAAGGGGTGTCAACACCATCCCGATCTCACACAGCAGATCTGGAGCAGATACCATAAATCCTGTCCACTCGTCAATTAACAGACAGTAAACAGGTTTAAATTTAGGCAAGCAGTGTATCAGTACTCACATAGCAATATCAGACAGCTTCCCACTGGGAGAAGAGGAGCACATGTGGATCAATGATGACACAACATGGAATCTTACTGCGCAGCAGCATAAGCTAAACAGTGATGTAATGCAACTGAGCTCACTGCATGAGAGTAAGCGCGGAGAGAAAAACAAGATGAGAGGGAATCATAACTGGCCTTATTATTACTGGATTTAACATCAGTAGACGGAGACAGAGACGAGGTCACAGAGGATTTTTGGCATTGGCACATTTCAGATGTCCACTTTGAGCAACGTGCAAATTGGGAGATCAACCTCCAGCCCTCAGTTCAGTAGCAGGGGTCTTTGTATAGGTGTCACGTACAGCATCTGACTGTGACATCCTGGGTGATATGAATGATTTAAACGCTCAAGTGAAGTGGAAATTACTTTCTTTAGACGCCACAAAAACCCTCCACCCCTCCACCACCCACCCCCCAGATTCCTGGGAGGACAGTATCTCACTCAGCTTCTCCTGAGCATTCTAGATATTCATTTATTTATTTAAAGAGGAAATAGAAGGAAATTTCAATGGGTCACTAATTTCATTTCAACTTGTACCGCTGGCATTAGCCTTGAGCAGATATTTCTGAGGAACACAAAATCAATGTTGAGCTTCCATTGGGAATAGCCCTGGAACCCATTAGCAACTTTGACCAATAGGTCAGGTAAAGTAATAGCTAGATAAATGTTTTATTACAGATTTGCAAACTGACTTAATGGGGGGGCTAGTACCTATGCAGCCATGCATGGCAAATATTCATCATTGGATTCTATTGCTGTAATGAACACAAATCTTTCAGTGGCCTGGGCCTCCGGTTCTTTATATATGATCTGTTAAAGGTGGGTTTCTCTAACCAGGTCTCAGAGGAGACAGAATGCTCTATCTATGGTCCCCTAAGGCATACAGGAGGCACTCAAACACTGTGAAGATGTTATCACCTTAAATGAATGGTTTGTTATACTAATTGTATTTTGTATGACATCATACTTGGCTGAGATGTGTCGTCCTATTGTTCATCTTTCCTAATATATAACTTTTATATCAAAGCGCTTACATACAGTAGCCACAGTTCTGGTCATGAAAACATCTTTGTAGCTCAGTCTGAATCATAACATTAATCAGTTCTGGAGTTGCAGAATCAAGCAGTATCAGGATTATTTTTGTGTATGCAAGGTATGCAATCCATTCTTATTTCCACAGTATATTTTACCCACTTCTGTTTATGTTTTTCTTAAGATGACTTAAGAGGTTCTCCGTACTTGTCATCCAGTACCGCATATCTGGTTGTTTTGTGCCCTACCAGCTGTTTACTTGTGTTTTTTTTTTTTTATAAAATCTGAAATCCCAGGTGGAAATCAGGCACTACGTGATAAGAGAGAAGAGCTGTGGTACAGTACTCAAGGACTTCAACTGACAACCACTGGAATAATTATTTTAAGCCATGTTTACAACTCACACTGACCTAGTACCCTGTTCCCTATACACATTTACCCAGTGAAGTTATGACAGATTAGTGGACTTTGGCCATTTAGACAAACCCTTAGAATTTACTTTTCAGAGATTGAAGAGTATCTGTCGGGAATAAGTGCCTTTGTTTATCCCTGAGTGAACATATGTCACATTCAGACAATTTTTCAGCCTTCTGTTCACACAGCTCTCAAGCCGTTTTGTGCTACTTTTCTGAATGGAAGCCAGACACACTGGGAGCTCCCACACACTGTGAAGAGCAGCTCCTGTTTCCAGCTCCGTCTCCAAGGAGACCCCCCAAGCCCACCAATCACATCGCTCAGCGCAGGCAAGCGGGCAATTCAATTTCTTAAAGCCGCAGTATCCATTCTTTGTGAAATGAAGTTCACAGCAGAAAACAGCACATTTTTAAAAACAGGGACAGTAAAGCACCTCAACACTGCAGTTTTAAAGTTTTCCTTTTGTTCCTTTTTATTAAATGTGAATTCACATGTTAGTTTGAGCCCATCCATTTCAGAGTATCCGCCTACATACAAAATAGGCATCATTCTGTCATCACATCCTTTTCAAACGCAACACATAACACATTTGTGTACATATATTCACAAACTGAAAGGACAGTCGATGGTGGTAGGTACTTATTTATTAAAAGATGAGTCAAAGACAGATTCACACTTGGAATGTGAATTAACTACTGCCTAGAACTTCCCAAAAAATGTCTTGGCATATAATTAGGCCATATTCCAAAACCTTTTTATCAAACAGACTTCATATGTAAGACCCACATAAAAATAAACAATATCTGCTTTTTTTAAGTGCAAGAAATAAAAAATACAGGTTTATGGTTAATGTTTTAAAAAAAGAAGGCAGTCTTCAGTTTTAAAATAAAGTTTCATTTTATGAAACAGGACTATGGAATGTTCTTTTTTGCTTGCTTGTCAAACTAATGCCAGACCACCACTGTATCAGACTATGCCCTTTTCTCAGAACTCTTTATCCTTAATTTTCAGTCAGATTCAGGCTGTTTGGTGTCAGATATGCCCATTTTCCTTATGAGTCAAATAACATTCAAATTGTGATATTAATCTGTTTATATAGTATGCATCACACCATGAGGCCATATTATATTGTTTTGTATCAGTTCCAGCTGATTTGTTTATTTTTCTGCCTGGAGAGGCTTCAGCATCATAACATGAAATGATGTTGACAGTGCACAAGTCTGTTTTTCCATCACTTGCTACAATTGTTGATGGTCTGTATCTTAAGAGTATATATTGCACAAAAAAATGAGAAGGGGGAAAAACAGTATGTGCCATAAAAAATACCAAAATCCAGTTTCACACCTGCGATTGGGACCCATCCACATATCACGAGTATGATATACATAAACTCCTAACTTTACTATATTACAGTACATATACAATCTTGAAACTAGTTCCAGCTCTGAGGTATGTGTTCCCCATGATGCCATTGTATCGTCTACAAATACTCAACAAATCTGCTCTACAACTGTACAAAACCTAGTTTGAAATCACAAGGCATTTTTGATGCAAGTCTTAATTTAACTTAATCCTTAAAACCAGGACTCCCTTGCATGCTAAAAACAAATGATAAAGGGAAGAAGTGCCTGAAACTCACTGAAAGCACAGTAAGAACATTCCCTTTTAACTGTACAAAAATATGCCTGAAAATATCTTACTTTTCTTTTAAAAAGATGAGGTCTGTTATGTATCAAAATGTTTCCTCCACACCTGTATTCTGTAGAGGTTTAGGCTGCTTAAATTTCCAAACCAGGAGGTAAACTGAATCAGTTACAAAAAACAAACAAACATTTGCGGCATTTAGAAATTACATAAACCGTTGTAAAGTAACATCCTGAACAATTGTCAGTTCACAGATTTGCTTTGAGTCAGTCCACAGTCCGTTTTCAGCTCCCTGCAGTTTTTGTTTTTAAGAGGATAAGATGCATAGAAGTTCACGTATTTTTCCCTTTGTGGTCCATTTAAGCTGAACAGTAAATGCAGACCTACTGGGGAAAAAATCCATAAAACCCTGTCATGCTGCCAGAAAAAAACGTCTGCAGACTTTGCTTTTTTGCTACCAGCTTCATAAGCATCTCATTCCTCAAACCTCACCTCGCCTCCTGGTCCTCCACCTCCCTCCAGGACCCTTCAGAAAACCCACAGGAGGCAGGGCTAGGGACAACTTGACCAGGACACATATATAATTTACTTTCTCCCTTCTCTGTTATTACTAGAGGAACTTTTTTTCAGTTCAGTATGTGAACACCAGGTCGGAAAAGTTCGCCTCCAGCCAGTCCCCGGCAATCATCTCACTGAGTTCTGGCGTGCAATAGTCTGGGAATTCAAAGTGAGAGCCCAGGCTGCCCTCGCTGAACGAGTCCAGGTCCTTATCCACAAGAGACAGGGAGAGGTTTCCTGAATTGGGGTTGCCCAGCTCCGCGCCTGGGCCGCTGGGGGCGAAATTTAAACTAAAGTCAAACAGCAAATCGTCCGCGTCCTCGCCGGAAGAGGAGCTGCTGCTGGAGGAGGAAGAGGAGGACGTGGAGACCGACCTGGAGGATGCTGGTGAGACGGAAGCAGTGTGCAATGTGCTCTGCTTGGTAATGTTTTTGATATTGTAAAACAGTCTGTTGTTGTTCCGCACTTCTTCGTACATGCTCGTCCCCTCGGACTCGGCCGAGGAGCTCAAAGTTGGGCTCGCGGGAACTTTGGCTACATTGTACGGCCTCAGGCGCTCCTCGTCCCCTGTCTTAATCCCCATCCGGTAGTCCTCCTCGTAATCGTCGTCATCGTCCTCATCGGTGAGCTCACTTTTTACAGTCTTTGCAACTTTTAAGCTGGGAAACGTGCAGTCCTCGCCGTAGCCGTGAGAGGACTTGGAGCCGCTCTTAGTCTTTATCTTTGAACACTTCTTGCTGGGAGTCTTTGCAATTTTACCGCACTTCTCCGGAGACGGTGCTGATGATTTTGAACTGTCGAGCTTTGGTTTTTTCTTGGGTCTGTACTTGTAGTCGGGGTAGTCGGCCATGTGTTTTAGCCGCAGCCTCTCGGCTTCTCTGATAAACGGGATTTTTTCGCTGTCCTTGAGCATCTTCCACCTCTTCCCAAGACGCTTGGAAATCTCTGCGTTGTGCATGTCAGGCGACTGCTCCATAATCTTTCTCCTCTCGATTTTGGACCACACCATAAATGCATTCATGGGTCTCTTGATGTGACCGGTGGCTGTCTTGCACCAGTCCGGGTTTATCGGTACGGGGCTGCATGCCATAAATTCACTCTCCTCCGAATCAGTAGCCTCCCTAGACATGCTCCCGTCCGTCTCGCTGAGGTCTGTGTGCTGCACCATTGTCCTCTGTTCCAAGTCACTTCGTGTCCGGACGCTGCAATGTCTCTGCAATGGGCCCCCACTCTGCCAAGACGGCTCAGCTCTCTGTGTTTGCGCCGTTTCGTCCGCGTCCACTGCCTAATGTGTGTCTCAAGCTCTGCACTCTTTTTCCAGAGTTACAAACTGCCTTCTTAACTAGTTATCAGCTTTTTCATGTCCCCTGCGTCACAGACAGCCATCCAATCAGGCCCCTTCCACTCCGCCCAGCAGACTCCATACAAGACTCCCCTTAACCCTTTTATTCCTCCCTCCCGAGCTCTCATTGGAGTGGAGGTGGGGATTTGTGGTACACAGTGTCTGGGGCAACACGCGGGGCGAGACAGGCATATTAAACACGCAGTTTAGCACTATGCGCTCCTGAGATGAACATCACGCACCAAAGCGCACATAAGACTACGGTCTATTCCCTTATTTTAAAAGTGAAGGAAGAAAACGCACAAGCGAGGTAGTTACTCTCGAGACAGACAGCTCTGTGCAGATGTGTCTGGAGGAAAAGATTCAGGCTATGTGATTATTTGCTTTTTTAGTACTCCCTTAGGTTGGATACTGAAGGTGGCGCTTGGACACTGTTGCAGGCGCCTGGATGCGTCGGTGCGTCTGCCTGCCTGCCTACTTGGTTGCTGTACAAGGATACATTTTAGCAGCTGGTAATGGCTTTAGAGGAAGACTCGTGGAAAACCTCGTGTATTTCGCAGATATATCTGAGTGGCCAAGTGTTATCACATTTGTTTGGGTTTGGCGTCGTTTCTTTCCCGTTTGCTTCCATGTCTCCATTTGAATGAAGGAAATAGGTCAGTAGTACATTCTGCTTTGCAGATCATGTTTGTAGTGTGAGATCACCCAAAACACATCTGCAACACCCCATAGACCCTTATTAATAATAATTTTGCTCCAAGGATACACTCATGCACACACAAATCATTTATTTCCTTGTAAAAACATTTCCAAATAAAAAATCTCTTTTCATAAATAAAACCTAGAATAATAAAGTACAAGCACATGCTATGATTTCTCATCCATTTGGGTTAATGCTCATGTAGTACAGAATAAAGCATGCCAGCAAAGCAATAACACTCATTCAGATGGCAACATTTGGCTGTGCTGCCTTGAGTTGAGCTCATACAGCCAGGCATGGATGGAAGGTTCCCTGCTGAGTTTGCTGTGTCAAGAGGCAGTGTAGCATCTAGCTGGCGTCTCCTGCACCCCTTCCGCTCCCCCCCCCCCGCCCCAGCTCTGTGTGGTAGCCAGCAGTGCAATTGGAGGCTGGGGCGATAAGGCGTCCTGCTTTTTCCTCTCAGCTCCGTCCCCTAGAGGGCAATCACTTACCCTTTTGAAACCCTCCCCCCACCAAGCCACTGTATTTTCCCCAACTGGGGCTTAAGAAGTGTCTCCACTGATACAGAGTGAAGCAGCTAGAAAGGCAGACAGGGGATAGCAGAGAGAGACAAAAAGAGGCACACGGGGGGGGAAAGAAGACAAGGCTAAGGAGACTGAGACAGTTTGAGGGGGAAAAGCTGAGAGATGGAGGGGCTCTTGCCTTTCCACCTTTGGAGAGGCAACCCCCTGTCTGTGTGTCTCTCTCTCAGACAGAGATAAAGCTGAAATGCTTTATCATGACCACCCTGTGCTGATTAAGCCTTATCAGATATATGTGTCGGAGCAGGAGTCTCAGGAGGCTGGCGCATGCACATGAATGTTTTAGTGTCAGTGTGTTTTGTTTCTGATGGATTGATTTGAGTTGTATTTGATCTGATCAGTGCAGAGGTTGGGAGAGGGGGTTATTTCAAATGAACTTATTGCATGGTATCGTATATGGGTAAAAGTTGCAAGCACATATTGACTGCATATTTGTGTGGAATTCTGGGAAATTGCCAACGTAGAAGAGAGCTAAATAACACTGTACTGTTGTGATTTCGCTAAAGGGTTTTTATTTCTTCACAAAAATATTTAGAAAATATTGATCAGCCATCTCATACACAAGTATAGTGTTTCCTGCAGTATAGTGCTTGAACCTATGCGATTTGTCCCTTTTCTATACATATCTCATCCCAGTCTGCTCCAGCCAGCCTTATCTCTTCATATGATGGTTTCATGCTGGACATGAATCACAAGACTGCTTAATGATGAGCATGCAGGGTGGCTGTCCTGCTCATTAGCATGGCTCATTATTGGCTGTGAATGAGGTGCTGGTGTCAGCCCATACAGCCTATGAGTCATCTTAGGGAGGGTCTCATCGCCATGCCTGCCTCACACAGATGCGGCAGTAATACACCCCCAATCACCTCCCTCCCAACCCCCCACCACCAACTGCCTCATTGTGGGATACAGAAACATGTTGCGTTTTCATTTCAGTTTCACTCTAGAGATTACATATGATTAAACAGTGGAAATCCAGAGAGCTGCGTTATCACGGTGTGATTTCTAATACCACATGCTTTCCAATACCCCAAAGGCAGATGTTTTAATGCTTATTTGCTGCTTTTTGGTGTCAGGGGAGAGGACATTTTATTCCAGAGCGATGGAGTGTTGAATTAAGTGATGGTTTTCATGTACGAACATTGAAAGAGGGTTTCAGGAGAAACAATTCCCTTCGCATTGCTTATCTAAAAGCCCCCCAAAGCAGCTGCTGCTCTCACAAAGGGCCAGCGAAGCGTTAGATCAATACTAACCCCGGCTAGAGGCTATCTGATGCTCAAAATGCATGGATCCATCTCCTCTGCATAGCCCCGAGACAGGTGTGGACTTCTGGAAGCCACAATCTGATGACTTCACAATGGGTAAAGGGGGGTGGCGGTGGTGGTGGGGGCTAAAAGTGCGTGGTGAGGAAAGGGGGGTTGTGTTGGTAGCACATAAAAACGCAAATTAACTTTTCACTTGACAGACACATTCGTGAGTATCCTGTAGATTCATGTTACAATGTTTATTGCCACACAGTGAATTGGTGTTTTTCCAGCCCATATAGTGGAGCCACTTAATGGTAATCTAGTGCTATGCATAGAATTTATGTAACAAGTTCCAGCAGTTCGCAAGTAGTATAAGGTAAAAGCCACCCTTGTCTTTTTTCATACAGACTTAAAGTCCTTTCTATCCAGGCTGTGGCTGGAGGTGAAACATAATATCAGTGTATTACTCTGAAGATTTATAGTTTGTACGTATGTTGCCAGTTACTGCAAGCCATTTCGTTGTCTGAACTTGTGAGATGACACCAAAATGAGCTATGTCAGTTGGCCCAGAATTCATTTTGCAGGCCGTCTGTCGCTTTGGTCTCATTCCTCAAGGATCATGCTGTCTTCCTCTTTCTCTCTCAAAGATAAGAAGACCTTTGACAATGAGGAGGATCTCACAGCAGTTTGGAGGTTGTTGTTTTACCACTTAAGTGTTTGGTGCCTCCAAGGCCATTTTATGCCCCGTTGTTGCTTAACATTCTCGACTCAATGCAAATGTATCTCCAGGGTGTCAGGTTGTTTGTTGACCTCCTTGATGTGGCCTCTGTCTCTCAAGGTCTGATGCTTAGCGGATACTTGAGACTGGAGTATCTTGTCGTGAATGTAAACAGCTGATGCTTGAGCACTGTGCTGGAATGTTTGTCACCCAGACGCACAAATACAATCAGAGGCCAAAGCTGCCGGTACCCTGTGTACATTTGTACTAGCAACAGCTCTCTACTCTACAAACACTATTCTGAGTCCATTCATGCACTGTGTTGAATTTTGTAGCGTCAAGTAAAAATTTGCTCGCAAGTTTTCCATTTCTTGCACAGTAACTTTTGCAAGGAAGAGAGGAAATTCGAACTGTTTTCTAAATAAGTAACATAACTCTATTTCTTGGTGGAAAGCAACTAAAGTTTCAGATACTTTCACTTTACTTGAATATTTCCATTGTATGCTATCCACTACATTTATATGTTGGTTATGCTTAGTTCCTTTGTAAATGCAGAACTTATGTTAAAATCTGACTAATTGCTACAGATGAAACATTAAATGCTGCTTACATGCTTTTACTTTTCATATTTTAAATACATTTAGCAGATAATACTACTTTTTCTTAAGGATCTGAAGACTTCTTTCATCAATCTCAACAGCCTCACCAGTAAACACTCACCCAATCACTCCAGCTTGCATTAAACCCTGGGGGAGACCATAAACTCTGAGGGTGATACATGAGGATCAGTGTGGGTGTAGCACACAAGTAAATTTGTAACTGAATACTTTGTCACTAAGGCAATTATTGCACTTGGGGATGTGAGATATGGGAATTAGACTTTTATTAGCTGGCTACACATAACAAGTCTTTATGCAGGTGACAACCGTTGAATTCTGTAAGAAAGCGTGAAGAGTTTCCTGCCTCAGTTCCTGTCTTTTCCTCTCACTCTGTCTCTTCACAGCACAGACGCAGCCCCACAAAGCGACGGGAATCCACAATGGCCCAAAGGAGATGACATCATCCTGGAGCAACTCTGGCTTACACAGTACAGTGTGTTCTACAGTAATCATATTGCCATGTCATTCTCCATAAGCTCCAGCCATTTAAATCCTTTAATTATATACTAGCAGCACTGAAGCGGTGTTTACTGTAAGAGTCCAGTGTACCTAGTTTTGTATTGTACATTGTGTCTTGTGTTAATAAACTTGTGCGGAGGAAGAGCCCTGCAGGCGCTCACGGCCACTGTAATGAGAGTGTGTTTAGTCTGGAGACTGTGTAGGACTAATGCTGATGGATTGTATGGCTGCAGGTCAGGTCTTGCTCTCACACACACTGGTGGAGACTGTGGAAGAAGCAAGGGAAAGTTTCATTTGAAAGATTATAAAAATATCATGTGTGTCAATCCAACGTAAAGTTATTATTCCCATAATAATGTGAGCTAGATGAAAAACTACACATCATTACCAGTGAAATACAAAAGGAGGAGGACGTTGTTTATAGTTGCTGGCTTTATGGTGGTGGAGTGGTTCATCAATAAAATTGAGTGCTGTAGTCAAACATGAAGCCAAAACAGCATCAATCTCAGAGAAATACATTTGTTTATCACATTTCACTCCAGCAGTTGATTTCTAAGAAGTATGGGACAGTTCCCACTATAGCCATGTGGCTCTGCTTCCCTGCTGACCAGCCCAGACTTGCCCCCGAACGAGATAAGATAGTGTTGACTATAGGCCACTCTGTTTGGATGGGTGAGGGGCCTCCGCTGTGTTTAAGGGGCAAGTATACTCCGTCAGAACTGCTTGTCCGATGGTCGAACAGCACCCACATACACACACATAATACACACACACACTTTCCGACTTCGGATTAGAGAGGTCTGTGTCCGACTAGTTCTGTAAGTTTCTGAAACCGACTATCTGACATTCACACTCACTTTACTCAGTGATTGGTCAGCTGTATGGAGGTGAGAATGGGGCCAGGCTTTGAACTTCTTTGAACTCTCCCAGCTCTCTTTTTTATCCTTTATCCACTTTTAATGTGAACAACCAACAGCAACACTATGAATGTCTTCCAGGAGAGACATTCTTAAAATACCTGCCGTTATCCCCATATTTAAACAATATTGCATCTCCCCTGTCTCTATGATGCCCAGCTTTTCACTCCAACTTCGATTTGACTTTTGACCATTTTTTTTCTTGTGTAATCAGCCCTTTAGTCCCCCTCAGTCGTATCCTGTGCTCTGAAGTTTTACTGGTTTATGATCTTTGCGCCACCAGTTGCATAGTGACAGTTCAAAGCAGCACGACAAAGTGAGAATCCATGTCCCGTGGACAAATCTACGTTCTTAAGGTTGTATAATTAGTAGGTAGGATAACCCAGAATTATAATCAGGGATTGTTAGTTTTATTTTTCTCTTGATGGCTTCCCCACATGCTTTTTATTGATATTTAAGGTTAATTATTGACTGTAAACTGTCTTAAACTAAAATAATGATTGCACATTGACAATTGTAACCCACAAACTAGTGTCTAATCTGTCACATATTGAGCTCTGTGCATGATCAAATTCATTTATATTGCCATTACCATCTTCCAGCAGGAAGAACCACAGGCGTGTATTTCCAAAGGCAACTTACTAAAAGAAGTTTTTATCCTTTAATTTTGTTTGATTTGCTGAAACCAAACCTAACACAAAGAGTGTATATTATTCAAATTAATACCAGAATACTATGGCTTGCCTGTCCATCATCAGTAGTGTATTACTTTTCCTCAACAGATAAATGAAAGGGATTTAATCACAAGGTGGGAAGAAAACAGCATGGCGAAAATCATCCACATCAATCAGACTTTAACCTTGAAAACAAAAACAAGAAGAAATGTCCCCATGGGGAGACAAACACCTCAAGCAAATCTGAGCATTCACTCTTGTTTGAACAGTGACCAGATAAGATAGCTCAAAGTTATCAGCACAAGATGAATTCCCAGAGGAAACCCCAGGAGGGGTTTCATCAATGTAGTGGGAGGGAGAAAATCAATTCCTCAAACCACATACAGTGACAAATAACCACCTAAAACTGAAGCGAAATTAGTTGGACCTGCTACAGCTTTGTTCAGTCAAAAACCAATAAGTCTAAAAAGGAAAAAGACGCAAAGCACCGTCATTCCTGTGTGATGATAAAACACAGCAAGTAAACACTGTGCAACTTTGTAAACATAATCATAATCATGTGGGCTGGAATGAAAGCACTTGTTTTTCTAGTTGTGGGGCCAACTCAGAAAGAAGAGGCTTTGGCCTTTTCCCCATACTCATTCATTAATTAATTTCAATGTAAACATGAGAACTAGCCAGCATTAGAGAAAGTATTGTACATTGCATGTAGATATGAACTCCTTTAAATACCAGCTTAAGTCTATAGAGAAGGTCATTTCAATATCAACCTTTATATGCAGGCTGAATCACAAGTAAAGTTTTCCTCAAATATATTTATGTTCTCAGTGTATGTCTGGAGAGACCAATGGCACCACAGAAAAGGAGAAAACTTCAATAGAGTCTTGTGACTTCCTTTTTACTTTGCATTACATATGCACATATAGACTAGTATTATCCTCAGCATTCCATCCATATCAGAGCCTCAGTATGTCCTCTCCATATACTGACTCACTGCCCTTTCCTTCATGTCTCTTAAGGATTTCTTAGACAGGCTTCAAGAAAGACTTTCATAAATGTCCTCTTTTGCAAATCCTCCACAACCCTCTGTATGCACTGAGAGCTATCTCTACCGCAACAGTAAAGGTCATTGGAGGAGACTTAGGGATATGGAAAGGCTAAGCTGTGTACATGGGGGAGTGTTAAACAACTATCTAGAAAGAATCAATAATAGAAGGTTTGATAATGAGTGTGTCAAATCACAGTCACAGACTAACTCGGGTGTGGCAAAGCTTAATGCTTTCATCAAACTTTGGTTTATTAGGTGTCTTTACAAAGAGAACAATTAAACATCTGGAAGTTCTAGATTATTGTACAAAATATTCAGCTCTTCGAGTGTTAGATAGCAGCATGAATGGACACTGATTATGTTAAGATGTGTGTATGATTTTCTCTACTGATTATGTTAATGTGTGGAAGTAATCTACTTCTTTGAACAAATGAAGCAGGTTTTAAAACCGCACATAACGTATGACTACAAATTTGATATTGTCAACACAAAATCTCCTGTTTATTATTCCAGTCTCACAGGGCCTTTTTAAACTGAGTTCCAGTGTCAATAGAGGAGCTCAGGATTACACGTTGAGAGCTGTAAGACAATTCAGATAAGTAACAGGAAAGCAAAGTTTCGAGAAAGAATGAATTTAGTCATAAAAGTGTGAGCGGATTAGCGATTCACTTATTTCCAACATTTCCTCTTTGATACGTTCCTACACTAATCTCATTATAAGTGTCTGTCAAGCATACATGACAATTCATTTTAACAAGGTAGACTTTCCTGCTCCCTTTAAATTCACAGCCTTCTTCTCAAATGAAAATACATGAGAGGTTCCACTGGAACAGACACAGCCTAACAAGGAAAAGAGAATAAGGCTCAGCACTTTTGATCATTTCAAACCCCGACTAACAGAAATATTTTAAATGTGAATGTGTTTTCCTTGGAAATATGTTCACTGTGACCATTACATAGTTTAATGACCTAAGAGGCTCACAGTTGGTGCCCGGAGTTTTCCTGGTGAGAAGTACCCATAAAAATCTCCATTCAATACATATTCATGCTGCACTTTTATTCCTTTATATAGTTTAGTGTTTGTCTCTTCACAGTGAATCAGTGCTGTGAATTCTCGTTGGTGACTTTTAGGCAAAAGCCTGCTTCTCATTTTTCACATCAGGAGTTTTTAATCCCATCAAGATCATCAAGGTCATTATTATCTGTTGTCATGAAGAGTTGTTATTGTTCTTTCGTGTCATTACATAAATATTACAATTTGCCATGAAAGTATTTGAAGAAGAAAAGGGTAGCTCATAAAACATTGTTTTCCCGGTAAACCTGCAGAGGAAGCAACACATAATTAGTGTCTTGTTAATTGGGGAGAACCATTATAGTGTACTTAGTGTGATGCTAGAGTAAATTGTTTGCCAGCAGAACATAATGATTTTACACTGTGAATGTGTTTTTGTGTAAGAACTGCCTCCCCATTTCTTTTAACAAGAAATGTGAAAAACATCCTAAGGCATAATTTTTGAACTACTTTTATATAACAAGCTGATTGCATAAATATTATAGTGGTTTTCTATCTTCAGCCTATAGTGCGGCATCTCATATGAAACTTTCAAAGGCACACTAGCGAAGGTGGCTATAATACGCTTCAAACTAAATGTCAACATATATCACGACCCCTGTGATCTCTATCTGTCCATCACTGGAGTAATCTTACCATTGTGGATAAATACTCTGAAAGGTCTTAAAGCACCAGGAAGACCAGTACCTTAATCATGGCTAATCCATGGCAGCTAGGCATGTCTTGGGGGGAACACAGGACGGACACATCACCCCAATTAGCAGTAGCTATAGCTTTAAAACCCTGTCATTAGGAGCCCATAACCTTCCTGTCACTCACCATAGCTGCTGCAGCCTCTACTTAGTGCACAGTTAAAAAATTTTCATATTTATGCCCAACAGTCATGTAGATTTAAGCACAAGGTAGCATACACACATGCTTACTTGCACCCTTAAGTCAGACACACACATGCACGTAAGCAAATACGCTTACACCTCGATAATTTCAGAAAGTAAATGGTGATATAGGAAGTCAGTGCACATATACTATTTTCTGCGAGGCAAATTGGGCAAATGCCATGTTGCTTGAGGGTCTATAACCTGAATAGGCTGATTTATGTATGACATTCCTTCAAGCATTAATATGAATAGATACAGAGTGTTACCCGAGCATTATTTTCAATATACACTGTGGCTGACGTATTAGAATTATACCTTGGAAAGAAACATGCATTTCAGAAACCTTTTCTTTTGGTTAATGAATGATAGGGGAACATGTACATGCATTTTGAATGTCCATATAGCTATCAGCTCAGTATGCAGATAGGGTCCCTGGTGTTTTAGTGTGAGATAGTCTTTGCAGGCCTTTGCTGGTAGACAGTGGAGCATTAACTGTTATCTTGGCGAAAGCACTACCATTAAGCCTGCAACAATAAGACCAGGGTCAAGGATGAAGTTGAATGACAGCTCAGGATGAATATAATTTCCGAAGCAGCGATAAAGAAGGCTCTTGTACTCACACTAAAAAAGCAGAATAATTTTTTCACCAGGTTGTCTGCTCCTACATATTTTCATTCTTTTCTCCGTTCCCGAGTGAAGAGGTCAGATATAAAAGAGGACAATGACCAAGCTAGTGAGATTGATGGTGAGGATGAACAGGCCAGCGGAATCTCGGCTAAATCAAAGCTATTCACCGTTAATGAAAATAAGAGAGAGACCGCACTGTAAATCATCTTACGGTCTAATGTATTAGTGATAATGAATTCACGCTGCCACATTTAACCTTAGTTTTGCAATTCATTATATTTGAGATTAACAAGGGAGGGAACTTAAGTGAACTGTCTGCAGGGAATTACAGCTGGGGCCTCATTGTCAATCAAGGATTGTGTTCCGATGTCTTTCATTAGGGTTGGAGGAATTAAATAAGACTTTCTTTTAATGGCGAATGGCTCTCCCATTTAACACTCCTCTTGCTCTCCCAAGATAGTTAACTCTTCATTACCCAAATTAAAGGCATCCATCTCTGTTGGCTCCTGCCACATTGCCATGACCTCTACCTGTCAAAACTTTCATGTAAGCTCTTGAGTGATGGATGATACCCCCGAACCCCATTGTCAAAATTATCCAGTGACTGTCCAACCCTCTCTGATCCATTCAATCCATCTCCCCAGGCAACTTGCCACCAGTCATGATTTAACAATGAAGCTGAGGCGCTAATTTACTCTCATAGAAATTAGAAACTACCTTTTAATTATATGCCTGGGAGTGTTCTAAGAGTTCACCAGGATCACCCCCAAAGCTTTTAACTCAACTTTGTGGGGGCTGATCATTTATATTCTTCAAACGTGTTATTTCAGGGGTCGTTCAACATACCCAGGACCAGGGGGAATTTGAGAAACCTTCAGGAATAGGGAAGAAGGAAACTGTTGAAATCAGTGTTTTTTGAAGGTCAGAGCTGTTGTTAAAGGGATGATAAGATTAAACACTTTAACAGGTAAATGCAATGATATGTTTCTGAAAATGTGTTTACCAAGTCTGACCGAGTAAGAATTTGTCATTGACTAGTGTATAGGGACTTGATCACAGATTTTGAAAACCTTAATATATGCATGTGGAGCTCTGATCAATAGGTGATATGCACTGTGAGTGTTACTGGTTCAGGTCTGGAATTGCATCATGCTCAACTGTTTACTGACAGTCTTTGTTGACAAAGGAAACACAGTTCTCTGAACTTCCTCCCTCTTTTTTCCTCTCTATTAGCATTACCTTCAGACACATGTAAATATCCAAACACATGCCACACGTCATACATAAAACATAATATAAATGGTCCCATTCTTGTCTGACCTCTTGTCCTCCTGCTTCTCTCCCAGACAGATGTAGATAACGCTCCAGACACACCTCACTTCCTGAGAGGAGAGTTATAGCTTCCTGGGAGAGGCACTGCCGTCCCCTGGAGCCCTGAGGAGTTCGACAGCTACCTATGGAGAGGGCACGTCTCTGACTTGTAGACCTGCGCTGAGGCTTCTCCTCTAACTTTGAGATCCTCCGTGTACCTGTCAAAGGGTCAAAAGGGTATGCTCACTGCAGACAACAGCACTGTGTTTGTGTGTCTGGGTGTGTTTGTATTTGCGTGTGTGCACATGTGTGTGTGTACGTGAGAAACACCCCCCCCCCCCACCCTTCTGTGACAGATGCCAGGCTGTTTATGTGTGAGGTGTGGGAGTGCTGGGTGGGCAGGTGGGTTTACACGCATGTGTTTGCGAGTGCATGTGTGAAGGGAAGTGTGTGTGAGTGAGTTTGAGCAGTAGTATAATGTGAGAAACTGCACTTGTCAGAAAGTGCAGACATGCGTGTGAATGTATTTGCATACATGGGCATATGTGTGTGCACTTGTCTGTACCTTCACACACTCAGTGAGTTAAATGGCACCAGGAGTCAAATGAGAACCTGTTACCAGGCTCCATAAACACAGAAACCCAAAACTGCTGTCCCAGAACCAGAGCATAACAGATTGGGGGGGGCGGCAGCCAAGCAAATGATGAGCTAATCGTTGCAAAGGAGGTGACCATAGTTGGTAACAGCTTATTCAGGATTATGACTCAATCACAGAGGCTTATGGCACTTAGGTAATTATTTAATCAAAGAGTGGACGTGTCAATAGAAGCCGACAAGAGATTAATTATAAGTCGGGGAGAACATCAACTCATTGTTTTTACTGGTCCTCTCTCTCGACACTGGCAGAAGGGAGAGTTGATGGGATCATTGAGTGACAGCTCTAGTGGAGCAGGAATAATCAGAGTGGTATAGTTAACACTAACCCCCCCCCCCCTAGCATGGATTGAGATCAATACAGCGCTATCCTTGATTAAAATGTTTAATTAGCTGTATTAAAGTGCAATATGAAGGAAGGAAAACGAGAGCATCCTTCCTCCTCTGTGTATGGATCAGTAGGGATCTTTAACATCAGCTGGTGTCATGAGCTAATTGTTGTTCTGTATCTGCTGCAGCCCATTACTGGTGGAGTGCTAAGTTCCGGTTATATTAGAAAATAAATAGTTTATATGATCTATCAGAAGTGTTTATACCTGGCCACATTAGAAGGTGGAGTGAGAAGAATAATAATGGCAAATGTTTTCAGACTTCAGAATCAGAATCAGAATCGGCTTTATTGCCAGGTATGTGTACGAGGAATTTGAATTTTGACTGAATTGTACAATACTCACGATGTGCTTACTTATACAATAATACAATAACACAACAATACAGTAATAAAATCAAACACAGGCTACAGTGTAGAGAACATATACACACTATGAACAAGAAAGATTGAGACAATAGTGCAATGAGCAGAGTGTAAAGGATGCAGGAGTAAATTATTATTTCCGTTATTCTTGTTATTATTATGTACATGTTGGAGGTGGATGTGATATACAGGTACACATACACATACAAGCATACATGTACACATGTACACAGTGTGATGGAGCACAGTGCAAAGGATGCTGGAATAAATAAGTATTATGTGCAGGTGTTATGTACATGCGGTAGGAGGATTTTGTATACAGTATATACAATATACTTTCTCTCCTTAAAGTTTTTCATGATGTTATACTTGGTTCTTCACATGCAAAGTGATTACAAACATAATTCCAAGAATGAAAAAAAGATAGCTAGAAGTTCAATCCCTGGATCCTTTCTCACTTCCAAACAGTTGGTCAATCATGGCATGAAGTGGGTGTGAGAGTTGGCTTGTTGGTTTTTGGAAAGGTACGGAAGTGGTTGGACACAGACGCCCCTAATCCAACGTCAGAAAGGTATGGGTGTAGGGGGTTTCCAAAGCTATTAACTGAGTATACTGGCCCCTTAAGCCCTCTATGACAGCTATAGGAGAAAAAGCAGGCTAGTGGCAGCAAGACGGTGTATGAGTCACTCAGCCTATCCTTAGTAACCTGCCATTATTTATAGCAGATTCTAGGAGGATGAAAGGCACTTCAGAATTCTCTCTTAGTTATCTGCAACAGATTCCTATTAATAACTGTCATTTCTAAATGCAAAGGAGCTTTCATGTTGGCAGGAGTAACCCGATGGACAGTATCTTCATATCTTAGAGATTGCAATGATTATATACAGAATAGACCACTCCCAAACTACTACTCAACTTCAGACACATTACCTAAGGAAATGGCTAATTTGAGCAAAAAGATATGTCCTAAAATTGGTTTCTCACTGGTTCCTTGTACTTTCCTTGCTGATATGTGGAAGTTTAGGTAATTAAATGACTATTGTTTCTTCTCTTTCATTGTCTGGTATCAGTCATCCAGACATTTCACTCCTCTAACCAGCCTTCATCCAAAAGAGAAATGAAGCTCTGTGGAGCTTCACATATGCTGATTCTAGGGATTCCCCGCCATGTGTTTTATCCAGTCCTGCTGTTTTATTTGGCTGATGGGGAACAGGATGTGAGATTTACACCAGCAGAGAAATACAGGAGCAAGTTGAGACACAAAGATGGACATGGCGGTTAACTCCCTGATCGTGTCACCAGAGAAGAGAGATAAATGGTGAAAGGAAAACAAGCAAGGGGAAGCTGACTATTTTTCTTAAAGCTTCACGGAAGTTTCTAATTATATCCACACAGAGACCCATAACCTCCACTGAGACACTGACACACATTCACCAACATCTACACACGCACACACACACACACACACACACACACATACCTTTGCAGAGACCTAACCTTTGCTGGCCTTGCAGTCCCCTCCGAGCAAGAACCAAATTAGACGGTGAGAGAAACTAATGTCCCCCATCTTTGCTGCTGTTAAAGGCCAGTAATCTCTCATTTACACTGACATTAAGGAGAAGCGAGTTTCACTCTAACATGCTCCTGTCATTACAATAGTAAGGGGGAGAGAAGTATATGTGTATATAAGAGGTTGATTGAGGGCAGGGCTGTCATGCCTGGTACTATGGAAGCTAAGCCACAGAGCCCCCAGCCCAAGGCGGGCAGATGGTAGGGTGGGCAGTGAGGGGCGAGGGTCCCCTATCTCTAATTCTCAGCTGCACTTGTAAGATATGCGCTATGTATGAAATGTGTTGGCAAGGATCCACGTCCTTCAACTCCTTATGTACCCCTAGTGGCTCCACCCAAGCCAGCTGTGTCCATGTGAGCTCACTGGGCTCTGACAGCAGGGATCAAAACAACATGTGAACCAGCCGTGACACCGACCACCATCAAAACAAGTGAGCAGCCACGACAAGTCTCCCATAGCTACATCACAAGCAGTGAGGTGGATTTTGAGCGGCGCCGGGCATTCTGCGCACGTGTTTGCATCTCTATCACAGTGATGGGTAATGCATTAGTCAGTCATCGTGTCACACTGTGATGTTGCTGAACACAATTAGCTCTTTGAGCCGCAGTGCAAACCAAACATGAACCAACATGAACCTCAGAGCTTTGTATTCAGATCAAGGGAAAGCTCAAAGCTCTCGCAAACTTTGTTAGCTTTTTTTTTGAAAGTGAGAACACACACTTACACAAGCATACCTCACAAAGGCGAGAGAGAAAGACAGTGAATAAGCAGGAGACAGCAAGAGCGAGATGGAAAAATAAGTTTCAGCTGCGTGCGTGTATATTGATGGTTACCTTCCAGTCCACACGGGCCAAAGACAGGAAACCCGTGCCTTCCTGTTTGATTATATTGGAATAGAACAAGCTGAAAGATAGACACGGGATGGTAGAAGTATTAGATAGGCCTGCTTATTTTAACTTATGCACAGGTGTTCTCAATGAAGAGGCACATTCATGGACCCGTTTAATGCTGAGGGTATGAAAAAGGAGGGGGTTAAAAGAATAATACAAAAGAAAGAGGAATGAGGAAAACATCAAAGCCCCGACAGATGAAGTCTCAATCAATTGATAAATGCCTCTGGACTTAAGTTGTTTCCAGTTACAAAATAAGAAGGGTCATCCTTTGAAATCCTAAATCACTCTAATTGAAATGTGAAGGGGGGTTAAACTCATACGACCTGGATGAATTGCGTTAATGTATTTACCACATCAAAATCTATTGTCAACAAACCTCACTCTGCTTTCCTGTAGATCCAAACAAAAGTGAGAGAGCAAGACGACGTGATCTGAATAAGATGCATAGCACCGTAGCCCCTCAGCCCGACATCTTTCATGCGAGTGCATACACACACACAAACACGCACACACACTTTACTTCTGTCACACTTCGGCCAGTTCTTCTTGGCAGCGAGGTATTGTCAGTAGTGTTTGTGGGAGATTGGAACAGATAATCAGTTGTTTAGCTGTATTCTTCTTCCCATTGGAAAGAGATGACAGCTTTAGGCCATCTCTTAGGTCACGTATTAGAGGCCTGTTGCAGTACCTTGGTATCCACACATACACACACACACACACACACACAGTGTTGCTCTGTGCTGCACTCAGAGCAGATGGAGTCCTGAGTGACACGTCCTGGCAGAGGAAGGTTACATCATGTAAATAATGTGATACTCTGCCAGACTTTAATGACATCAGATTTTAATTCCACCTCTGTGTTTTATACCACACACACATTTGATCCAAGTATTTACTATGCTGGTTTGCATCTGTAAGCCCCAGCTGGCATTGAAATTATATTTATGGTAATTATGATCTTGATTATGACATTTTAACTTAATGTATTTTTAAGTTCAAAATGCTCACTCCCACACCGAGGTATTCTGCAGATATTCTCCACTTGACAGTGCAGCCCTGCTAACCATATGCCGTTGAAAACTGATTATTAGATTTGATTAATGTGTATAATATACAATTACTGAAATATAATTGAACACAGTGGTCGCTTTTGGCACTGCTCCCTGACAGTGGACATGTGCCGACACGACTAAGGGAGTTAAAAAGGGCAGGCAGCTGCAGAGGCAGACGTGCCTTCTGCTTGGGCCAAAATAATTTTATATGTTGAAAGTATATTTCACCGTATTGTTTACTTAAAAGTCCCCAGATGTTGTGAACATGTGGATGTTTTATATGGTAGTTAACAGCAGGTCACGCTTGGACTGCCACTCCCTCAGAAACAATTAATAAACCATAAACAGTCTAATGTCCTCTCCGTTGAGCATTAAGTTCATACTGCTTCCACACAGAGAAGAAAAGCAGTGAAAATCCGCTTTTGGTTCAGTGGGGGGGGGGTTCTTTTAACTTTTAACAACTCCTCTGCTGCGAAGCTGTAGCTGTATAAATAAGGTGGTTCATTTGACCAGCAATGTGGAGATGGTGCTGTGACCGTAAACTGATCATGGTGCTGAACTTCCTGACCCAGGTTGTTGTTGTTTGCTGCCATCCTCAGACACCTAATCCAAAATATCATTTCATGTGAGGCTTGTTCTAACATGATACAAGTAAATATAGCTGTTGTCTGGTGGCGTCTGGTCTGATTAGTGTTCCATGAAAGGCTCCATTGAGCACAGGAATCTGGTTTATGCAACACATCCAATTATAAATGTATAAATGGATGACTAGATCACAGCTTTGATGGCGGATGAAAAATTCAGAACACCAAACAAGCCTAAATGGGAAACAGGGAAATGGCTAGCTACTGTTAATGCTTTTTTTTGCACCAAATTCAATGGCTTGATCTTCACCTGTGCTAACGGTTAAACATGTAATTGCTTGTGAGGGCACAAAGCATCTGCACGAAGTAATCAAAAAAAAGATTGTTTGTATAAATATAGTCATCCCAGCCCCAGGAGCTAGCATTCTGGGTTTCATCATCATGCATGGCTTATTACCCAGGATCCTCTAGCAGGGGTGAGGGGGTCACCCAACCATCATGGGAAGCCATCACTGAGTAGCTGACCCCTCCTCTGGCCCCTACCTTTCATCTGTCTCTGTGATTAGTTTGCCCATGTGACAGATAGCAACAGAATGAAACGCCCCATAGACACCCTCTCGGGAAAGTAGCAAGATATATATACACGTTCTTGCTGCTCTACTAGTGAGTGCACTTTCAATTACAAGAGAATAGGTGGGCCTTTAGATGTTCACTACTCACAGCTCAGAGCTCTGCTAGGTCTGTTGGCTCTAGAGAGTGAATCCATCCACTTGGCTTCCACAGCATATCCGGTATCCTCTGGGTTGTCTCTTGTGTGATTGGTGTGTAGCTACCCTGCAGTTGCAGATGAGATTCTGCTTGATGTGGTAGCATCCAATATCCATTCAATCTAGACATTATGTAATAGACGGCTAACAGAGGTTCAAACTAAACCTCGTGGGCACTATGTCTTTCCAGCCAGGATGTGGTGCTTATACAGGAGGAAGTAAATTCTTACCAGTTTGAAGGTGCATTATTTTCCTTGAAAGATGTCACATAGTCAAGTTCATGACTTGAACACTGCACATCTTAGGCTATATTATGCAAGAAAATTATTAAGTGCATCATGGGTCTAAAGGTGCTCTTTAGACAACAGTTACCTTTGTTAAGAGTTGATTTCAAGATCTCTTTTCGCCTCCCACTTAGAGAGGTGTAGGCTGCGTGTTGATGAAGTCATCAGGGGGTGATTTGGCTGATACACGAGGAGACCTATTGCTCATCAGAAAGCTATCCGCCATGCTGATTGAGTCATATGTAGAGCCGCTGGGATAATTTGTCACAGGCCTGCCAGGTCAATGGACTTTGATTGGAACACGGTATGAACTCAAGGATTTCCACTGTGTCAAGTACTCTTATACCCTCAGTCTGTCTCAAGATCTTTCCTTTCGCCCCTCCACATTCTGATTCTCTCTTTTACGCTTTCTAAGTAACACTTCTGCCTTGTTTCTTCCCTTTGCCAGCTTGATCAAAAACTATCCATCTCTAGTTTGGTCTCTGAATTTCTTTCTGCTCTCTTCTCTCTCTGTCTCCCTATATTTCCCTGGCCTCTCCCTGGCCTCAGCCTGGGGGCCCGATCTGCTTGTTGAAAGGTAACAGAATCTTCCGGAATGACCCACTGAAATCGCTGGGTTGATTCACTGATGTTTCTGTCAAGGAGAAGCACAAAGTACCGGACTATATTTCCCCCCACAAAACTAAAGGTGTCCATTACAGTGAAGATCTGTGCAAAAAGGAAGAAAATAGGCGGACCTGAGCCTGACTGACCTGTTTTTAATGTGACAGAAAGAAAAGGAGATGAGTACATGACCCACGCACCACGCACAAAGGCACATACACAAACACATATTTCCAAGAAGAACAGAAACCTTGTCTAAGACACCTGTTCATTCTGCTGTTGAACTTTGAAACTTTGAAACATGTGGCTTAGCTGGGGAGCTGTAACTCTGCCAAATGCTTGAATATACAAGTTCAGCTGTGCACTGTAACTTTTAACACATCACAGTGAAAATCACAGCATTGGCACTCCTAAGCTGAGTAACTCGGTTCCCCTTCATTACGTTTCTCCAGAAAAAAAAGGAAGGGGGGAAAAAAAGAGAGAAAGACAGCTAGGTTTGAAAAGAGGGAGGAAGAAAGGATGTGAACTTGAATAACTTCCAGAAGGAGCATGGCAAAATACCTGCAGTGAGTTTGAAAAACCACACGATCTTTCATCTGACTGTTTTGGCATCGCCGGGTGGGAGCCTCGGCACTGACCATAACATAGGTATGCCTAATCCTCTTTCATCTACAATATCGCACAAAGGGAGTATCTGTCCGAGTGAAGAGGGAGATTCTGCAGACATAAAAGGCTGACTGGGGTGTGTTGCATGTCTGTACCAACATTGTCCTGGTCCTTATTATTCTTTGCACATAGCTGTAAGTCTAAACAAGACCCGCTTCCTGAGGAGGACTGCTGTGCACTCACGCTGGCCCTGGTGTTGTTCTGCTCCAGCGTGTGTGTGAGGGAGTGTGCGCTTGTGTGTGCGAGGCTGCTGCGCCGTTGAGATGACCCTCCTTTCTTTCTATAGGGGCTTTCACTCTGCAAGAGCTCAGGCCCTGTAAAGAGGGAGCCTGTGCTGGTACCTCTCTTAGTTTCTCTTTCTTGTACAAGCCTTCACTTCTCTTTTATTCTCTCTCTCTCTCCCTCTCCCTCTCTCTCTCTGCAGCAGCAGCAGCTTGAGTACTTCCAGCTGCCGACATTGAATACCCCCCCCCCCACACACACACACACAGACACACACACACATACACACACATACACACACACACACACACACACACACACACACACAATTGACCTACACACAGGTACAAACTGGTCCTCTATAGAACACATGTACACACACACACACACATGCACACATACCTCCCTCATTTAATGAAATGCCTGCAGTAGTTTCTTATGGAGTCTGCATTTGTCCTTCTCCCACCTTTATCATTTATGTTGTGGGTCTACATGTCTGCACGCACGGCGGACCCTTCGCCCTCATCTACCCTCTTGTGTATGTGCCCCCGGACAGGGTGGATATGGGTGATGAATTATTGTCCATATCCGTAATAGACTCTCCAGTCTCTTCAGAAAGGCTGTTTCACCGGAACTCACAGTACAGTAGGTAACTGGCCAGGAAACATCTCACAGCAAGCCGCTCTTTCCTCACACCGAAGAAAACTAAAGCAAAGCAAAACAAAACAAACAAAAAAGGCAAACACAAGGAGAGAGATTACAGATTCAAATCTCTGTCAAAGAACATGTTTGCGGCCTGGTAGAGACATAGAAACAAATACAGATGTACGTGCTCATACACACCCACATATGCATACAGGGAGAAAAACTAGAGTCCCTCAGTAGCAGCAGTATGTCTGTCAGTTCTTTCATCATGTTATGAAATAAGAGGAGAGCACCAGAGGAACCTGTTGCTGGGCTATAAGACTGAAGCAGCCCAGGGAAAAAATGGTAATGCAAGCGAGAGCGGCGGCAGGGGTCTGCCGGGGTGTAACCATAGCTGCTAAACTTGCATTCAGGCCTTTTCCAGAGCTGGGCTCGGGGTATGCAGACGACCTAGGGGCTGGAGACTTAGGGAGGACTTTAAGCCTCTTTGTCAAGCTCCTCGGAGCTCAGTCGACCGCTGTGAAGAGGCCAAGGCATGCAGCTGTCTAGCAACAAGAACCCCTCATACCACAGATACTGGCCTGTGGTTAAGGAGTGTGTGTATGTGGTTCACATTGTGTGCCTGAACATGTGGGTTTGAAGTTGTGAAAGTGGGCCGTTGATGAATATCGCACCAGGTGAGACACTAGGTATGTGCAAGACTGAGGAACCATATCCTGAATAAATGAAAGTAAAATACATGCTTATACTAATTGTTATTTATTATTTAAAATAATACATCCACTGTAAATACACTGTGTATATAAGGGTAAAGTAATTTAGAACATAGGGGGGACACTACAGGCAGAATCTGTTAATATGTCTGTTAAATACAATTGTCTTAATGTAAGTAATCAGCTGGGGAGGTTTCATGGTGTTATCTTTTATTAAATTTGTTTTACCCTATTCATTGCAATGTCTATGGAATTTTACACAACACATATCCTTAAAGGCTGTTTTCTCAAAGAAATCTCCACTTAAGTATTACTTTCATACACCGATCTATCCAGTTTTATTCGTATCTGTATTCTGAAGGTTTTTACAGGGGTCATAAATCATTCATAGACTGGTTAATACAACATTTTATCCTGAAAAACACAGCGAAAGTTGATTTTTTTTTTTTTTAAATGACTGTAGACAGCAAAATTCACTCTGTATAAAGTTTTGACTAATTATGTCAACTAAATGATTAACCTGATTTTTTCCAATGTTCAGCTTTCTGATCTGGAAATTGGTGTAAATTAACACATTTTTAATTAACAGGACATTTCAGAAAACTTGTAATACGTTTTTTTATTACTGTAAGTAATCAACTAGAAAAGTTTCATGGTAATATTTTTTAGTTAAGTTCAACTGTGTCTCCCCTTAAAGGGTAGGTAGGTTCACATTTTTCTATCTGGTCTGTTTTGTCTGGTAAAAAAAAACAACTCACATGCCAAAATGTTTTTCGTCTGTGTGATGGTTCCTCCTGTATATACTTGCCATCATGAAATCTGTCCTTAATATGATTCCAATGTAAGTGATGGGGGACAAAATCATCAATCCACATTCTGTGTAAAAGTGTTTTCTTTAATTCAGCTGAAGCAAATATGTTCAGCAGTTTAATCTACTGTACCTCCCAAAGTTGTATTGTTTTTAAAATTGACTTGAAAAAAATCCTACCCATCATTTAGTTGATCATGACCCCTGCAATGAATCATTGTTTTGGTGGAAATTGTGAAAAGCAGTATACAATGATAATGACTCAATGTTTGAGATTTACAGTGCTTTTAACACAGCACAGTGTACATGAAGTACAGCCTTTGAAACAACACCTACATCAACACCACAGTCTTATTCTTGAGCCTAGTGACATGTACTGCAGACAGAGCCGGAGACATTGGACAACATGGTAAACCTAAGAGCTGTCTTTCCATGAACATATTATCAGTGAAACTAACACCTTCTTTGGAATGCCACAGAACTGCCTGGAGACATGGAGGAGCTAGTTTTATGAAGCTCTGTCCCTGCACTGCTCCAAATGAGCCATGGTGAATTCTTCACTGCCAGTCAATCCCTGGGGAGGCAGTCAAGAAAACCCTATTATATTTGGGGGCAGGCACCGCTCAAACTGACAGCAACTGCTGCGACAGCAAAGCTCGCAGAAAGAGAGAGAGAGGTATGTTCACCATCTCGCCGTGACAACAGAGTAAATTGCACACAAGTCGGTCTCATTTGCTTTGGATTGTGGAGTGGCACAGAGAACAATGGACTTTGCAGTTAAAATTGAGCAAACCGTCTGCATTATGCTAACAACTCAAATTCAGTCTTGTAAACGCTGCTTTGCTGGTTTCACACAAACCCAAAGTAAATCCATAAACCTGTTCCAGCTCTGTTCTTAACATTTGCTTGTTTTGCTTTACAGAATCTGAGCAGTATATGATTAACTGATTAAAATAAGTTACCTATAAAGCCAGACAGGTTTCCTGAAGATCTTTTATTCATTTTATTATCCACTCAAAATGGCCACATCTGTAATTATAATCCCCAGTTGCTAAAACTGTGCACAGAGACACACACATGCACACAGACAGAAAACCACAAACCTGCCATGAAATACCGCTGGAACTGAGCAATTACTGCAAGCGTGTGGTCAGAAGTCCCTTCTCTGCGAAATATGTATAAAACATTAAAGCAACAGAGAGAAAGTAACAGAGCAGAAGCTAGAAGGCGGAGGCGAGTCCTCGAGTGTTGGTTTCAGTCTGAGGGATGACATGGAAAAGGTCAAGTCTGAGTCGGCAGATCACACATAATCACCTCCCGCACAATGCTGCTGCCCTGTTCCGTGGTTGCCTCCTGATGAGGGGAGGATATAGACAGACAGAGGGACATACAGACAGATAGAAAGCAGGGGAGGGTGAGAGGGAAGGAAAGAAAGACTGAAATAAGAGGAGAAGGAGGCATTATCATTCCAAGCATCAACCCCATAGCAGATGTGCTGCTTGTCTTGGGCTGTGAAGGAGTGGCGTGTGACCCTGTTCACCTCAGGCCTAATGAAAGATTGACTGACTGACTCACCTCACTATGCCAGTGCGTATGTATGCTCGACCAAATATTATTGGATGCCGGGCCTGGAAATGATCTAGGAGCTTACGGAGGAAGGAAAAAAGGACATCTCAGAACATTGTCTGAATGCAGGGGCCATAAAGTGAACTAATCAGAAAGTGAACTGTGGGTCTGTGCTACAGGGCAGAGCAGCACAGCAAAATAAAGAGAGATTTGTTTGCGTCTAGTTATGCCAATGTTTGGACATGGAACTGGATTCAAGGTTTCAGGGTAATCTTGGAGCTTATTTCAGATCTGTGATTTAGAAAGTAGAATTTGTGTCATACACGGGCACACAGAATGATATTTCAATGGTACTATACTTTACACACACACACAACTAAAACTAAATATATTAAAGGTACTTGTTTGTGAGTAGCAGAATGATTGGATCAAAAAAAAATTCTTTCTTGAAATGTGTAATACATACAAGTTTACAGAATGTCTGACATTTTAAGCTACAGCAGAACATCCAAATGCATCTACACTCTGTGAATGCACAAACACCATCCAATATTCAAAGTTCTAGGTCAGTCAATCTTTCTATGGCAGCATGGTATAACTTCAGTAGCTCTTGCAGTAAATCGGCCTTTATCCCACCCCCTGCCAATGGTCTATTTTTATATGTACAGCAAGAGATTACACACAGAACACACACTGAGCAACCTTGGTTTTAGTATATAAATCATTCGTACATGCTACACCATGTTTTGAAAAGCCCACACCTGATCGGTGACCTAAAAGTATTGCACAATTAATGTTTATGCTGGAGGTCACAGAGCAAGGATAAGCAACTAATCTTGACTGAATGCAAATAGGCTACATGTATAAGAAGCAAGCTACAGACATAAAAGCGCCCATTCAGGCGCTTATAAAAAGAAAAAACAGGGAGAAAGATACAAAAAGACAACTTTCAGGTGTAATAATTACACAAAGCAGTAATTTTTTTTTTTGTATTATTACTCACACACACATAGGGTATAAATCAGCATGATTTTAGCTCAAGCAAGTCTGTGGTTCTATAGCTCTTATTTACAGTAATACATAAAATGTTGTGGAATACCATGAGCAGTGATGTATTGATTCTTGCAAGAGTACAATTGACAGAAGAGCAATATTAGTCCAAAACATGCAGGTTTCCATTTTAGTCAAGTATTGAGGAGAAATTAAGCATCTTTAGATGAGTCAGTCAGCAGAAATATTGCAGCAATTTGTGTTTAAAATCATGTTTGCTGAATGAATTAAGTTCTCCAAATCAGACGTGTGAACCTCAAATCATCTCATGTCAAAATTAATAATGAAGTTCTACAGACATCAAGACGGGTGACGCTTTCTGCCATATCCAATTAGTTCTTCAGTGCTGTCTGGGTTCCTTTACAGTGTCAATCAGCAGGCAGTAAACATTGTCTTTCAGCAGCAGTCTACCTCAGGAGGACTGCCTTTAAACAACACAGTCAGCTCTTTGATACCTCGCCTTCTCACCTTTCAGCACAGCCATCCGCAGACGTAAAAGTGCACCTTCCCATAAAACACAGCCACAAAACACTAATACACCCTTTTTTAGACTTTATGGCCTCTCCTCACACAATTACCCATGATCACACAATCAGCGTTTGCTTTTATGACTCAGACCTGAGCTGTTGGTATGTATATGTTTGAGAGTACACGTGTCGGCAAAGGGGAGGGAGCGGTCCGGACAGGGGTCGTGCCACAGACCAAAAAAAATAAAAAATACCCCCCACCCCCCGTCCCAGCACATTTATATACAGTCATGCATGCGAACACGCACAAATACAGACCTTCCCGTCCCTCTGTGGCCTTTCTCTCCTTGCCCTTAGCTGTTTCCCAGATTCCAGATGACGTCCTGACAGGAGGGCTGAGTGACTGGAGGTGAGGCTGTGTGATGACAGACTAGGGCCTTTATCAGTGACCAGCACACTGCCAGCTTGCTGTTTGAAGATTAACTGGCAGATTGAAACCCAAAACTGCTGCTGTTCCTGCTTGACTCCCTGCCTCTTTACATATTTCTTTTTTTTCCTTTTAACCCCTAGCATGCTGACTGTGGGAGCTCTCCGGGTTTAATGTAATTGGCCTATTTCCTGCATATGAAGTTCCCGGTTTGTTGTAATTGACTAGGTATTTTATTGGCTGTGAGACAGGTTAAATGGGAACCAAATGGAGAGGCAACACAGGAAGCTTAGGTCTGGGCTATCTGATACTCATCAAATCAGCCAACCTGGACACAGAACAGCAAAGTGCTGAGAATGTGGTTGCAGTGATTAGAAGCGGCATGAGGATTAGTATGTTAGTATGGTATTGGCATATGTTAGTCAATGTTGGCGGTGAATTATATTCTTTGGATATAGTCAGTTCCATGGCATCAGTTTAGTGCACAGAAGGGGATATTTTAAGGGCTTTCTCCCATGTAGAGTTTTTTTTCTTTCTTATGGGCAAAAGTGAATCCTTCTCACCAAAGGATGTCAGGATCAACTTCCTTTTTATTTATTTGAGTCTACTGTTTTGTCACTTCAGCCCATATAATTTCTCTACAGTTTTCTCTCAGCAGAGAAGAGGCCTGGAGATTCAGCTTGTTTCATCAAAACATCTCATGCCACAGTAAATGGCATTCAACAAAGTGGATATTTCTGCTCTTTGATGTTTGCCAGAGTAAATGGACTATCAATGCAAAGTATAAACACTCCTCTATGCTAATGTTCCTCTGGGGATCTTTGATGGCAACAGTAGTATCTGTGAAGTGTGTTTTGAAAAATTGCATCGGTAAGCCATCCAAACAGCAAGAATTAAAGCCTATTCACTCGGTGTGCCTTTTCAGCCAGGGCGGGGGGAAGAGAACATAGATGTGGAAAACGGTGCTCTATAGAGGGGGAAATTGGAGCACAAACAAGGTGCAGAGTAAGTGACTTGTAGCAGACAGCACAGGCTGACCAAACCAATACTGTGGCTGGGGTCCAGTTGACCGCCAGGTGACATCATTTGGCATTGTTTCACCACTCCATTTATTTTATTGTGCTCATTGTCCTCCCACATTCACTCAATCAAGTGGGTCTTTTTGTGCTGGTTGTTTAGGTAGTCCAGGTGCACCATGCTAGTGGAGGCTTCCTGTCTCCCGAGAAGTCTTTTCAATGCTTCTCCTGCCGCGGGTATTGTCATATCCCACAGTGCATCTGAAAAGAAGCAGCAGCCCTGCATAAATGTCAGCGAGGTGACTTGTTTTTAACTCTTAGCTGGCACAGAAAGACTCATGTGTGAATGTGGATTTGAGTGTGTGTGTGTGTGTGTGTGTGTTTGAATAAACCAGCTGCCTCCTGTGAGCGTTTCCTCACTTTACTGTGCAGTATCTTAAATGTGGATTTACAGTGTGGCGCCCCCTGTTGAAAAGCTGTTTCCCTTGTCCCAGTTTGTTGACATCATGATTTACTTGTAGGCATTTTCTGACCTTAAATAATGTGTTTTCTTTTCATACAATATGTGGCAGCTGCATGAGTTTGTGTATTCTGAAAATGTAAAAAACATTTGCATCACAGCAAAGAAATAACAACCCTGTGTTATTTCTGATTGGCAAGCATCATTTCCAAAAAAATAAAGCCCCTTGCCTCAGGAATGTAGTGCAAAAGCACAAAATATAATGACAGCCAAATGAACTTCATTGTGGCATTAAATTGGCTTAGATAAGTCCACCAGTATTTGTTGAGATTTCACACTTTCCAGCAGAGCTTCACACTTTCCAGTAAAAAGACAATTTATTTTCAATCACAGAGGTGGTACTGTATCACTCACAATGAAGGCTTTATTAAGTGGATGCGTGTTTTAGCAGCACAGCAGGACAATGAGACGAACATGGCTAATGACTATAACATGAGTGAGAAGACAAATAGAGGCCGAGCCAGAGAGGAAGCCACCGATGTAAAGCCATGTCAAGTTCAATTAGACCATCTGAAGAGCTTAGCAGGCCGAGCTGACAAAGTCCAATTTGTCCAACATATTTCAGCCCACCTTTCCCACATGTGCTCGCTACTCTTGGCTTTCAGCACCACATTTGGACAAATATTCACACTTTCCCACATAATCCTCAGAGGAGAAGATGCCCTGGACTTTTACTTGGGGGTTCAGTTTATCTAGCAAAGCCATCAGCCAAGTTTCCTCCACATGTAAGTTAATTCCCCCTCTCCCCCCAATTGACAAGGTTTTTCTACAGGAAGGGAAAGACACTTTTCTGTCTGTTTCCCCGCTGTCTCTCTGTTTCATTCACCCACGGTATGTCTTTCTGTTGTACACACACATACACACAGACACAGAACGGTACCCTGTGGCGAATGTCTCGCATATGCCATCCAGTTAACTGGATATTTTTGTCTGTGTGAGTGGGCAGCGGTGTCACTCAGCAAGCTTTGAGCTCAGCGGAGGGAGAGATGTAAAAGCCAGTCACTAACAAGCAGAGAGATTCCTTCCCTGCATCTCACAGCCAGATGGCTAATCTCAGCAGAATAAGAAACATACTTTATAATCAGATTTGGAGAAGTGTGTGTGTGTATGTGTGTGTGTGTGTGTGTGTGTGTGTGTGGGGGGGGGGGGGGGGGGGGGGGGCACATACTAACACCATAACAATTTAAAAGCCTTGTGGTCACAAGTTCCCTGCAACGAGGTGACAACAACATAAAACAAAGTCTCCTCTTGTCAAAATGGATTCAATAATTAGACACACTGGAATGACCTCAGTCAGCTTGCAAAACAGACACCAGTGCTCGAGGCTGGCCCTGCAAATTGGAATAATTTGTGTTTTCAGGGATAGTATAGGGTCTGCCTGAAGTGGATGATGGCTGAAAAAAAATCCCATATTTATTTATTTTTTATTTTTCCTCATTCTAGAAATGGGGCTGCATCCATGGCTTCCTTGCCTCCTCCCAACCCAAATAAGATAAAAAACTAAATACTCTCCTCATGCCTACCTCCGCCTGTGGCCTGAATGATGACAGGCTTGATTCCTGCTGGCGCTGTGCCAGTGCATTGCCCGAGGATGCCCTCGGGTGTCTGAGGCAGCATATCCATTAGCTACCTGTGTAGACTGCTCCTCCAAGATTCACAGACACTGACGTCTGCTTTCCTTCCTTTCCAGAGATACCTGAGCCACACACAAACACTCGCACCTGAAACCTACCATCTGGCCAAGGCTTGAGGACCATGCTGCAGCAGCCTCCAATGGTCTGACCACCTGGCCCGCTTCCTGTCACTCAGCCTCGTCAGCCGATGCACAGGTGGCATTCCCTTATTCCTTCTCTACTGGGGAAAGAACAACCTGACAGAAGCTTTGAGCTATATATATACACAGTGACCAGAAAAATAGAAACACCTGTACAATGTAATGCAATGTAACAGCCCGACACTAAATAGCCTGCGGAGACTGTTGACTCCACACCACAACCATTTTTGAGGTTGTAGTTTGGGATGTTCCTGTATTGGAATAAATTACATAAAAGCGGTGAAAAAACATTCTTGACAATCAGTTGTTATAGAATTTTTTCTGGATGCTTTAACCCTCTCAATCGTAAATTATTAAAAACAGTCTATAGATTTTTTAAAGATTCTTTTTACTACTCAAAATTGGGCTAATATAGAAATCCATTTACATTTTTTCAAAATTCTGTTTTGTTTTTAAATTATTTAACTCTCCCCCTATGTGGACACCATGCAAGAAAGGAGAAAAATGCCGCACCTGACAATATGGAATATTATGTTTTTTATGTTTTGTTATGTATTTAAGCTCAATAGCTAATAGTTAATAAAATTAACAATAAAAAACATATTTTAGGAACAAATAGGGGAAAAACATTGATCATTTGGCACATGGCCATCAAAATCGGCCATCTTGGATTGATGAGGTCATCAAGCAATAAATATATGGAAAAACAAGAGAGTAACCACTGTTACAATGTTGCTATCAATCACTGTCCTCAAATGACTTGGAGAACCATGATATAGTAACCCAAAATGGAGTTAAAATAACTGTCCACAAATGTGGACACCATGCATGAAAGGGTGAACTTTTAAGACAAAAGACTATGTTTTCAAAAATTAATTTTAATACATTTAATAATTACATTTTTAAAAACATTTAATGCAAATTGAATATTTAATTATCTTTTAGTCATTTAGTCTAGAGAGCATCAAAGAGAGGGGTCCCCTAGTCACCTGTTGCACAAGTAAAACGTTTTAAAGTGTTCAAATGAATAAGGATTTGTATTGCAATCCAGCCTTGATTTACCACTTCGACAAACATGCAACGCATTCAGCCAGTTATGATTTGTGCGATGCACGCAAAGCCTAATTAATGTTATTTACACTCTGTAGAATCAGACGCCTGGTTTTATGAACACTAGAAACCAGGAACAGCTGTTTGATAGAGAGAAACTAATGATGTCATGCCCAGAATCATCAGCGGGGAGCCCAACACCATGGGGGCTGTCACTCAACAACAGAATGTCAGCGGCAGCAGGGCCTCTGTTTGGGGAAGGCACCTGTCAATCATCTCTCAGGCAGCGGGGGGAGCAGATGTGCTGGCCAATCAGGGAGCGTCCCAGCACAGCAGGCCCGAGACCAGGAAGTGAAGCACCATCTGGAGTGATGACGAGCTGTGAGTGGGCAACTGAAACAAAGTGATGACATGCTGGAGGAAAGCTGGTGGAGTGTGCTGCTGGATATAACAAGGGCATTTGGATTCATGCTGCCTATCACACCAACTCTGTTGTTGATTCTAGTAGTCAGATGGTGCTTATTAAAGATGTGCACAGGCTATTCCTCATAGTGATAGCAGATTAGTGTGTGTGTGTGTGTGTGTGTGTGTGTGTGTGTGTGTGTGTGTGTGTGTGTGTGTGATAGCCAACTAGTATGATGGGTAGAATACTGTTACCGGCATTAACATGGTGCACAAGACATCGTATCACAATACTCACAATGATTAGTGTAACAGCCCTTCCATCACATACACACACACACACACACACACACACAAACACTCATCAGTCAGATATTATTCCTAACCCAGGACCAGTCTATTTCTCACTTCAGGGTGTCACTTTAACTTGACAGTTGACAATTTGCCAGCTCATAAAATAAAAAAGGGAAAAAATGGTGGCAGTGAAAACTGGCAAATTGAAAATTATGACACTGAGTTTGATTTGGGGGAAAGGATGAAAAAAATCCATTAAAAGAAGTTCTGCATGGACAGAGCTCTCTCCTTCTCTCTCCCCTCTTTTATGTAACAATGATCTTTGATTCCTTTAATCAGAGACAGATCTGCTAAAAGATAGGTCAGAGGAAATGGAATTGAATGGAAATCTTTGCGCTACATTTACCGAATCATCAATGTGATTAATAGCCGTTAACACCTTGTAAAAATAGAGCCGCAATTACAGCAGAAAATTAGGGGCCAGCATTACCATCATGCTAATAAGTACCGAATATAATTACATTTATCGCAGTATTGTCACAGAGATTGATAAATTCATGCTCAATCTCGTTAATCTCTCAATAACATCCAGCACAGAATTTAACAATTATCCTTTTTTGTCGTCCTGATGAAAAAAGGGTGTAAGAGAAAGAGGAGGGGGAAAATGGGTGAGAGATTGCGAGAGCAGATGGTGGTAGGTGAAGATGGAGAGAGGCTGTGCGAGAGAAAGAGAGAGCAGATATGCTTCTGTCCATCTCGAGTATTTTTCATCCTATTCCCAGCAGAGGGGATAAAACAGATAATTACCAACTCTAAAAACTGTGTCTTTGTGTGCTGCTCTGAAAGGAGAAACTCTCCAGCACTGAAGAGATAAAGCTCAAAACAAAAGCAGCCTGAATTGGACCAGGATTAGCTTTAATGGTGGTAATTACCAGAGGGGATAACAGCCTGGTCCTCTCTGCCCATCACTGAGGCCCAGAGTAGAGGACAGCAGGAGTGGGAGAGAAAGACCTGAATCAGGGCCCATCCTTGGATGCCTATGTGGCTGCATGGTGGCAGTGGTTTAGCACATTCAATTGTAAAACACTTGGACAACCCATCTATGTCTGGCCTCTCCTGTGCTAAAAGCCACTACTGTATCTCACCGCCCCAATAATGGCTGTGCATAAAAAAGGACTAGGCCCTCCACACTGTTGCTTCTTGAATTACAATCTGAGCTGGTGGCATGGATATGAGTGCCCTAAATTATAGCAGAGGGGGCACTGAGGCCCTTCTTTCTCTTTCTCTCTGTCTCTATCTCATCTTAATGGCTAAGTAGCATCAGCAAGCCACACTGTGCGCACCAATAAAAGGTTATTATTTGGGACATTGACAGTGATGGGGTCTGCTGCCTAAAAACAAGAGAATTTTGAATGCAACATGGTGCCGCCTTACACCCTCAGTGGAAGATGGGCCCCCAGACATCAGTGGGGACAAAAGAGAGAAATGAGAAGAGCCATGTGCAGGACACTCAGCTGCTCAGAAGGCTATAATTTATCTGGTTTTAAATCACCACTTCCAAACCCTAATTTGAATGTCAGACCTCTGACCCCCAGAGCGTAGCATACTGAATCTAAATCAAATGCACTGTACCCACGTGCTGCTGCTTCTTTACCTCTGCCACTCTCCCTACCTGTAGTATTTCCAGTGCCCACATTCCCAAGGTGTGCATGCATGTCTGACCTGTGGTGTGTTTGTTTCCTGAAACTTAGATCAATAAAGGACAACCCACCAGACAATCAATCCACAGGGAAGCTGGATCTATAAATATCTCATATGTCCAGCTAAGCCAGACTGTCCATACCGTGGATTGCATTAAATGATCTCACAAATTCAGGATGCGTAGAGATAAATTGCTCTCCCCATGTTACTCATCTTCCCATTGATCATACAAATGTGTGAATTTTTTTCTTCAACTGTATAAATTGGAATGTGTTTATTGTTTCTTTATCAGTGTAAACAGCAGAGGAAGAAGAAGCATGAGCCTCCTAGATTGTACTAGTGATCTACTGTAGTATGTGACTGTAATGAGAAACACCCTGAAGCCTGGTCCATAGCCTCTTTTAATTAGCTCTTTTGAGCTCTGACAGAAAAGCATTCACACGAGAGAATGGACCTGCCATTCAAAACCTCACCTGTGACAACCGAGCTTCGTTGGAGGCATGTCTGTCGGTTCTATAGCTCTTATCTTGGTGATGAATCAAGAGGCATGACCCCCCCCCCCGTCTGTTCTCTGTAGGATTTATCTTTTTAATCTATCCAAAATACACCAAGAAAAGTGCCTTCGTGTTCACCTCAAATGTAATATGGGTTATTTACAGGCGCATCTCTGGATGGTAATGTAAATGGATATGGAAAACATGATCGTGACCACATTTGTTGCCTACCTTTATTCTGAATTCCTAACAATGTTGCCTATGATTAGATGATACCAAGAAGGTGATGCAAGATTGCTCAGCGATGCTGAGTAACATCAATGCAGTCAGCATATGAGATATTTGTGCAAACAAATTCCTTGAGGCTGACATCAAAGGTCTAACCACATGTCTGCCTGCTATTGTGAGGAAGTCAGAATGGAAATACCCCTTCTCACTCCATCCCTCCTAAATAAGTTTGTGGTTAGCAACCCCCTTCCCCCATTTTAATCCAAGAGAAACTCTGTAGATGAAAGCAGAATAATGTTGCTAATGTGTGCGATAGTCACAGCCACATAAACCCACCACAATAAATTAAAGACCACAGGCGTGCATCTTGGCCTCATGTGACCAAACCCCCCAGATACAAACAGACATACGGTCACACAGTCACACATTGTCCTCCAACGCCCTCCAAACCAGAATCAGCCAGCAGGCAGGCGCCTACGTTCCCCACTCCAGACCTATCTGGCTGCAGAGATAAAACCATACTGTAAACACAACATTTGACTCATCTCAGAAACATGACTGGGAAGCTGAGTGATGAGGGGAATCTAATAGCTCTGTTGCACTGGATGATATTCTCTGAGCGACCTGTAGCTAATGCAACAAACTTTAAATTACTACTATATTTAAGGGTATGAAAACCCTCTTGAGTCATACTGTACTGCATGACTTCGCTCTTCATGTGGTCTTGCTTTAATATGAATCTGACATGTGTGACATGAATACATATGATTTAAAGTTGGAACTCTTCACACTTTATGCTACGCACATGCACCATGTATATGTACATGTTCAGTTAAAAGTCATCATTTTCCTGCACACACACACACACACTGACAGACAATTTAAGTGCACACACACACACAAGGCAACCATAAAATTCAGATGTCTCCACGCTCCATCCTTTCTGAGACCTTATTGTCCTGGTTATTACCCTGGGTATTGTTACAGAGAATTGGTATGCTTATCAAGGCCTGTAGTCTAAAGTTGATACGACACTGGCCTGGCAGCTTCATTAAGATTGATATCCTGCCGCAGCACACCCAGATGAGCTGATCTAGGACATGGGAGGGAGCGGCCCAGCAGAGTTAGAGAGAGAGTTAGAGAAAGACTGAAAGAATGAGATAGTGAGAAAGAGAAGGAGAGTGTGGGTCCACCTCCCAAGTAGCTCAATTGCCATCTATTGAGCCACTTGAGCTCAGGAGAGGAACCAGGCATGCATACTTCTCTTTTAAGGGGACGCTCCCCTTGTAACCTCACCCTGCCAGTCATAAATTACCTTTCCTGGCTCAGTCCTTTCACAGTGAATGCACAGAAGGCCCCTATAGCCTCTCTATGAGCAATTAAGGCCTCAATAGGATGGTATCAAACCACCCTGACCTCATCCAACCTCTCCTGTCATTGTCACCTCCTAAAAGGTCCCCTCTACTTTGTCCCCAGAGTGCCACTGCTCTCAGCGTGCATGGTTCAGGCAGAGTACATTTTACTGGCCACTGGTCATCCCTGTTTCAGAGTTTTACTCTGAGCAATATAAACAAGGTCAAAGGTCAACTGGACTGGAAGTTTTTCTTTTGTATGTTTTGGGGCAATGTTTACAGCTGTTAAAATACAGGTTTGTTCACTGCTGAACTCCAACTGTGTCATTTCATTAGCTGTATGACAACACCGCTGTCTTACTGAACAGATTATTTTAATTCCAGCCAATGGACTTTCTAGCCATCCTATCATCAAGGCCACATTCACTCTGTGAAGCCAACTAGAATGAAACTTTTGCTTTATGAGAAATCCCAAGTGCTAAATTCAGCCTGTATAGGTCAGGGAAGATTGCAGTGTGTACATTAACCGAGCATACTGGTGTGTCTAATTTGCTGGACAAAACAAAGGCTTTCATTGATATCTCCATATCGAGTCAACCCTGGATTCAGTGGATAGCACTGGCTTCCACTGGCCAGACCTAGTGATTTATTGCACCACTGACTAGCCTGCACGCTATCTGATTGGCATGGCTGGGGCCCATTAAAAAGCATATATTTTTAATCACTGTTTACCATGTCAATAGCAATGCTAATTGCTTCTGCGGTGCGTTAATATTCCAACGGGTTGTGAGGAGACCTGATAAAATAGAACTAGTAGTTTGGTGCATTTTTTTTTTACCTTAATAAAAAATTTTGAGTCAAGCATTACTTCTAAAGCTTTCCTTTCACCTCTAAGGACCTTCATTAAAGAAAGGAGCTCCAAATGTGAGCCACTGAGTAAACATCTGTTATTGAAAGACATAACGTCAAACCAAATGTGCACCATTTTCCTTGTCATGACTCTGTATGTCAGGTTTAAACAGGATCATTACCTTTCAGGAAATGATAAGACCAATAGAGTGGTTTGAACTGAAAGATAACTGTCTGCGGACACTCGTTGTTAGCAATGACATTGTAATGGTATGATCCTTTATTGTATTGCCGTAATGCAAACATTATGGTTCAAAATAAAAATGTAATATTTTCATCCAAGTGCTTCTTTACCAGTATTTGCTTCAGATGATTGGCTTTTTATGATATTGCATTTCTCCTAGCATCTTGGAGAGAATGGAATGACGTGACAGAGAGTTTAATGTGCGTGTGGTGAAATGTCAAGAACTATCAAGCCCACTGGCCAGGATAGTGCACACAGAGTTGCATTATGGAAGTGGGGCAGTTGCAGCAGGCCCCTCTGATGGCCTATAGCATGCTCCTATATGCACACAGAGTCATTGGGCAGATGTGACCTCGCCAGCACACAGAGGCTCTTTGTGTCTGAGGGATTTAGAGTCCCCTGGGCCTCCTGACTCTAAACATTAACAGACCTACTGCAGGAGGAGTGAGAGAGAAAGAGAGAGACCCTTACTCTGTTGACATGCAACATTAGCCGGGGCCAACTCTGTCTCCACACTTACAATATCAGGAAGGGCCCTATATGCACGGATGCATGCAACGATGCATGTGGTGGGTTGATTGAGGGGAAAGGCCGGAGCTCATGCGCACACAAATGAGGTAAAGCAGTATACTTAGTGAAAATATATCACTTATTGGACTGAGGATATTTTTATATGGCTCTTCACATTTTTCACTGTTTACATGCAATAAAGACATGGCCTCAAATCACTTCACTCAGAGGACTCCTGTACAGGCTCTGTCCATTTCATTCATATTTATGTTGCAACATGTGCAGCGGTACACATTTTAACTCATCTTCCATGATGTGACTGTTGTCTTGTCACTGTAAAGTGTTTGCATGTCCTTCGCCACCCTGGCAAACATCCTAAATAAAGGACCTAATTATCTGTCAAGGACTGATGTTATGAGCCTGATGTACATGAACTTATCTGGATTCTTGGCACTTTCTTTCCTCTCTGTAATAGCGTGATTACTCACCACTATAGTTAAGGCTGCCTTGCGATTCCCTGATATTCTCGTCATTTTTGCTAATAATAATGATACAACATTTGCATAAAGGAAATGAAACAGGTTACATTTGCATATATTAAACATTTATATGTATGCATATAATATGTTTGCTCATTTCAGGAAACTAGGCAAGATAATAGTAAGACTAAGACAGGAAATAGAAGGAGCACAAATCCATAGTAAATATTGGCCTTCGTTATCTGACATCCCCTCAGACAGGAGGCTGTATCATTTTTCAGCAAAGAGTCCCCTGTTCTTGAGGACTAGGCCAGGCCTTGCTTTATTAAATTATCTCCCTTGCTTCGCAAATACAATTTCCTGCATAAATCACTCAAATGATCCTTTAGACTGTCAGGTCCAAGAGAGTGTTTTCTTTCCTATCTGCCTCTGGCCAGGTTATGCAAATCCCCACCACTGTGTGTTCGATATCTATTGAGATGCTTCAATTGTCTCCATTTAGCCCTAAATCCTTAGCTTGTCCCCATATTATTCTCCTGCCCTTGATAAAAGTGACACTAAGCATCAAGCCATCACCAACTCGGTAATCCATTACCAAAAAAGAGCATGCCAATTTAACTAAGCTAGAAACACTGACCCTGCAACCTTGACCTTGTAAACATTACAATGGGGGGAGGCCACAGTTTGTGCATTGCAGATCTGCTTGGTGGAGCATTGGGAAGGGCTTATTATGGCCCCTAAGCTGGGTCTGAATTCAATCACATTGGAAAGGGACTGAACAGAGAAATCTTTACCAGGGGTCAGCTTGGTTTAAGACCCCAATACGGAAATACATAACTGCACCAAATCGGCTGAATAGAAGTCTGCATTATCATTCTCCCTACAGCCAGCTAGTCTAATTCTGAAGGATAAACATCTGTAATGCATTGGCTCAAATGGGAGCCAGCTTAGAGTGACTTCAGCTTGATCCCAGACAGCTGTTTGGGGAGCAGCTATGGCCTGACTGCACAGGAGGTCTCGGTGGATGTCCTGAAAAGGGACCTCCAAAAATCTAAAGGGACAAAGGAATCTCCTGAACAATGTTCTCGCTGATACAATGGTGCACAGGGTGGAAGGGCCAAAGGAGCACTGCCTATTCTGGCGCATGAATGACCAGTGCATTCCTCTCCAGTCGCCGAGCAGTGAGCGCAGTGACCAAGAGTGACAAGTCTTTACACCTCTTTGTTGACACACTGTGTGCTTGACCAATACATTCCTTCTGTTCTCTCCCTCACCCTCCCTTCTCTCCCCCTTCCCTCTGCTGCTTCCTCCCTCCTTTGTTTCTAAGTCTGCATCAGCACTTCTATTGGTTTATTTTGTTTTGGCATGGGCAGCCCTGAGTCCACTAAGCATTGTCAGTCCAGTTACATATTGCTTATATTCAGAATAAAACATGGTACAGCACATGCACAGATATACACATCGGGGTCAGGTCACCATATTGAGTACTGACACACATTTGGAACACATGTTAGTTCTCCACACAAGTCACACATCAGCCTCTGACAAGTGAAATTTGTGAATATAACATATGGGACAGTATCAAGGGTTCATGTGGGGGACAGGGAATTACAGGCTTCCTTCCTCTCTCACACGCCCTCTCTCTCTCTGTCTTGCTCATTGACACACACAGACATGCACACACATGGATGGACTAACACGGATGGACTAACAACCTAATGTAAAAGGCCAATCCCTGATTAAATTCAAAGATATGATAAAGTTGGGCAGTTCCACTCTATTTGCAAGGAGTTAATTCAGGAATAAACAGGGAGATAGAACAATACACAATAGAACAGCAGATTGTGCCTTTATGTTCATGGCACTGACTAGTAAAGAATTAAAAGTTATATCTGTCTGATTAAAAGTCCTGTGCATTTCCTTGGGTGAGAGGTTTTGGTGTTGTCATCTACAAGCCACTGATTTCAAGCGAGAACAGAGTGGCGGGGGAAAACAACAGCTACACAGTGCATAGTTGCGGTGCTTGCTCAGTGTGAATAGCTTATATTCCTTAATTGACTGGGTAAGACCTGTGTTAAGTCCCACAGAGCTTCGACATCAGCAGATCCACACCTGTGACAGCAGTGCAAGAATGACGGGGCTCATTAAAAACTTGATTCAGATCTTCCGCAGGAACCCTGTTGAGTCACTTTAAAGCAACACGCTCATCAGAATGATAGGTGGCAAATACAGTAGTGGGGGAAATTGGACTTGAAAAAGAATGTCTGTCTCTCCATTTTTTAAAGCCTTCCTCTTAATAACCTGTTTTCCTTTGTACTCTCAAACAAAATGGCTTCTATAGTTGTACACGGGGCCTTTGAAGGTGAGCCGTGAATGGCATACAAGAATGTCTTCTTGTTGGGCCTTAATTTGATGCTTGAGCACTGCTGAAACTCCCTTATGTGTTTGTTGTCTCCTTTTGAAAAGACTAGACTTTCACTTGAGTTAAAGTAAACTGCATCAATTTTTCATGTACCTGTCCTAAAGATAGGCACACAGCCCTTCCCAACTCCAAAAGGATGTGAACTGGATTCTGCGACTGATGTCTGACCTTGTAACTCTGCCTATCACTAAGGGAAGTGGCTCTGGGAAAGGGTTGAGGTAGCGTATGGTGGTGTGGTGTACAAACAGTGAAAGTGAATTCAGTAAAGCATATTACTTTAGTGATGAGAAATGTTCTGGTAAATTATGACACAAAGCATTATTCATGTGATAAAAAGAGGGAAATATTGCATAGATGGAGCAGATTATTGGTTTGAAGGCACGTACCTCCGGGCTATGAATATCTATACTACCTGGTGTAAGAGATAATAAGCACCATCTTAATGGTTTATGAATCTCATTTGATTTATGGTTATTAACCATAGGAGAATGATAGTGGCGCTGTATTGATGGACAGGGGGTTATTTCAGGATAGAGCTCATGTGATTGAAATGCTACAACCTACCAGCTGACAGACAGACATGGTAGGCAGCCACGGTTAGTACACGCTGAGTTGTACAATAACCTGACCTACAAAACTTGAGGCTTTTAGTTCTATTCCTGACAATTTTTAGACTGGTTTAAAAAAGAAAAAAACTTTCCCCAACTAACAAGTAGCTCCAAGCCACTCATCAGTTCTTCGATTTTTTATTGTTAGAGATGCCAGAAGTAGAAGTAAAAAAGGGTTATCCAGGGGACCGACACCATTCCCGTCCCGCACATCCCTCCAAGCGAGCACATCCCCCTGTAGACCCCCCCCCCCCCCCCAAAAAAAGAGCATCAATAAAAGAACTGTGGCGCAGATTGGAGAAGGCATGAGCAGATTTTCAATGGGATTTCAGCAGAAGGCACAAGGGGCAGAAATCTTTTGCTTTTGTCTGCCGTTCAAATGGGCCTGATGAGCCTCGAGCTGGAGGCTCTGCTTGTCATAGAGGTCCTGATCTCTTGTGAGAATTGATTTCCATCATTTGGGGGAGCTATACAGACTGAGGGTATATTCATGCCTGGGAGAGCAAGATAAGGGCCAGATGAACTGAGACCAACTTACTGTACAAAAAAAGAGGAGGCTCTTAGGAGTGAGAAAAAAAAAGTGAAAGAAAACAAAAACAAAAAATTTATGAAGTTGTCTCACAGTCCATTCTGAAATGTTAGATTCATTTTCAAAGAGTAGGAAGCCCTGTCCTGTTGTGACGTTTTCTCTGTGCCAAGCATTTCATCTGATTATGAGTACTTTGCAATCTGCGACAGCATGATTGATGCTCCACTTTCATGAGGGGAATTTTAACAGCACCTCTTCAGCGCTCAATGCGCAACCAATTATGCGTCTGAGCTGGTAACCTTGAATTTATGTCACCATGGCAACAAAACCCCCGGTCATGCATTATGGATTATCATTGAAATTCTACACCCCTACCTAACATAATGAGAGCCCAGGACTTAATCAAATCAGCCCATTCTGTGTGACACAAAGTGAAGAAGGAGCTCTCATTGTATTGGGGTTGAGGCTGGAAGAAGCCAGCCAAGCAAGCAGCCAGGCAGGCAGGCGAACGGGTGGCAGACTGGGCTGTGACGGCCCCAGCAGCTGCAGGGCTAGCAGCCTGATAGATGGCTCCCATATACATCAGTGAACATATAGACAGATGGCCCTCAATGCCTGGAATTTCCAACCCAGGAAGCAGCTGTTCAGCCTAACCTCTGCTGTCCGTCTCACCTTGTTGTCATGGAACATTGAGCAGAGAAGGAGAATGTGGATGGTGACATGGTGCAGAGTGTGGTGGAGCACCACAGAGCTTCAGGGTTGGGACAGGGTAAGGAGCTTGGGAATGGGCTGAGGTAGGGCTTGCTGAATTCACAGGCACTTTCTCATTCTTTCTCCTCTCTCTAGACCCCTCCTCTAATTTTTTTTTCTCCATAGTTTTGTTGTTGGTAGCCTGACGATGGGTTGCACTTGAGTCTTGCTATCTTACTCATGACCACATGAATAGAGGTGGAAACCCCAAGTTATTCAACCCTCCTCTCACTCGCTCTCTTTCTCTGTCTATCACATGGATGACATAATTGTTGTAAATCACTGCGCAGGATTAATGCAATCTATTCTTCTTCTCCTCCCCGGCTTCTCCCCCTTCACTGCAGGCCCAGCCTGAGCTGTTACATAAAATATTGATTGCTCTTGTGTATTTCTCTCATTGTATGTAAGCATTTTTATTAGCTAACGGGCGAGCAGAGGAAACCAGTATTGCCCCCCCTTCTCTCACTCTCAATAAAAACTTTTAATAGCTCAGCAGATTTTTATTCCTCTCTCTTCTGTTTCTCTGCATCATCCCTGTACACTACTGAGAAGCCCTGATGCTTTCAGCAAGGGAATACTGGAGCCGGAGTACAGGAAATACAAAAATAGGCTCATCTGAGGCAATTCTAAAGAAACTGTAGATGCACAGGTCTATAGGAAACTAAAAAAGTAACTTATTTTGTTACCCTAATGTATAGCCATCAATACAGTTTTTTAAAATGCCCAGAAAACTTGACAAAAATGTCTGCCAGGAATTAGAAAAAGAGTACTCCCCAGCTTGCAAACACATGATTCACATTGACTTAGCAAGGATTTAATGTTTTGGCCACAACCATATGTCACTGGGAGGAGCATTCTACTAAATGGTTAATTTGCATAACTTTTCATAGGCTCTTTTCCAAAGCAATCATGACAGTTTTTGGGATGCTCTTTCACTGGAAAAAAGGGGAATGTGAGGCTTGGCTGTTTACTGAGTCTATAACAACCGCTTTTTGGAAGCAAAACAAAGTCTACTGCAGGCACTCAGGCATGTCAAATTTATTCTGAGCGCAGCAGTGAAAAGGGACAGTCTATCAGCATCAGAATACTAACATCCAATATTCTGTGGGAAAAAAAACAAAGAAAAAGTATTTTAAAGTAATGGAAAAAGTTTATGTAAAACAAATGGGAATTCAGTAATTCATCTACACCCCAGGTCCTCTGCAGCTGTCTAATACATCTGCATATTTCCAATAAATATAACAGGAAAATAAATGTTATTTTTCTCTGAAGTAAGCACATCACAAGTGGAGGTGTCATCTAAAATGTATTTGTGATGTGCTTGATGAAGCCTGCTCATCCCTCTGTAATGACACCCCAGGCTCTCTCATGTGTTATGCATCACATCTTGTTACCGTCTTCCTCTGAGCATGGCTGTCATCATGTGTCTTCTTAGGCCCCTCCGGAAGCATCGCATCTGCTAAGGGATACATGGCAAAGGGAGGGGAGTGGCATTATTAGATGCCTCTTCTACTTCTCAAACTCCAGAAGGTGTCATTCTCATCTATATTTGCTTAGGCCATCTTTTTTTCCCCCTGCCAGACTGATTCATTACAGAGTAGAAAGAAGACAGTGGAATAAGTAAAGTAGTAGGTATAGGAGCAGTTTGTGTTCTCACAATATATTATTGATGCTGTATTTTTGTTATTAGAATATTTCTCCTGCATTATGTATATCAAGTTCATGGAGAGTATCATCATTTACCAACGTTTTGGCCTCTGCTTGAACTCATTACATGTGGAGGTACATATAGCATACGTTTCTCTTTCTATGATAACTCACATTTCTTGTTGAAAGTATTTCAATGTCTCTGTGGTATTTCAGTCCATCGTGAATGGTTGTGCTTGTGCAGCTTGTGCTCCAAAAAAAAAAGAGATAGAATGTCTCGCAGGATGCTTTGTCCTCTATATGTATTGCATTTGAATCACTGTCCAGGGTTAGGTCAACCCAAGATGTCCATTCTGGATCACGCAAGGAAATAAATAATCCCCTATAAATTATGCTTCTTAAGTAGTGCATGCATAATTTATAAAAATGAAACATTACCATGAATTGAGGGATAAACTCAGGTATTCCATAATGGGAGGATGCATTTATGGCACAAATGGACACAGACAGCCTCTTACTGCTAATCCTCCAGAGGCTCCGTGTTGTGTGTATCAATGTATATGCAACATTAAAATATAGAAAAGCATACAAAAGAGCATACATGATTGAAAAGTTACTTTTGCACACCTTCTACATTAATCACAAAGAGGAAGACTGAATATACAGCGAAAGAATGCTACAAACTAATGACTTTGCCTCGCTTTGTAACCTTCTTCTGACAGCTATACTATTGGGTTACAAGGAGAGTCACACTAGTGCAGTCCCTACTGCCTCATTTGCATAGAATTAATGATGCATGCATATGCAAATGAGCATTTTAAACAATGTTGATTACTGCCTATGTATTCATAGGCCAACAGTCACACATGTCTGACATGCCACTTCTGCATGTAATTTGCACCACGGTAAAGGGCAACGGATACTGTCTCTCACGTAGGCTCATCATGGCTGCAGGCAGCAGTGATAACTGCTTTATCTGTCTCTTGCCTGATGTTTATTTCTTTGGTCTGAATCTCTTTCTGTCTGAGATGTGACCATATCCTAAAAACAACAGAGCAGAATTAAATGTGTTGTGCAGAAAAATTAGTGATTGCATAATGTTAACCTTTTACCAGTGCACAAACAAAGCAGAATTGGTCTGACACACACACACACACACACACACACACACAATACCTTTTTAAGTCTGTAATAGCTTTTTTTCTCCTTTAAGACACGATGAGTCGGGGATCTTGTTTTACACCCCAGATGTTCTCAACTGTCTGAGCCTGTGGATACTTCATAGCATGCTTTCATTCAGCTTCTGGCCTGCTGAGGCCCACAGAGGCCCATAGAGGCCTGTGGAAACCATCCAGACCAGCCCTCTCATTTTTTTAAGGGCTGTTCAGTTGTAGGTCAACAGCACCGAGAACCTCTGCATGTCAATACCCCACCCCTCAGCCCTGTGCTGTTGCATTTCTAATATCTGCATGTCGAGCTATGACTTTCCACTGCCCTACAACAGCAGCCAAGAGTAGGAAATATCTTTAAAAAAGAACTACTTCTGTATTAGTATGGAATATATAGCGGGAAAGTGGACAATAAGCCACCAATATTTCTAGATGCTGATATTTAAACAATATATCTAAGTTTGAAATAATGGCTGATTATTCTATAAAGAACATCCGCTGTAATGTCTGCTATGGGAAGGAATATGCTCTTTTGTAGTCTTATTTTCCATTTACAATCAGGGTCACAACCCCTGCTTTTACAAGGTTCCATTTCAACATGTATTACTCTTTACTGGGTCAATATTTACGATCCAGTTGTAACCTACATTCACATTATATCTGCGTTTTTCACTATTTGCATTTATGGACTTAAACTAAATGGTCTATTTCCCTTCTATATGTTCTTGGAAGGGTAACTCCAAAGTTGTGAGTATTTTTATAATGCATGGGACCACAAGGTTTTGTGGACAACCAATGTCTCGTATGGGCTGACACTTATAAAAAAAACAGTATTAGAATCAATATACTAATGTATTTTTCTTTTATTTTTTATTTCATTTCTTTAGCCTGACACAAAATGGTAATGAATGCTCAGGGGATGTTTACCCCCTTTAGATTTCATAGAACTTGGCGTCTGCATTGATTAATGTGTGCCTAGCCTATGTTTTCATTATAAAAGCAGGAGGTGGGTGTGTGTGTGTGTGTGTGTGTGTGTGTGTGTGTGTGTGTGTGTGTGTGTGTGTGTGTGTGTGTGTGTGTGTGTGTGTGTGTGTTTGTGTGTTTGAGTGCATGGTGTCTGTTTGGGTACTGGAATGGGGTTATATTTTGGGGTGGTATGATTGAAACCCCCATGCCTCCATGTGGAGGTAATGAACCTGAAGACAAGCAGTGGCTAGCCTGAAATTTCATGCATTGAGAGAGTGTCAGGGCATACATAAGGCTGGCTCGGTCATTTGTTATCGTTAATCTTTACATTTGTGGCTGCAAATATGTTATTAGGAGGTGTGTCCTGAGTATTTTACTTTGATTGGGCTGTGCTGTTTGACATATTGATCAGTTGAGTTGGAGAAGGGACACGCAGAGGGACAAAGTGACTGAGACCTTGACTTTAGACATCTTCAAAGGCATGACCATGAATGACTGGCTCATATTCTGCATCCCTGGTAATTTCCTTTTGTTGGAGAATCAAGGGCATGGAAAGCCCACCGAATTTAGACCCACCAATGGACAGGCTGGATGAGTAAGTGACAGCATACACAGAAACCAAGATAGGGTCCGGCAATGATCAGCAGCCTCCTACAGATTACATTCCAGGAAATCCTATCCATCTTCATTCAAGCATTTCGGTGCTCAGTGAAACGGTATGGTAGGGTGAACCAAATTCAGATTGGTTCTATGTGCTTGTGTGTGTGTGTATACATATAAGTCATATCCAAGTCATCATTACCTCAAACTTCACCAGCTATTCCAGGCTGTCCTATTTTGGATGGTTCTGAATTGAGCCCTAATAAGCTGACTTGATTCCTGTATTAATCATCCATGGAAATTTTTATAGGTGAGTTGCAAATTGACAGGGGCCCGGGTCAAAGCCAGCAGCCCTTGTATTATCCTGCATACAACTCATGTCTGCTGCCATCCTGAAACGACAGGGACTGGATCTCAATCAATTATATAGCAGTCTGAAGCTATAACAGCACTTGCTATTTGCTAGTTCAAGCAGAAAATCCCATGATAAAACCAACAGCAACCTATCACATGCAAAAAGAAAAATGTGAGGGTTAGTTTATTAATGAACCACGTCTAGCTCACCCATTTATGCAGAGACATTGCTTGCACCATATCCATCTTTGTAAGTCAGAAAACAATATGCCATTAGTCATATAAAAAATCAAGGATGGAAAATTTCCAATCCATGAAAAAGGTTTCATATTTACATGCCCAGATACATTTGGGGGCAATGTTGTGGAACTCACTGATCAGTGTCTGATGAAGGTAACATTCCTCTATGTCTGCAGTTAGACTAATGTGAAGGGGAAAGCCATTTGGCTCCCTGTACTGGGTGACATATGTGAAGATTTAGTGATTTGTGGAGAAAGACAATTGCACTAGAATGTGTGTGAATCAGCATTACTCTGCAAGGTGATGTCATGCTGCCACTAAGCTACTTCTGGGCTCACATGCAGAATGTGCTTGGTAATTCTGGAATGTGTTTAATCCAAGTCTTGAAATGCTTTGTAATGCGGATTCGTCACTAGCGTACACTTTTTTCACATTTGAGAGAGGGCTTTTTTCTGAATTTGGGACTTTATCGCTACAGTTCTCTGGATGATTCATGATTGGTCATAAGTCTTGAGCTACATATACCCACTTGCAAACATTAGGATACATTTAGATAAGAAATAAAAACAAAATTACAAAAATAATCAAACAATAAACCATAGAACAGTAGAAATAAACTAAGAACAACCAGACCAGAAGGAAATAAAGACTGTGTAGTGGTGCATGTGATGAGCCCAGTGCTTTCCAGCCACAGCGTTTGAAAGTTGACAACATACTTTGCAAATTTAAACATATTGATCAGTTGAGTTGGAGAAGGGACACTCAGAGGGACAAAGTGATTGAGACCTTGACTTTAGATATCTTCAAAGGCATGACCATGAATGTCTGGCTCATATTCTGCATCCCTGGTAATTTCCTTTTGTTGGAGAATCAAGGGCATGGAAAGCCCACCGAATTTAGACCCACCAATGGACAGGCTGGATGAGTAATGGTGTAATAAGAAATAAACTAAGAACAACTAGACCAGATGGAAATAAAGACTGTGTTGTGGTGCATGTGATGAGCCCAGTGCTTTCCAGCCACAGCGTTTGAAAGTTGACAGCATACTTTGCAAATTTAAAATAAGAATTAAGCTAGGTGTTGACCCGGCTACCAAGGGACTGTAATCCCAATCACAACTAGAAGCCATATTCTATGCTAATAACAGTTCTATTAATTTGCTATTAAAATTGGCAATGTGTATACATATATATATAAATAAATAATCATGATAAAATAGCATCAAGATTAATGGAAAGACCAACAGACATTGTATTTATGGAAATTACAAAATTACTCTTTGTAAACTGTGGTCCCTGCTAATGGATTTTATGCACCTTCATGGCAGAAAGCCATGGCACCTAGAGCATAGAGATCAGGTGAAAATGTGTAGGTCATTATGCACCTGGATTCGCAACCTTCCTATCTCCTTAGCCTCGGTGCCCAGCTCCAAGCTGTAAATTAGAAGGACAAGTTGTGTGGGACGATCACTGTTTATTGCTCTTTCACGATCACTGTTTAAATTCACTCTCCATTCGGAGCGACATATTACGGGGTGTAGCTTTAAAAAAAGAAAAAAAAAATAGAAGGCGTTTAATATAAATGATCTTGTGTTGATTGTGATGGATATACTATGCAGAGACACCTTGCCTTCAAGGGCATCGAGGGATAAGCATCATTTTCTTCCTCTTACGCATGAAGGGAAGAATGACACAGGGTCCAATGTCATCACGGTGTCTACAATAACATGCCACAACTCACAGAACCACACACAACACTGATATGCAACAACAAATTATTTTTACAGCCTACATGAATTGTTCCGGATAGGTTGCATGGTTTTAAATGTACAATGGATTTGTGACCTAAGCAAAGCATGAACTCAATCTCCTTGGCTGTTCTCTCCAAAAAGCCCCCCATATGTTTGAGTGTGCAACAGCAAACAACAGGCTCCTCACTCTGTTAGTGAGTGGGTGACCTTCTGTCACATATTATGCTGAAGCTACAGCAAGTTTTAGTCTCAGTAGTGCTTTACCTCCTCTCACCTTTGCTGATATTTCAATAAAGAAAGCCAAAGTGACCCAGGTTTATAAACCTGTGCTCAGCATAATAAGCCTATGTTACGATTAATGAGATACCTAGGGCATTATTTGTTATCTTATATATCTTATTGATTGCATTGTCTTTCATCTTTGCAGGCGCGCACTCTCTCTCTGTCTCTCTGACTCTCTCCACTAACTCTCTTTCCACCCTCTGGCTGTCTGTTTTGCTCTCTCTCAGTCTCGCTCACTCGTTCTCTCCCCTGAGCCCACTGTTCTTGGTTATATAGGAGTTGTTGAAGGTTGAATAGTCATGGGCATGCAAAGTGCAAGCTTGTATAACTACGCTTCTATTACCTGCAGTCTATGTGTGTGTTAATAAGTCATCTTAAGTCAATGACCCATATATATCAAACTAAGAGTAGCAATCCAGGATCACTGCCCATGCAGGTCCCCTTAACCATCTTATTTACAACAGACTTCAAAGGCTCAACTGATTCTCAATCAGGCCTCCCACTTTGAAATGTCTGGTAAAAACCAATTGGCTGGGGAAGTGAGAGTCAGTCACTCACACACATGAATATACATGCACACACATACACGCACACACCGCACAAACAGTGCTTTAAGTGTTGATTGACCTCGTCTCAGTTCCAGGATATGAGAGTGACGACTGCAGGAAGCTGGACAGCCACATTTTGTTTGATCACATCCAGCAGTGCAGCTACTGGCAAATTTCAAATGCTGCTCATTTATTGAAGGAACGCTCCGCTGTTTAATGGAAGCAGAGAGGATTGGAAGTGACACAGCATAAACAGGAACTGTCAAACAATTAAACAGTGTAAACAGCACAGATGAGCCACTGATGAATCTGGCTGTCGGAAGACATTTAGCGAGGCTAAGCCAAATTGCCTGAAAGGTGGTTCTATCCGTTCATCCTTCCATCTGTAACAGTTGCTCACACTGACTTAGACAGACTTTTAAGTATTTGTATGAATGCCGTGGCTTGAAATGTGAATGACCATGTTTTAACTTTAAAGCAGGTTTTATGTCTTACTTAATAATGTCTCCAAGTAAAGCTTAAATTGCTGCATGTCTGCTCAGATGCTGCCGTTTGAAGTGATCTTCTTGACTGGTGGAGCCTGGGAATTTGGAAATATGCAATGTAAGCACTATTACTAAGGCTATTAACCTTGACGCCATTATGCAAAGTGGAGAAGAATGACACTAAAAAGAAAAAAGAAAAAAAACTGTCATAATAGACAAATGACAGGGAAAGCAAGTAAGAGTTCTTAGTGTGAAACAGAGAAATGTGAAAGTATTGTTGATAGCAGATCATTTCCAATGAAGCAATGAAATTTAATGCAGAGGCTGAAGGTTTCTTTGCGAGTGCTCGAATCACTGTTGTATGTTTATGATAAATGAGGGCTCCTTTTCTATCATGTCAGGGTCCCTTGACCGACAAATAGCAGGCTAATGACAATGGCTAAAACATATGGTAATGGACCTTCACAGTGCTCTGCTATCAATGACACCTGAAACCTGCAGGGCTAATATTCATGTGAACTACACAGCCATCTTCATATTTAGTGTCTACTTTGTATTGTTTAGGATGATTGAGTGTCCGATTTGCATTATGGTTGCTGTTCCATTATTCACTCCAAGCCATTGTGTCTCACTGAATGAGAAGATGTTCACAACAGTTTCAATACACAATAAGTAGTGTGAGGCAAGGACATTCTGTATTAGCTGGGGATCTTATTTAGTCAAAGCTATTACATAGTGTTGAACGTTGACAAGGACTTTTTTATACTGAGTTTACAAAACCATATGTGTAAAGCAAAAAAAAGCCTCATCTTGAATTTTTTATTGTCCACCTGGGTTTCATGTGATCTCCCTTAGTAAATTAAGATCATTTTGCCCATACAGTCTACTCTCAAAACTTGGGATTAACTTTCTAATCTTTATTTTAATTCAACTTCAAACATTCTAAAACAGACCCACACATACACACACGCATGCAATTCTTCCCAAAACTCTACAAACATCTACACCCCATCTCCCATTTGGCAGTGACCAGAATCCTGAATCCCCTCTTAGCTGTGTGTGAGATGTAGAATAGCTATACTCTCCCCTGCGCTAATCCAACTCCGTCCATCCCAACAGCATTGGCCTGTGACAGATACAAAGTTACAAAGCTGCTAATCTCAGAGCCCCTGTAGACTGGGGGTCAGTGGGGAGCTCCTCTGCCTAAGCAGGGTCATCCTGGGAGGCCAAGGCAGGAGATAGCTAGGCCTCAGCCCACAGCGTCGAGCCCTGCCTGTCGGATTAATACACCTAGAGGGACATGGTGTTTCTGATGGGCCGCAGGCTCACAGGATCACCAGCTCACGAGTCACAACACACGGGACTCTGTAGTTATTACAAGAGAGCGCTAGAGATGTGTGCTATCAGAGTGCTAGCATCCAATCCACTGGCACATTTTGCAGCGAGATAAAGACCAGTGAGGATTTAGAAAACAACACAGTCAGACAGCTTGAGACATACAGATTAAATGAGTATGTGATGTTTACATGTTGAACCTGCAAGTGTGAATTTAGCTTGAAGGCAATATATACAGTAGAATACAGAAGAACTCAAATTGTACATTAGCAGAGAGAAACATGTTCCTGAGCCTATCCTGAAGGATGCAGCAGTGCACTTATATGATGATGGAGAAGTAATTCAATAATTAATGGTGATAACCATCATCAGCAGCCCAAATCGATTCTTATCTTTGCCTGTGATGAGCAACGCTACATTTTTAATGTTCTTGTCATTTTGATTAAGATCATGTCATTGCCTTTGTCTTCACTTATAATGTGAGTCAGAGAGCTCTGAGAGCATTTTTTGTGTTTAATTAGCCATATCCAACACATAGCATTTTCAAAGCTATCATACAGATTATTGCCTCACAGAATGAGCTTTAAAATTCAAAAAGGAAATATATGCATATATAATAAATATATCTGTGTGAATCTGTACTTATGATTAAGGCTGCAGTGGTAAAATATACGGTGGGTAAACACACCTTACCTCAGCTCAGTTAAGGGCGTCGTAGTGGGTGGAGGGGGTTGGGGAGGGGACTGATTACCCATATTCCCCCAAAAATAAAAAATAGTGGAGGAGGCTTACAAAAGACGCAAATTGGTTTAGTCCGCCCAGCACTAGGATTTTTCTCTAAATAGGCTAATTGAACACAGTGACTGCTGATGATGGAGCAGCTTCAACGTGCCTTTTGACAGTCATGTCTTTCCCCAAGAAAGGAAAATTGGGGTACCAAAAAAGAAAACAAAGAAAGAAAAGAGAAAGACAGCAAAATGAAGAGAACAACTGCTACCTAATTTCTTTCAAAAGAAAGGTGAAAACAATCACAACTAACACAGATAAAGAATGGTTTAAGTTAAAATCAGCTGTTGTTTAGAATGAAGGGAGCCAGCAAGGAATCTAGCTTGGTCCATATTTGCATTGTGGGCTAGAACATAATGTACTTTGAACTATGCATTTAACAGACCAAACTCACACAACAAACTTACTGTAGCTCACTAGCCGAACTATGGCTTTAAAGTAGATCTGTCCCTCTTACTGGACATGCTTATCAAAGAGTGGTTATACCTGATGGGCAGGAGTCTCTCAAATCGTTTGTCAGACAACCTGTTCCTCCTCAGAGTCAGCACAAGACTGCCTAGCCAAAGAGCCTCGCCACAGGCGCACTAGAGGTTATTGCTGTCCTTTTGCAAAATAAAATTAAGTAATACCTCTACCCCTCGAAAGACGTCATTAGCAGCTCTGCCATTTCTGCATCCTCATGAACTGGCACTAAAGTCAAAAGTGTTACGCAAACATGCACGAAAAGGGACGTTTGAGCCATAGTGAATTAACACCATAATGTGGGAATATACGGTATTATGAGCTATGGAATACAGACACACTAACATTAGTTACATTAAATCAGCAGCTAGATAAACTGGGGGGTAAAAGACAAATCTAAAAATAACTCAAGCTTCACTTATGTGTTAATAACTAGATACTTGGTATGTGGGCTTTTATACAACAGATTATTATTTGATACAGCACGTTTAAAATGTCACATGTCAATCCTCTTGAACTTCGTCTGCTCCACGAAAGTGGCTTCAGCCAGCGTCTTTGCTTGCTAGCGTCAGCGCAGAGGGTTTGTTTGTTTTAAATTCCTAAGAGAAAACAAAATACAAAAACAAAATAAGCAAACCTATTTACAATAAAAACTGTGAGCAAGAGCCCAGTTTGAAGTATAGATAAACAGTAAGGGGGTGATGCATAAATGGTATTTCAGAGTGTACATACTATTTCCGCAACCCAATATTCAGAAATCGTTCAATCACTAATGATTAGGTTGGAGGTGAGCACTTTGAAGGTTAGTATGGTATTTAGCCAACTAATTCCTGTTTCAAAGGATGAAACTACATTTTGAACAGGCACACATACACATACACATACACACACAAACACACCTGCACTTGAGCAGGGAGCACAGCAGCAGTATCCCGTAAACACACCAAATGACTGGAACCCTGAGGGCTCAGGCAGCCATGATGAGGAGGGATTAGGAGTGGTGGGTTGTCAGCAGGATGCATTTGTGAGTGAATGTGTGTCTGTGTGTATGTTTGTGAGAGTGTAAGTGTGTAAGAGGGAGAGAAATCATGCTGTTTCAGTATCGCATGCCTGCTGAATCTGATGGGTGGAGGCTCTTATGGCCTGAAGATGTCCTTGCACTTGAAATCCTGAAATCTGCTCTGGGAGTGATGAGGTATTAGAAAGGGATACACAGGTAAATCAGGTCCAGGTATCAAATAGTTTGGTAAATGTCAGAGAATGAAGCAATTTCTTGTTGTAATCTTGGTAAAAAGTGGAAACCATAATTTCCATATGCCCATGCAGCTTCTAGGATACTCGCCATGTTACGGCACTGCTTTTATACCACATCCATATTCAAATATCAATTTCTCTACAACCAATGTGTTAAATCATAGATTGTCAGCTACACAGAATGCTTTTTGGTGTCTCAGTTGTAACCCTGTTTCATATTCATAAACTCTCCACATGACATTTACCCACTCTTGTGTGATATCCTGTGTCCACACAGCACTCCTGTTTAGAGTGCCTTCTCATCCAAGCTCTAATTCAAAGCCTAAAATTATGGCTGAGTTAAATGTTCTGTTCCTAATGCATTGAAATAATGCTAAATTACAGATGGCTGGTTTTATTTGTGTGAATAAATTTGTGAGCTTAATGGTTTGTAAAACATGTTTTCTATGCGTAGTTTACAAACAGGGAAGGGTGCTAGAATCTGTGTTATTCCATGAAATACAATTACCGTTAATTTAAGCAACATACAATAATTAAGTGAAGAACAGAACATAATCTTGTTTCCCACTGTGAGTTGGGAAAATTATTCCATAAACAGTTATGACTTGATTTCTATGCTGATCAAAAACCACCGAAGCATTCTTGTATCTTTTTTTGGCAACAACACACACTGTGGCTCTCACCCAAATGAGCTATATTAGTAGGCATTGTACCTAACCTTTGAACAATGAGGTAGTTCCAAATAATGCTATAAATAAATACATATTCTCCATTTAGGGTTGATTATAGTAAATGTGTACCATATCTGATCACTCTGTCTGAAAATTATATCTACTCCTAACAGATGGGAAAACACTGCCCACAATTAGGCAGCACATGGCCAAGATCTGTCCATTTCTGGAAAGTAAAGCTGACATATTTTGCAGTTATCTGCCAGTATCTGACATTTATCTGGCAATAGAAAAAAGCATTTGGCACGGTCTTCTGTGCCCGTAGTGGTGTGTGTCTGCATCTTTGGACCATACTCTATTTGAGGCTGTATCTTTTTGCTTTGGTTGGATTCAGAAAGACATTCAAAGCTGACTTTGATGCGGATGTGAAGACAACCTGTTGTCATTATAATTTCCAAAAGCATCTGAAGAACAGCTGCTGACTGACTGAAGAAAAGTGCTAACCTTGCAGGCTTGGAAGTTCTGACTCTTTTCATTCACTCATGCTGGAATTGTCAATTGTTTACATAAAGAATGATATGAGAATTATCTATCAATTTATCAGCATTACAATATCTGACATGCTAAATGTGCAATGTTGTTGACAACATGGGGGACGGCTGCTAAGCAGACTCGAGATTGAGCATAGCAATAATCAAACACCATTGGACACAACACCTGCTAACACTGCAGAGGTCTCAACTGTTCCCCCACGTGAGAAAGATGGGTACTATCTAATCAGCAGTGTAGGGGTAGTATGGTGTTGGCAAGAGTGTGAGGTTATGGACCCCCCGCCCTCTCCAGTTGTTCTTTGACACACCACACACAACTCTCATCTCACGCCACCAAACAGAGGAGAAGGCGGAGGAGAAGGCAACCGCAAGGAGTCTTTTATTTTTAGTTAATGATTGAACAAACGACCCTTGCCTCAGAGCTGTGCCCTCTGGTGGGTGTGGCTGACCCTGACTGGAGAGCTGCTCCCTAATAAGCATCTTTTCACAAAAAAAGCAAAATATTTGCTCAGCAACTGGAGGAGGAGACATTAGGGAGCAGGATATTGGTTGGCTATGACAATGCACATGAAGACCAAGCAAGACAAGAGGAGGGGCAGATTGGAGGGATGGATGGAGTGACAGGGGGGTGGGGGGATTGTGTACTAAAGAAGGAGGAGGAGGAGGAAGGGGATGAAGTAGTGGTGAGTGCTGATGGTTGGGTAGGGGGCCTTTTCTGCCACATATAGCACTACGAGGAACAGATGGGGCCTGATAAATCCTGAAAGGGAGGCATTACCTGCCCAAGTCACCAAGCAGCCACAATTATCACAGGGCTCTGGGTTCATTGTCAATTAGAGTGGCAGTTAAAGCCAGGCAGCAGCTGTGGCAGATGGCTGGGATCCAGAGAGGCTGGGGGAGCCGGGACAGAGGCCAGCCCCCAGGCTCTCTCCATCTCTCCTCCCACTTTTCTCTCCATCTCTCTGTCTCTTTCTCTAATACAGCAAGGTCTGCATTAGAGCAGGATCTACTTTCTCATTATTTGTGTGTGACAGAGAGAGAAAATGCGTTACAGACTGGAGACACCACTCATTAGAGATATAGCAAGAGAACAGTGTTGTTTGACTTTTTTTTTTTTTATGTACAGCGATGAAAAAGAAATCTTAAAACTATAGAACAGCATCAATTTGCGCATTCATTATTTGAGCGAGCAATTAGTATTTTTCCATTTTTGCAGTTATTACAAATGACATTCCTGACCGCAAAGTAATTTATGGAGGTGAGATCATGATCAAAAGTGAAGAAGAGCTGTCCGACTAGATACAGCATTAAAAGAAAATACAGGCTTTGTCAACTACATGACTAATTCACTACATACAGTCATATGGTAACAGTTGCTATTTATTGCAAGTGTTGTGCATTTTCACTGCCAGGATTCCTCACTTAAACAGTGTTGGAGAATGCACAAAAGCAAAATGTGCCTTAGTGGATTTAGTTATGATTCTGAATCTGTTTATGATAGAGAGCAAGAAACTCTCTTAGGGCATAATTTTCAGCTCCTGTTTTTTTTTCTTCTTCTGTAACCCGTTTCTGTGGTTGTGTGCCAACAGTGGGCTTGCCATTTTGGTGAAGTATATGGGCGACTGAAGGGCAGCCTTTTGCTGAGTTTGTCCCCGTGATCTTCCAAGCAGTCTCCCCCTGCCTCCCAGTCTGAGCCAAGGCTCACCAGCAGGCTTCACTTTCAGCAAGTACCACCATTCATCACCAGGCAGGGGTGCTGGAGGGGGGGTTAGGGGTGTACGGCAGGGGGCCAGTAACGGGGCAGTGTGTGCCCCTCACCCCTCCTCTTTTCTTCTCCACAGGCTGCTGAGAATATAGGCCTCTGCCACAGACAGCAGCCACACTCCTCTCTTACACCCCTTACAATGGAGCTCCAAATTTATTCAAGGGAGGAGAGACCTACTCCCGTCTATTGCTCCCTTGCTCCTTCACCCTTGTCTCTTGCCCACTCCTATTTTGCTTTTTTCTCTCTGTTGCCCTCCTCCCTTGACTCTCCTCCCTCATCCCTTTCCCCTCTCCCTCCTCTCCGCCTTGGTCCCACTCACCCCTTTCTCCCCACTGGGGCATCATTCCTCCTACTTTGTTCCGCCAGTCCTGGGCCCGGCGTCTGGGCTGTCCTGATAGCAGAGAAGAAGTAGCAGCCTATCCATCTGCCTGCCCGGGGCCTGCCAATGAAGAAAGAGGAGCAGAGGTCCTCATTCATAACAATAGCCATTAACAATGCTAACAGCACTGCTGCTGCTCCTGTAGAGGCTTGGGAGCGAGAGGTTGCAGGGATTTGGACAGGGGGTTACAACAGCTAGGACTGCAGGGGCCAGACAGAAAAGCATGAACGGGGGCCTGGGAGGGCCTGTCGCCGGGCAGAGTTGGAGATTGCAGAGATCCGATAGGTTTACGGGACAGACAGCACTCTAAAGCATGTTGTTAGGGCGTTAAGAAAGCCCTCAGAGTCTCCCAGGCCTGCAAAGAAATATTGATTTCTCTTTTTTTGCCTGTGGTCAGACAGCATGTGAAGTCCTGTCCATGTTAAGCTAGCCTCACTCTCATATTGCCTTGTGGCTTCATGCCCAGTTATTTAGGAGTCTGCAGTTGAGTGGTGGATATTTCAGATGTTGTGTTTTTATTTTATAAAAAACATTCTTAAAAATGAAATAAAAACCTTAAAATCAATACCTTAAAATGAATTTAAAATTTTTTTGTGCAGAAGTGCAGAATGCATAGCAACACCACAGGAAACGGTAAAGTAATTTTCTAGGCAGGCACTGCATCAGCAAAAATACACTACAATGTGGGTGAACTGACAGTCATACAATAGCTGTAATGATGCCCAAGTAGGCCAGATTTACCTCTGGTACTTTCCCGGCTTCCCTCCTGAGTTTTGACACATTTTCACATTTATCAGGAATGCCTATCTGTCTCCAGTAACAACAAAAGGCACCCCCTCTATTGAACAACACTGCATGTAGCCTCCTGTGAAATGGTTACAGTAGGCCCTCCCTCACCATGCCTCTCATCCCTCCAATCAAACTGTCAAAAAAGCACAGTCCTTTGTATTGAGTGTTTTTAATTAGATTTGGATGGATTTCAAATCTGCTCTTGTTTCCTGGAATGATACTGAGTGAAAGAAGAAACCCTACAACAAGATTAACCACTAATCTATCCTTTAGTTACAGCTACTAAAATCTGTCCATCTGCCCATCCATTCAAACACACAGTGAAGTGTTTTGTGGATATTAAAATGTGCATATTACCTTTTACTGTTGCTTAGTCTGCAGACACAGAATGAATTCCTCCCCTTGAAAACATGTATACAAGACATGAGGGAACATCAGGAAGATGCAGTAGATTTACAGCACATGTATGAGATTTGCATTTCTTTCAATGACATGTTAGTCTTCTAAGCCACCACTTGTATGCAGGCAGTCTAGACTGTTGTGGGTGGAAGTTAACTTGATTAATCGGCTGTATATCATGCTCCCATTCCTCCCACATGCAGTATGGTATAGGTATGCACTTGATCCTTGATGTGCTTTCATCAATACAATTGAATTTGTCCACAGGGCAGTGAAACATACTGTATACCTTCAACGATTCTGATCAATATGATCCTGTTTATGGCAACTTATTCTAGGTGGCACAATCAATACCGTATGTCGTCAACATCAGACATCCATGTCTTCCAGAGTAATAGCCTAATTTGGATCTCCAGCAATCTCTTTCCAAGACCTTTAGCAGACATACAACACAGGCTAAATGTATGAGGGCATGTAAAGGTATGAACAGTTCTCAGTTGTGTACCAGCCAAAGCATAAAGATTTTTCCCTCACAGTGTGTTTTAACAGTTTTTTAGCAGCAAACACAGTGGGTAAACAACTTGATGGCTCACAAAGAAATTGCCTGGAAACCTGATGTAGACTACGCATAATTTACTGACAAAATTGTCAATGAGTTAATGATTGTGGAGAATTGGCAGAGCGCTGCAGCTTTTCAATCCATCTCTAATGCTTCCATTTCTATTGGCAGACACTGATCTCTCTCCCCTTGGTGACAACAAAGACCTTGTACCTACACCAGATCTGTCTACTGAAATGAAATCATTTTACTTGCTGCAAGGCGCTTGTTTGAATCAGCCTCCAGCACCATTTTGGGTGGAAGTTTAGGTTTGGGGCTTTTCAATTGGTTCCAGTATGGTGCCTCAGTAGCATTAAGCACTGGTTCAGCTCTGTGACCTTCTTGTTAGCTGGTGAAACAGCTAATATTACAGTGACATCTTTATTGTGTCTAATAACTGTTGTTTTCATTAATAAATTATTAATTATTAATACCTAATCAATACCTTAATTACTTTTACAGTAGAAAAAAGAAGTTCTAAAAAAACATTTGCCACTGGAGCATATTTGCTTGTAGAAAAAGGAAGGGAAGAGTCATGGCTACTATTAGTGGGGATTCAGACTGAAAACAGCCCTGCATTAATGGTGGGGCGCATTGTTTAAAAGTGCCAGTGAGACATTGAAATTTGATCCAAGAAGTCCAGTTGAAGTAACAGATAAATGCATTTAAAGTCTTAGGCTTTCTGTAAAACCACCAAAACACTGCACTGTTTGTAATACTAACATACAGGATTTTACAACTCTGGAAAGTTATCACAGTGGCAGCTATTTTATCTTTTGTCTCTGTTGGTTTGAATGAGGCCTTATACACAAATTATGGTATTAAAGTTGTTTTACACAGAACTGTTACTGCACGCTGAGAGAAAAATGCACTTCCCTGAGAAGCCATCTGTGCTGTCTGATTGATTGATTGATTGATTGATTGATTGACTGGTAGTACATGGATACCGTCTGTTCTTTTTTTCTGTCCCTGTTTTATAAAAAAAAAAAACTTGTAGTCTGTTGTTGCAAAATCTGAAGTCTAACTGTTTCATCTGCTGTTCAATTTTAGCCCAGTACCTTTCACTTCTCTCTCTGTCAGCCTCATGTATCCTGTTAATCTCTATTGTCAACTATCTAAAATACTCTTTGGTTGAACCCATAATGGTGAGTAGTTTGAAAAAAACACTTACCATTTACTCTCCTCCAAAGAACTCCCCTCTCTTTAATTTTATCTATATCTCTCCTCTGATTCCCTCTTTACACATATTCATTAATACACATCATTTTGCAAATGTGTATACTATAAATAGATGTTTTGTACCTTTTTCATACCCTAACTCACATGGCCACATAGGTATCCTGAAGAAAATTAAATGTTTCCATCTGTTTGATGCTGAGAGTCATTATGCATTCATTTTGTATGGTGTGAAATACTCAGGTGGATGGTTTGTTCACATACCTGACTGCTTATTTACATCCTCAAAGGTAACTTGAGGGATTCATTATTCAAACGCTTAGAAGCAAATTATTTTCTTATTTGCAATAGCTGAAGGCAGTATTTTTTCCTTGCTGGACTTGCCAGTATAATCCAATTCAGACCCCTGAGGTATACAAGAGCTTGGATTTTCTATCAGAAGTGGAACAATGTCTACACCCTGTACCCCCAACTCTCTCTTCCCTCTCTTATCAGTGCAGGCCAAGGATAATCTACACAGACATTCTGGCTCCTTATAAAAAAAAGGAAGGTTGGCAGGAGAAATGTTATGGCTTTTAGATTATTATGGCAGCTGATATTTGTGGAACATCAGGGTCTTGATCAATCAATATATCCCCATATCACTCTTGCTAGCCTGCTTTTTAAATTCCTGCCTTTTTGTCCTTCTACTATTTGCCCTCTTAAATTGTGTTCATCTTCCCAGCATACATAATTTAATTCATTATCACATTTAAAAAGAGACCAAAAATACAAAGATGTAAAAAAACAAAACAAAAAAAAGGTGCAACATTCCTCACTGTACCCATTTTAAGATGCAGGAGTTCTTCTGCGCCAGACATTTTTTTCCACTGGCGCCCAAAATGTCTTTGCACACTCCTAGAAACAAGCAAGAAATCTGCTTCATGTAAAATATTTTTTACATTATGTGAAAATGAGAAATTCTGTCATCCCTGAATAAACCCCTGCATTGGATTTTGTGCACCAGCTGACACTACTCAATAACTGTAAGCTCTTGATACATGTCAGAAAGCATGAACTCTGTCTGCTGATAATGAAGCAGGTGACTGCTGTATGGTTTCAGAATGGTCTCAAATGCACAGTTTAATGACTGCGTTTGGTTGTGCGCATGTGTGTGTCATCCTTGTGTGGCTCTTTCGCAGGGCTCCTGTCAGGTCCGTAATTGACAGTCTAAGTGGGGCAGCCGAGAGGCCAGGCCCTGTTAATTTATTTTCTCAGACTCTCCATCCATATTTATGAGCCCCTGCTGTTTTGTCTATCACCACCGATCAAACTTACTGTGTAATTGTACTCGCTAAAGCAGGAGAGCCACGTGTGAGTGGTCACTCGGCCCACAACATTCGCATTAGTCTTTATTATTTCATTAATTCGTAACCCCAGACCAGGAGGGTGAGGCAGAGAGAAATAGAGGGAGACAGAGAAAGATGCCAGTAGCCACTATGATTAGAGATCAGGAATAGAATAAGCTGCCAGAATCAGGTCATTATGCCAACACCCTCTGATCTGGCTGAGACTAATTGCAGTGGGTACTGTGGGTGTGGGTCCCATCTCCTTTTAGCCCTAATAGCCATGTCTATCATGGTGTGGCACAAACTCATTCATCATAAACCATCATTAACGCAATGACATTCTAAACACAATAAACTCTAAGCTCAGGGAAAATGCATCCTCAGTTAAACCAATAATTATCAGTACTGTGCATCATCTAGCTTTAATGTAAGATCACCTGCTTTGCTTTGAGTCCAGTGACACTGTGTTGAATTGCATTAGGAAAATTCATTACCTGTGTAGACTACAAGCAACACCAACCCACAAGGCATTGCTGGTGTTTACCTCCAGTCATCCCCCTTTAATGAATTTAATTTGTTTACAAACTAACCTCAAGGAAATATTTGCTGGAGAGACCTTGATGTTTGTGGTGTTAGATGGGGGCATACCTGTATCCTCAGGGGTAATAGTGTAATTATGTGCTATTTTGATCCCACAAACATACATTCATTTCCATTCATTAAGACTTGTTATGTTTTCATCAAAACAACGCTGCAGCCTGATGTAAGCATGCATAATAGAGATTACAGTAAGTGGCCTGGTGTCGGCCAGCTCCAGTTTCTGTTTGAACCATCACTTAAAAAATCAGCTCAGCGCTGGTTAATGCAGACTTGTGCTCGCTTCAAGTAAAGTTTAGGATCATAGGATTAAGTAACATTTGTGACATTCTTTCTGCATGAATTACAATGCTCTGTGGTTGTGAAATAAATATTTAATATACGTTTTATGAATTTGTTTTGGTATTAGGTCCAGAGACTCAACAATGCATACTTAAAAGGCAGCGCTTAATGTGCACTGGATGAATCATTTAAGTCGCTCATTTACTTGAGCTCAAAGCTTTAATTTGCATGTTGTTTTCACGTTTTCATCCCTACTTTTTTTCTCTCTCTCTTCTGAAAATCTCTGATTGAGTGCTGTTGCTAATGGCTGCATTGTGAGTTATAAACTACAAATGAATTCTCTTCAGTCCAAATGAAACTTACTCTGATATGGGCTCCCAGCATGCATTGATGATTATAGAAACCCTCCCCGTGAAATTGTCTTTGTAATTGTCTCACTGCTCATGGTAAGCTAGATACTACCCTAATAAACCAAACTGAGGAGACATCAAAGGCATTCAGATAACCTTGCAAAGTAAAATCGCTCCCCCAAATGTTTCCACTTCTAAATTTGACAAACTATCCCCATTTCATTTGGTCGTTTTTACTAATGTATGGAGCATATCAGTTTTATTTTCTCTTGATCATTACACTCTGTGCACTCATATCACGCACAAAATAAAGCGAGAGGAAAAGAGGTAAATGTAATGTCTCTCTTGCAGCCTGTTGCTTTTGTTTTTCAAAATAACAGTAAAATGTGTGGATTCTTTAGCTTGTAAAGCAATAGGATAGCAATTGTTGTATGCAACAACAATGCAAAGCAATTTTGTGGTTAGCGTCAGACAGTAAAAGTCAAACAGGCCTGTAATTTCCACATCTATAGCAAAACATATTGTGTTAAGTACAGTATAGCATCATCTGTGCTGCAGTTCTGGGGCCAGTCTTTTCTTGTGTCCCATCTTGCTCACACTGTATGCACAGCCCCCCCCAGAACAAGGGGAATTAACAATTTGTCTGCTTGCCTAATTTGGTTACTCAATTTTTATAAAGCATCAACAGCTTTTTAACACAATCAGTAGGAGAGGAGAGGAGAGGAGAGGAGGATAGAAACGAATGAAATATATAAGGAAATTAATTAGGGAGAGGAAGCAACTTCAGAATTCTGGAATGTGCCCTAGGTGAAAACATGTCATTGAATTGACTTCGCTGAGAACAGCGGTTGAACCTGCTTGCCTTGATTAATCAATGTGCCATGTTTTCTCCCCTACTTGAACCCAAGGCCAAGCCATATTTCACAGAAACAAATTGAGCGGGGGACTGACGCAGGTCTGACCATAAAACCAAAGGTAATTAGGAACCACTGGAAGACGTTCCATAAAAGACAGTGGGTCAGACGCATTCAATACCCTATGGAAGCTGCACAGAGACAAACAGAACCACTGGCTGTCTGCAGACTAAGCAGAGAGACCACAGGAATATAGCGGTTGAAAGCGAGACGAGGCAGTTTTCACCGGATCTATTATGAATTCAGTGAGCTGCAAGTGTGCAAATTTTGATAAATAACACCTTCACATCAGGGCGGTAATTTGATTTCCTATGAGGTAATCCGAATTAATTGACATGAGAATTGAGTGAGCAACACACTGATGTTAAAGCTTCCTGGCACAGTGTTCACAGCAAGATGTTTTCAATGTGTCGGGATGGAGCTTATACATCACTGCTTGTCCCTTGTGATGCCTGTCGTTTTAGTTGAGGCAGCCTTCCTCTCTCATCCGATAACATGCCATCTTCTCACTGTGAAGCTCTCTAAAGTTTCTTAATATGAAATGTGAGCTCACATCATTATGGTGATGCAGATGAGCAGCAAAACACTGTAGACAATCTGTAGAGTTGCCAGAAAACTAAGCTTTATTCGAGGCAGACTAGCCGAGAGAAAGGCAGTCTATCAGTCATTTTGCCTTAACGCCTTTCGCTTCAGTACACCACTGGTTAGAGGTCCCTTTTTCATTACACCACTGTTGTGAAATCTGCCAAGGAGCATCTCTTCTGACTCTGTGGTTAATGTAGCTCGAAAAGCAAATGGTCAGACATTCATTCTTCTGTGCTCTCCTCATTACAGAGAGAGACAGAGAAAGAGAGAGCTGTAGCATTTCTTTTCCTTTTAGACAAGTATTTTTATGTTTGTATGCACTGTGAGAGAAGGAGAGAGAGAGCTGCAGATTGCACAGTAAGCATTCCAGGCCACTGATGAAAAAACAGCCACTGTTATTAAAGCTATATTTAGATGTATGGGGCATAGCGGCCCAGACCCTGTTGCATGGGACTCTGTTTCCATATTAATGCCTGTAATTTAGTCATCTCCAGTTCGTGGAAATTGGGAAGTGTCAACATGGAAGAATAAATAATAATAATAAAAGGCAAAAGAAAAAAAAAAGGGTGGTGAGACCAGAATTGCTGTTTGCATGCACAAAAGAGCATCGGAAAATGTAAATATCTGGCAGGCCTAAGATGAGCATGGTTTCAGGTCATCAAAATCTGTTACTGTCACACATGTCACTGTACATGCTGATGTTAATTCAACCTGCAGTCTATTAAAATTCCACCACCAGGAGGAGGAGTGACAATCGTTAACGGTAACAACACATTTTTAATTAGGGTTATTGGTTGCATATGAAGTTTTACATCCAATCAAAGTTAGGATGTTAACAAATAAATCAGACAATGCAAAAGCAATGTATTGATATTCCCAAAGTTATGGTCTTGACCGGTCTTGAAATAAGATCCAGAGTCCTTAATGTCCGAGACCAAGACAAGACCTAGTACAAATACAGTCGAGTCCGAGACAAGACCAAGACCATCAAAAAGTGGTCTTAAGACCGGTCTCGAGACCAAGACCAGTCTAGAGTACTACAACAGTAGGGTATCCTGGTTTCTATTGTGATATCTGTCAGCAATCTTAACGAAAACAGTGACTACAGATAGCCACCAATATCATTTTGACTATGCACTTTGGATTACATGTGGAGGCATGCATTTAAACAAACAAACAAAAAGCCTGGCAGTATCATTTTCAAAAAACATGTATTTGGTCAGCCTCTGAGTTATATACCAGTTCAGCGTAGCATGAGAGGGTGCTGTGGCAGTCAAGCAGCCCTTCCAGATGGCATCCGCAGCATATGTGGCATGACCTTCTGCAGCATGGGTACACAGGGGCACCGAGTCACTGTGCAAACAGCAGGCAGGGTCCTCAGATGTATGCGGCCCCCCTGGGACGCGGCGGCAGAATGAGATGCCCATCACTCTGTGGGTCTGCAGATGCTCCTCACAACTGCCAGGCTTTCAGCTTCATTAGGCCCAGATCAGATACATACAGAGGAGTGCAGCCTGAGGCTATCACTGCAGCCTCCCTGCGATGTGGGCACACACACACACACATACAGACACAGTCACGTTTGGAATCATTTCTAAAAGGAACCAATTTCATCATTGGAAAGATGTGATGGCGAGGGATTTCTTTTTTGTGTGTGTTTTGAATATGTGCAGGGAGGGGAGATAAAAACCCTTGTTGCACCAAGGAGTCATTGAATGCAAATGAATACGGGAATCTTTTAATGAGCAAATAGAACATTTTTGTTTCAAGTTTGACCAAATTATGATGGAAACCAGTGATATGGGAATGTCATTCATGCTGGTATATCTTAGGGTAAGCTCCCCAAAACAAAGTCTTAGTGAGGCTTTTTTCTATAATAAAACCACTCTCAAGAAGCTTGTGGAGACAGTGACATCTAAACAGAAATGACTAGGATCAAGAGGATCATCCGATTCTTTACTGTGAAGCCAACTTGATTGATAAAGACCAGAATGCCCCCTCGGTGAAACAGGAACACTTCCCTGTGAGCAGTTGGACTTTTATTCATCACCAGCGGAGACATTCCCCACTATGCAATATGTAATTAGTGTGTAATCCCCTGCCTTTTTAAAATGAGACCAAAAAATGATGATGCGGAACCATAATGAGATATTAATTCAGAAACAGTGCAGATAGGCATTTATTTTCTTCTTTTCCCTCCCCACCTCAATAAAGCAATGCAGTATAAGTTATTACAAAGCTTTAATGTAGATACGGTTATTACAGCAATTTGTATGGGCAACCAATGTTTCATTTCCGCTTCTGTCTTTTTTTCTCATTAAAACCTCGATCCATCAGTTGTCTGTTTGTTTGGAATAATTTATTGGTGTAAGACACATAAAGAAGATAGTACATGAGGGAGAGACACAAATATTGCACAAGTTTCTTGCCAAAAATGCACATTCTTACCCAGCCTAGCTCCCTGAATGTTGTCATGTCTGTCCAATCTCAAGCACCTGGCTCAATCATGTAAAATACGTCCCAGGTGACAGAAGCAGGTGGTCCACAATTTCAATCCCCCACCAGCTACCGATGCTGTCCCATCCATGTGAGATTCTGAATGGTTATGTGTGTGTGTGTCCTCTTTTGTGTGTGCATCTATCTGGTGCATTAAGATGGAATATTTGAATTAGTCAAAAATGACTCCAATTGAGTTCCCACTTTAGAGTGAAGGGGTTTGAGCAGTTACAAATGAGAAATAGGTGCAAAGATCAGAAGACTATTGTCCAAATGTGATTAATATGAAGAATTGTATTTGAATAATTGTATTTAAATATTTGACTAATCTATCAAAAAGCCAGCAATAATTCAGTCCTTCTCCGGAATTTGGCATGACAGTCATCACTTTTAATGTGAAACACAATATTTAACCAAATGGCCTCAAGCATCAAATTATTACACACACTACACTGTTTCTAACTGAAAACCCCGCATTATTTTCATCATTCATCAAAACGCCACAAAGCCGCTAAAACACATTTTTTTATCAAAATTAGGAGACTGTGCATAGAGCATTTTGGGTTATTCTAATCCCGCTGCTTCAGCAGATGTTTTTGCTGAAGTTCTGGTGAAATCTTCCTTTAAACAGACATCTGAAGGAAAAGAAATTTCAAGTCGAGTAAATTTATACCTTAAATTAAAACTCGGCTATGCCTTCCAGCATTTATTTGGTGTTTGCGTGTGCTGAAACATATTTGTCACCATCACCGTTTCATATCTCACATTAGAAGGGGAAAAGGTACTCTTAGATTGCACTTTTGGCACTGCGTCAAGAGTGTAATTGAGCATGTGTGTTTGTGTGTGTGTGTGGTGCATGTGTGAGTGTTTTGGACTTTGGTGGGGTTCTTGGGTCATCCTGTTGCCTGGTAACAAGCCTCAGATTGACAAAGGAAGAGCAATTTAGGACTACTTTCCACAGAAATCAATACACCAGGCCTGATGTGATGATGTGAGATTAGCCATGGTAGAAAAGGCAACCCATTTGGCAGGGGTTACTTCATAACCAAGAGAAGGGGTATGGAGGAGATTGCATCTGAAACATTGAATATAAAGATTTAAGGTCTGGGTACCTAGCTTCTGGAATCTTGCTAAAATGAGACTTCTCTAGCCCTTGTCTCCCTCAGGTAATGAGAACTTTAGTAAAGTGAACACTCAAGGGGAGGGGGAAATCAGATTTTAGCTTTCTTGTTTAATACCTTCTGTCAGACTGTCGCTGAAATTGCCCTGGGCAAGGGGATACAGTGCAAGGCTGTAATATTGGAAAAGATTGGAGTAAGAAAGAAATGGAAGTTAAATAAAACTTTAGGACAGCTGTAGACATGTAGACTCTCCCTATGCATAAAACATATTCACCGCCTCCTGCGGAAACTATGAGGTTCAAAATCACTAAACTTGGGAAAATGTTGTTATACTGAAAGTACAACACTGTCCGATTTGATATAACTACACTTTAATGCAGGATATATTGTTTTCCTTCTTAAAATATGAAAAGTTAGTGTTGGAGGGCGACAAGTGCAACTTCTTTTGAATACATTTCACTTACTTTTTAACAGAAATTAAGCTATTTAATAATGCTATCAACAAGGATCAACATTGACATTTTATCAGCTTATAAAGGCTATTTTACGCATCTAGCATGGAGCAATATTAACTTGGTGATCCTGTTGGTGTTTTCTCCACCAACTCCGGAAGAAAATATTTTGCTCTTTAGCATGTTCATCAGCTACTCACTATATTTGTCTGTAGGTAGAATGGTGCTCAGCATGTAACGTACAGTGGGTTTATCGGAGCATTTAAGCTAAAAACTGATGCGTGCTGTGGCTTAAAACGAGGTTGGTGAGAGCAGTAAGGCTGAACCAAAATATTAAAGTTGCCAAACTTGTTACACTCCACCATTGTCACTATAAATCTTTAACATACAATTCAATATTTTTTGTTTACATGTAGCCTGTGGAATTAGATGCACAGGAAATACTTACTTCAGGGATTCTTGTAGTTTTAGTTTACATATATAGCACCCATCCATAACAGAAATACACTTTTCATATAGTACAGGTCTACACCCTAGTCTTTTCAATATGTTATACCCAACGGTTCCCACCATGTGCAAAGACTTGGTGACAGAGACAAGAAAAACTCCCCTTTAATATGCAGAAATCTTGAGCAGAACCTAGACTCTTCCTACCTCTCTCGCATTTCCCCATCCAAAATACCGCATCATCATCATCACACTAACTGAGTGCCAAATTGGTAGGTAGTTAGGTTACGATAAGTTAATAAGCACAATAAGTCACTTCAGTGCTATGCCTGTGTTATAAATGTTCATTTTCTATACACCGTGACTCCATAAAATGCGTATTTGGGAACTCAGTGCATTGGGCTATAAGCTATTATCAAATGTTCAGACAACAGCTGTCATGTGTGTAAATAAAATGACTATTTAACTATGGCAAGTATTGTTTTTAATCTTTTGGGGATTTACTTAATAATAATGTAGTAATAATGGTCCAAAATTATGTGAGATGGCATAGTTTTAATTCAAAAACCTTAACTTCTATCTGTGTTACCTGCACCCAGAGCTCCCTGATCTTGTCAGTTTTTTTATGCCTGTTCAAGACTACCTTAGAGCATACCATTTTTTTACCCAGCAGAGTTTAGCCTAACATTAGTAGCGCAGAAGGAGCTTGTAGGTGTTGGGAAAGTTTGGGAGTGGGAGTGGCCCAAATGGGCCCAATACATTTTGTCTGGTTGTTGTAGATTTTCTACCTTTTGAGTAAAAGGGTCTTTCTACTGCATAGACAGCACAGTTTTATGAAAAGACCATCTTTACAGTGGTGAAATATCCCTTTTATAAATATTCAGGCAGTGGAAGAAACAGGATGATTTACTTGCAGGACTGTATGGAGTAAAGGCAGTCAGCAAAGCAGGAAGCCAATCAACAGCCTGTTTGATACAGAGAATTTATCAAACAGAGACAAACCCAAAGATAGTGTATTTGTTAACCACCCCAGAAGTTAGCTCCACGCAGGGTTGCACAGACTTCCATTGGAAGCTGTGCAAACAGCTTGTCCAAAGACATCTAGGTTAGGTGAACTGGAAACTAAATTGCCTGTAGGTGTGAATATAAGTATGAATATGTTTGCCTGTCTATATGTCTGAGAGACTGGCAACTAGTACATCTATTCCATTGCATGCTGGGATAGGCTCAGTGAAGCGGCATTTGAAGCAAGTTTTGTTGCAAAAACAATGCTGTGTTAGTTTAACACAGTCCTAATTTTCAGCATACAAATTATAACCCTGAGTGAAAATAAAAGTATAAGAAAAATTGGCCTGGAAGGTATAGAGACTGGGAAGGAAGGTATAAATTGGAGAAAGTGAGGCACAAACACTGACCAGAAAGGGAGAACAGATATGCAGGTAGAGGGAAAGAAAAAGAGAGATACGCACACAATGACTAATCTGGTCGACTAGAAAAAGAGATGAAGGATTAGAGAGAGAAACATTCACACAGGTTTCCCTTCGACTATTGCCCAGTGTAACCAGACCCCCGTAAGGCTGGACAGTAGAAGCTCTTGATGGGCAGGAATGTGGACCCTGAGAACACAGAGAGCAGATTGATGGAGACAGAGAACGGGGAGGAATGCATCAACTCCTGGGCCAGTGGGAACAGAATGGCAGGAGAGGATCACCATGACCTGTGCTGACACCTCTGTCATCATACGTCCTATGTCTCAGGCCAGGGAAAATAGGGGGTAATAGGGACTGGTGGAAGAGGAAAGGGGAGAGGGATGAGGAGGAAGAGAGGGGGGGACTGTGGGTCTCCTCAGCCTGACAGCAGGAGGCAGAATGTGTCCAGACTCCAGAGGAGAAGCATGTTGTGTATGCAGTCTAACCCTGCGGGGAATCTATACTTGCCTGTGATTGAGAAAGATGGATAGAAGCCTGTGCAGCCAATAAACACACACAAACAAACATTATTTGCCTTCAGAGAGCGTGATGTGAAATGTAATTTCTTTCAAATTAAAAACATGACCACATGCGTTAAAAACTGACCTTCAAAGACCTTTCTCTGGCAACATTTTATCTGTGCAGTGCAAACACAAATTCGAATAATGGGCAAGGTGAGACATTACTTCAAAAGACTGTCACATCAGCTATTCAGCAGCAGTATTCGGTATCCACCAGAATCACAATCAGCTCTCATATCAAGTCCATAATCAATTCATTGATCAGCGCCTGGGATGAAGTCGGGCAGAAACAGAGTCACCCTGGAGAAATGAACTCCATAGCCTTTCTGCTTGTCTTCCTTACACAATGATGAGGCAATCAGGCCTAATAAGCTCTCTCTCTCTCTATCTCTCCCTGTCTGTCTCTGTCTCTCTCTAACATTACCCGTCATTTACAAATATCTGCATCAGTAGTCTGAATGGCTTGGCCCTTCTGGACAGATGTCTCTGTGTCAGGACCTGCCACATTAGATCGCCGCTCAGGTGCCATAATTCACCTCAGTATGGGCAAAGGGTCAATAGAGAGATGAGGCTTGCTGGCCATTAGCTACTCAGAGAAGGACAGGGAGGTTGTGTCAGGGTCAGCGAGGGTCAGCGTTGTTGAGCAAAGTACTGCAGGAGGGAAGGAAGGCGGGAAACAGTGTTGGTATTAAAATGAAAGGAATGGAACAAGGAATAAAAGTGTGAATAGATTCATTATGATGCTTGAACTGGCTGTCTGGAAAGATGAGCTCAGTTGATTTTGGTGCTGTGAGTTGTAGAAATAGTGAAGTATTGTTTTTACCAAACTCTAGGCTACAATTTGACATGGCTTGGATTAGTAGCACTTCCTGCAATTTCAATTTACTTCTGGAAAATCTTCTTACTTTTAGTATGGCTTTCAGGGAGTCTTTAGTGGACATATTAATAGGGCTAATAGTTCACATACATGCTAACAGCGTTGTGAGGCTGTACTTAGAGTGAAACTTTGAGCTAAATACTAATTATTGCATGGTAACATGCGTGACAATGCTAACATGCTGATTGCTGATCTGTGTAGCAGGTATAATGTTTACCATTCAGGGCTCTCAAGTTTGGAGTGAAATAACGAGTGGTAGAGGAGGAGCCACTCAAATATTTGCTGCAGCGGCCCCTCGGCCTCAGCCAATTCTTTTAAGTTTTTACTAGCAGTTAGATTTTACCTATAGTTAATAACTGACCCAAACACAAAGTATAACATTAGGTAGATCTGATAAAAGACTGAACGGAAAATAGGTTTGTAACCTGAGGTTAGTAAACATGTTTAGCTCAGCATTAGCCATCTATCATTAGCTTGCTTCTTGCTTTAACTACGACCTACCTGAGGTTAACTCCGACTGTTGAAAAAGATGAATGATGTTAGTTTACTTGCCAAACTTGTGGCAGTCGATTACCGTAGAGTGCTTTCACACCTGCCTCGTTTAGTTCAGTTGAATCGCACTACAGTTCATTTTCCGCCTTGGTGCGATTCATTAGGGCAGTAGCGTACAAGCGTACCGAGACCACCTCTTCAAGGAGGTATCAAACTCTGGTGCGGTTCGCTTGTGGTGTGAAAGCAAACGAACCAAACACAGGATTTTATGATAGCAGAGACGTGATCTGAGCTAAACCGCTAATAAATCCATCTGCTGACAACAACATGTGTTCACCGATCTTATAATTGATCTGTATAAGCCGCTATGTTTATGAAAATCATTTTATAAAGTATAGCCTACTTGTCAGCACGGGTATTTCCCTGATTAATAGGTTAACCATCTGTTTAAAAAAGAGGGCAAGTAGTATTCCGTTTACCCTGTCAGTTCATTAAGTCCATAAAAAATGTGTGACATCGATACCTCAGTATACTATAGGCGTATAAGCCCCAAATTATTACTGTACATGTTCTGTTTTTACATTATTATTCATAATAGGCTATGTGGTCGATCTGCTGTCTAGCATTACTAATCATGCTTATAATAAAGTATTACTTCGTGAGCTCTTTGCCATACAGATCAGCAGCGTTAAAGTGCTGCACAAACTTCTGTCAGTCACCGGAGTTTGATTTCCCCACGTGGGTCCTGATGATGCAGGATGATAATCGGCAAAGCTGTCCAATCAACAAGTTACCTGTACGTCTGTGTAACGTCTTGGTTACTTCTCTGGTTCGTTTGTAAAACTGCAGTGTGACTGAGGGGCTGACTTACAGCAGTTAATAAGCTGTCATTAGTTGTGGACGCATTGTACATTAGGCTACATGGTTGTGCTCTCTGTAAGTGAAAAACAGGTTACAGGTTTAATGTTGATCATGTAATGTTGCAGTTCTATTTACTTAATTTTACACTGGGTTTAAGAGTCTGGGGGTTTGTTGACTTACAGTAGTTAATAAGCTATCACTGAGTGCATTGCACATTACATGGTTGTGCTTTGTGAAAAACAGGTTACAGGTTTATTGTTAATCATGTAATGTTACTGTTTTATTTAGTTAACGTTACACTGGGTTTAAGAGTCTGCGGTTGGTGTTGACTTGCAGTAGTTAATAAGCTGTCATTAATTGCATTGCACATTACATGGTTGTGCTCTGTAAGTGAAAAACAGGTTACAGTTACAAAATTCCTTAAAGCTAAGGAACTAGGTGGCTAGGTGGACAGTAACAGTAGTACTGTAGCTAAGTACACAAGGTATTTGTACTGAACTTGAGTATTTTCTTTTCATACCACTTTCTACTACTTCACCACATCTCAAAGGGAAATATTGTATTTTTTTACTTTATCTGACTCAGTTACTTAAAAAAAAAAAAAAAAAAGCTTTTTACACTCAAAATGCACGAAGAGTTTAAGAAATAGGATGTTTTGATATAAATTAAATGACATATCAGTTTATACAAGTCCAGCTAGTAGAACTACATCTGTTAGGCTAATTGACAGGAATTTAATTGGCAACTGTTTGGTATCAGTAATTTTTCATGTAAAAACATTTGATGGTTCCAGCTTCACAAGATTTGAAGATTTGCTGCTTTTACTTGATTATTTTAATGTATTTTTAATCATTTTGATGTTTGGACTGACAAAACAAGCATTATGAAGGCGTCACTTAGGGAACTGTAATAACATTTCTCAATAATTTCAGAATTTATTACAATCGATTATTGGAGAAAATAATCAAATAAAAATAATCATTAATTGCAGTCTGACAGTTCAACCTCAACTGACTACATTAATGCATGAGGAATAATAATCTAATGATATAATAGTATAACAGTCATATGGGACATTTTTCTTTCTGCTTTGAGTAGGCTACTTTTATTTTTAATTGGCTCCTTTTCCTTTTCCTTACATACTTTTATTTAACTTTTTCAATGCAGTACTTGCAGAGTATTTTTACAGTGAGATATTGGTACTTTTTTTTAAAGGATCTGAATAGGTTGCAAAGAGGTTGGAGAGTATTTGACTGCATCATCAATAATAATTTAGCATGCATTTGGCTGTAGGCTACTCCCCAACATCAGCTGCTCTCACAATCTTTGATCACAGGCAAGGGTTTTTGTCCAGGAATCAAAAAATCAAAATTCTAAAATAAAACTAGTTACCGCATCCATCGGGTCTTGCGCTTCCAACTTTCACTCCTGTGTGCACACTCCATGTTGTCTGGTGACGAACGCGCTTGCGGTGGGATCACGGAATTCACCCGGAAACAAAACATTTTAATTTCTGATTGGCTTAATGGCTCTGGCATTTAGTAGGCTACAGAGAAAGATATAAACTCGGCACAAAACATGATTGTCCATTATTTGAATATAGTGGGACAACTTCGAGGACGTTATGTCTTAACTTCTCAGCGTGAGAAATACAAGGTGTGGCGTGTGAGCGTATGAACTGGCTGAAATGCATGTGTCTCCCGGTGAATGCATGAGACTTGAGAGCCCAGTAATTTACCATTATACCTAACCAGAATCTTAGGTTAGTGTATTAGCATACTAACATTTGGTAATTAACAATGAACGCGAAGTACAGCTGAGGCTGATGGCAATGTCATTAGTTTTCAAGTATAAACCAAAGAATTGGACAAATTGAAATTTTGACCTAGTGAAAGGAATGTGCTGTATTTATGATACATGTATTTAAAACACGTATTTGAAATCCAAAATAGGATGTTGTCATTTGTGTTTGATAGGGTTGATGAAAATGGCTTTATATTTTGTATCAAAATACTTAAGTGTTTTGTATATTGTAATTTAAAAATACTGTAAAAATGACATCACAAAAATGCTCGGATCGGTACCTACTCAGTAATTTGCCCAGACTTGCTGAGATCAGAAGGTCAATGTGAGAAACATGTAGGTTGCCAGCTTTCAGATTTTCAGATTTTTAGCATGAATTGCTACAATTCTTATCAGTTCCTGTTGAGTTTTGGTGTTCGTTCGTTTGGTGTTAGTAGCCTAGGCTAAATCATTTCCCAATATCCATAATGTCTAATGTTAATCTAGCTAACTATTTGCCCCAAGTAGTAGCCCTCACAGTTAACGTTAACGTGCTGCTTTTAGCCTATGGTAAGTTTTTGTCGGTTGTGCACTAAAAAAATGTACTTCAAAGATGCAGTACAACATTACAACATTTATAATGCCAAGAGATGGTGTAACATGTTAAATGCACACACATGTGCCTTGTTGACATTAACAACACTGCAACTCCATTAAACAGCATATTGTCAACCCATCCAACCACTTGTGTTTGTTGTAGTTCAAAGTAAGCCCTTCATTACCAAACACCAACTAACTAAATTAGAATACCAATTAAGTTAGTTACACATTAAACTGCCGGTTACTTTAAAACTAATCGTTACGTGGGTAATTACAGGGATATGTAAATATCTAATCTGTTAACTGGTTGCCTGTCAGATTTATTGCACGACTCATTAGGCAGAGAAAAGCTGTTGCTCTCAAACACTGTCCACTTAATCAGCTGAGTCAGTGTACTGGTGGATGGATAGATCACATAGTCCGATAAACAAAAGGTCTATATTTTGTAGCTTAGATACTTTTAAAAATAAGGTATTTGGCTTTGCCCATCACTGCCTAATGAGGATACTACATGTAAATTCAAGGAATCACCAAAGTATCACACTTAATTCTGAGGGGGACATGAATGTCTGTACCTAATTTAATCGGAATACATCCAATCGTTGTTGAGACATTGCACCAAAATCCGAAAATGTCCACTTGCTGGTGGCATGAAAGGATTCATCCTGAATCTGTGCTCAAAATGTCATAGCAATCCATGTAATAGCTGAGATATTTCAGTCAGGACCAAAGTCCAAAAACCATGCTAGTAGAACCGACAGTCTTTACAGTTCAATCAAACATATCTGCAAAGCAGATTAGTATGTTCCCTTCCAGACTTTCCAGACAGTGCCCCCATAGTACTCAAGGCTGCTCTTGAATGCAACATTTTTTGCCAGATAGATTTTCATAGGAAACGTATTTGCTACTGACCTCAAGTAAGCATTAACAGCCACTCATGGAGCCATCTAAACAGTTCTATTAGGTAAGCAGGGGCAATGTGACAAATGGATAGCAACATCTGACCAACAAGTTTTTGCATTCACATCTGGTATTAAAATGCACTCTCGGATATCTTGATGGCGTTCACATTGTAATCTGATCTCAAAATGCCAAAACATCAGGCAGGGCTCATGGACTCCAAAGACATGGTGTGACCTAGGTCAAGAAGAGAAGAAATGCCACAAACAGATGTCAGTCATTTCTAAATCATGTGTTGTGAGGTTAGACTAGCTACTGCTATTAAGCTAAGATTGTTACACTTGGCTGAGAGCTGACCAAAATGCAAGTCTGACCACCTCCAAATCACAGTCTAATCACAATGTGTTCTGCGACCATTTACACCTGCCATTAAATATTTTCTTAATCCAGAAAATACCAGGCGTTAATGTAAGGTGTAAGACATGTACCATAATTCTGTCAACAACCAGCAACTTGCATAAGTTTGCCATCTTATAATGGTCTTTCAGAGTCTGTCTTGTTACAAGACTCAGCAGCTCTGTTGATCACTCATTGAATCTGCAAAAACTGTTCATGTAAGACTCATGACGTGTATGTTCATTGAGATAAACCACATACAACATGCTATCCTACTGTGCTCTGCTGGCAATTCTCAAAAACAAATGACATCATTCATTAGTTGCTGTCTGGAAATTTTATCTATCTTCATACAGTAGATCTTGCATGAAAAAAAGCCCATTGAAGAATTGAGTGACTCAGTCTTGGCTGGCAATAGCTGCAACTCAAATATATGTTAACAGACTGCTTCCTGGCAGAGTTACATCAGCTCTGGCACCAGGAAGGCACACAGAGTGAGACATTAGTCAGCACTATTTTCTCTCCGGCAACAACTACTGTGGTGTATCCGGCAGTGGGTTCACAGATCAGCTGATAACTCATAGTTAGTGTCATGTATTGTAATCTGGGTCACTTATAGAATCATATTCGAGGTAAAGGCCGCCATATTATTGTTTGGATATAGAATCCATGCTCCTTTAGAAAGCAGTTATAATAGCAGGGATGTGAGTGGAAGTATGTTAAGTGTGACATGCTTTGTTTTATAGGCCCCAGTGCATGCATGCATGTGCTTTGTTACATTTGTGTTTACAAACCCTATGCAAACCCCATTGAGTGTCATTCCTGTAAAATGACGGCTGCACAGACACCCTCTTTTGCAGGCAGGGCCTCTTCCTTCATAGAGTCCATTATTCTATGGCAAATTGCTTAATGCCGGCATTGAAGGCGAGGTGACAAGGAGAATGCAAGGAATGAATCCTCTGCTTGTAATCTGAGGCGGGATGTGTCACGCTCGGGCGTGTTATCATCGACACAGCATGGGATGAATTCCGCCATTTTCTCTCCACAGTGCCATGACAGAGCTTTCCTTTCTAGCAGGCCCCGAGGGGGAGGAAGAAGGAAAGGGACTCAGGAGAAGAGAGCACAAAGAAGGAGGAACGGATTGACTAGGAGCTGTTGATAAACTTTCAGAATAGTTCTCTGTTGGAAATGGCTCAGAGGCCCCATCGTGAAAGAAAGAAGAATGAGGGAGAGGGATTGAAGGGTTTCCTTTGCTTAATCAGAAGCAGCTGAGTGAAGGGCGACAGTTTGGGTATAAGTGCTGTTTGACTCTTTGGGCAGTGTTTCAAATTATTTTTAAAATCTATTGAACTAAAGCAAAAGCTTATTTAGACGGACACTGGCTCAGTGCTGTTTTTCAGACTTTTAGCATCATGGATTTTGTCTGCAGTACCATGGGCAATCATTTTTACAAGATTCACTCAAAAATTCAGGAAGTTGTCTGTATTTAAGACTTTATTTCCTAAAATGAGTCATCAAAAATGTTGCCTTCAATCATACACAATTTGGTGTTCTGATCCTTCACAATTACTTGACAGGTCCTAATAACTCAACTTCACAAAGTATCGCTTAAATAATTACTTAACTGACTAATTATGATGGCTGAGGAGTGTTTTGCATTCTTTTTCGATAGCATTTCTCTAATTAGCATATTTTCATTATCTTGGTAAATGAATAATTTAGAGGGTCTGTAATAGACATGAATTATTAGACTATGGTACAGTGATGGATTTAAAGGGGCACTACACTCAATTTGTGTCTCAATCCTTCCCAGGGTGACATGCATAATTAGTAGAAAAGTGGCCCTCCTGTTAGTCTTTTGAAGTGTATAGAGTTTAATGTTGTTTTACCAAATGACCAACATCTTGGTAAATACTTGCCCCTTCACAATATACTCTCTTTATTTTATCATTTTCTTTAAGATAGGTTAGCCTATTTGCACTTTTATGTTTACTTTTATAAAAGTAAGTAAAAGGAGTAGAGCTGTCCCCGACTAAGGATTTACATTGTCGAATCAGAATTGTCAGGTGTTGCCTATAGTGATAGTCGAATCTTATGTGTGTTTGTGTGGCGGCAATTGTGCGCGGGGGGGTTACACACTGCTACAGACCTGCAGTCTCTGTTCATCAGTCAGTGTAACTTACACTGTACATTTACAGCAAACTGAGGCTTATTGTTGACCATTTTCTCTGTGCTTGCCTGCCAGTTTTGCGTGCATGGATGCGGTTGTCGGTGCGGCTGACAACCACATGCATATTGCGGATCTATTTCAAGCACTGTTTAAAAAAGATATAATATTCTTTGTGTGGTTCATCAACAGTGATAAATGATATGAACATCCCATGAGGTGCAGACAAATCGGCACAACACTGGTGAAGCTGGGGCTCTATCGGTTCAAGTGATCCTATTCTGCCACTACACACATAGGCTACCGACGATACCGACACATACACACACATACACGCTACGCCCACACATGCGCGCTGACCCTCTACCTTGAGGGTTAGTGTTACAATTTTGGATTTATTCACGCACTTTAAAAACATTTATTAAAAGCTTTTTTTGTCTTTTACATGTTTATTTACAGCAATATATGTTTTTTTCAATTTAGGGGCGGCGTGTTGGTGCGGTGGTTAGCACTGTCACCTCACAGCAAGAAGGTCGTGGAGTCAAACCCCAGTTGCCCTGCCCTTTCTGTGTGGAGTTTGCATGTTCTCTCCGGGTGCTCCGGCTTCCTCCCACCGTCCAAACACATGCAGGCTAGGCTAATTGGTGTCTCTGAAATTGTCCTTAGGTGTGAATGTGAGTGGTTGTCTATGTGTGGCCCTGCAATGGACTGGCAACCTGTCCAGGGTGTACCCTGCCTTTTGCCCAATGTAAGCTGGGATTGGCTCCAGCCCCCGTGACCCTGTACGCAGGATAAGCGGTTGACGATGGATGGATGTTTATTTACCGCAATATATGTTGCAATGTAGGGGCGGCACGGTGGTTAGCACTGTCGCCTCACAGCAAGAAGGTTGTGGGTTTGAACCCCAGTCACTCCTTTCTGTGTGGACTTTGCATGTTCTCCCTGTGTCTGCGTGGGTTCTCTCCGGTTTCCTCCCACTGTCGAAAGACATGCGGACTGGGTTACTTGGTGACTCTAAATTGTCCTTAGGTGTGCATGTGCATGGTTGTTCGTGACCCTGCGACTGGCGACCTGTCCAGGGTGTACCCCTGGATGGATGGATGGATGTTGCAATTTATATCATAATAGGCTGTATATTAACTTATTGGGAGAAAACTGGTAGTTCTATGTAAAATCACACGTTCAGCACCCCCATATAGCCAAAATGGTATGATCCTTGTTTCATAACGCCACTGTGAGATTGACAGTCAAATCAGGTTCCGCCCAGCATCGAATCTTCGACTATTTGGGGTCAGCCCTAATTCAGAGCAATCCAAGGTATGTAGGAAACAAAGAATACTGAAAATCATAATAATAATTGAATAGTGGCTCAATTAAATATCTAACTCTCTTTTTTGTATCCTTTGAGACATCTTAAATCTAATCTGTTCATGTTTTTGTGTGCAGGTTGAACTGAATATTTCTTAAATGATCTAATCATACTTTTTTAGGGGGTGTGTTTGAAAAAAAAAGATTATTCTACACCCTCCGGTTGTCAGTTTAGATTTCTTTTTCTCTTTTTCTGATTGTCAATTTCACTCTCCAACTCCCACTTTCTCTGCCATTTCTTTCTGGTCTAGTTCTAAACAGACTCTGTCAGGGTAAGATGAAAATAAAATGATTTATGTTGTCCCCCTCCCCACTTGTTCAAAGTAATGAGATTCCATATTTCAACTGGCTTGACAGATGGATTGGAAATTAAAAGCCTTAGATAAGTAATGCCTTTTTGATGTTGGACTGTGAATAACTCACACAGGCTGATTGATTTCAAAACTCTTGTGACAAAGTGCACACGCTGTACAGGGGACAACATGACCACACCACTATATGTCACACATTAGTAAATATGGAGGGTCTGTCTCATAGAAGGCACTTTCGAGGAAGCCTTATTCCAATTCATTGCAGTACATGGGAATATTCGATATTTACAGTAGCAATTGTTGGCAAACCAAGAGGAGAAGCAATGCATTATGTAGGAGTAGGCGTTTCACCTTGAAAATGATGGTATTGCTGCATTATTTTGAATTCAATGTTAGATAATGCATTTTCCCATCTTTGTGTACACAGTTGGTTTTCAGAGCTTTTGCTACAGTGTGACAGCTTTATATAGTACAAATGAAGTGCAAAACTTCTTCCTGATGTGAATAAGGAAGGTATTTTGCATATTCAACAACTCAGTTTTCCTAAAACTTAAACATTCCAGACAAGTGTCTTTCTCTGTCTTTCTCCTCTGCTGTGATTGGTACAATTTCAATAAAAGAAATCAATAAGGGGTAATGTCTTTAACTAATTTACTTTCAATTTACCTCAATCGTGTTTTTCATGAAAGGAGTAAAAGCCCCTATCATTTTATGCATTTAGAGTGCATTATTCATCTGATCTATGCACATGATATCATTTCTACACATGACCTTTGCTTCGGCGGAATTCTGCTCTTGTTCTCCACAGAAACCAGCACCTCTGCATTTTCATTACATCAGCATCTGCAGTCAATTTGTGAGAACAGACAGCTGTCTATCGCTTTGGAGGAGACAGAGTGAAAATATCGAACCGGCTCATTCCAACAACAGACAACACCACCAACATAACAGTGATTCATCAAAAAAAATGCTAGACGAGCAGAGTCTTCAATCCACTTTTTATTTCTCATCACACATTTCTGCTGCAAAACGTATATGAAGAAGAGGTGCGCAGGTATCTGAATGAATGGTATTAATGATAATCCATGCTGTCACCTGCTGCTGAAAGACTTTTAAAACATGTGACCGAGAGATTGATTATGTGTTTTCTAGAGGTCGTATTGATTGGAGTTGTAAGAGGTAAACTCCTATTTTTACTATCTGACCAAACTGACACTCTACTGACACAAAACCACACATGCCTATGGCATATATAATTCATGGAAACCTTTGAAAAAGAGTGGTATTTGAGCATTGGCACAGCATAAGACAATTTACGGCTGTGTGTGTGTGTTTTGTTTTTTTGACATGTTAGGTTATAGATGTAAAATTCTCTTCATAATTATAATTTCAAATTTGGCCTCTGATTACTTTATTTTTTCCTACTTCATTTCCCCATTTGAAATAAATGGGATGCTGAAAACCCAGTTAGTGGATATGACTGATGTTAGAGCAGCCAGTCAGCGTGTCAGGTGTGTAATGCCATCACCCTCCCCTGTTCTCCCCCTGCCCCCCGATGTTTCAAGCCTTATTTTCTGTTTTGATGGAAGCATATTGACTGTAACAGAAAGCTTAGAATCTTCAGCTTGCAGTTATAAACAATGCAAACCCAAATACACCACTCTCCCAAAAATAAGCCATATAAAAAAATATTTACGAAGTCAACAAGACTGTATAAGTTCTGTTTGAGCTTCCCCAAAAATAAGGCAGTTGCACAAATAATCCATCACACAAACAAATACGTACAAATGAATAAATAAAGACGGATTCCAGGAGCTGCCTGCCATGCTTTTCTCTTCCTTGTGACTCTGAGAAACAGTGGGCACTCTCATTAGGCACAGGGATGACATCTAGTTATTCATTACCCGCTCCATGCAAAACCCTGCTATTAAAACTCTAAAAGCCATTAGAGAAATCCAAAATGAACCCCACCAGCAGCAGGTGCACATGGGAGGCTGTGCTCTCCAAGATGACACAAACAGCACAGCTACATGACAGTTTGGGACTCTGTTGCCCATTAGCATTGCTGCCACTACCATTCTGGAGTAGTTTAATGCCGGGTGGTTTTAAGTAGCTGGTTTTCGAGGCAAGGCATGCTCCAACTAGCTTCATTTGACATGCATTGCAAGTCAGTGAGGTGCTGGTTGTTGGCTTAGCATGGAAGTGTTAGTCAAACATGGTGTGGCCGTATTGACTGTGGCCTGTTTACTGAAAGGAGTTCAGAACAGGATCAGCTAAACATACATTATGGTAGATCAATACTGGCTGAAGAACTAAGAAATGAGCTTGATATTAGTCTGGCTTTACAAGCCAACACTTGGCCACTTAAGACTTCCCTTCATACAGCTTTTCCCCATCTCTGCACGGACCAACAACTGCTAGAGAGGAGTTATTATTCTGCGGTACCACCGCCGACTGATCTGGTGTGAATCTGGTCAAAGCAAATAAGCAAATGTTTTGAGACCTGCTAGTAAAAAAAAATCAGTAAATGCAAAACAGAGAGCAGGAGAGAGAGAAAGAGAGAGAGAGAGAGAGAGATGTGTATTTGGTCTCCTGGGTCTTGGCTCCCCATCATTATAACCTTAGTCATACTTCATACTTCCTTCCCTTTTATCTTTGACACACTCCATCTGTTTCTCATTATGACAAACTCCAATATAAATACAGTACTACGTCTGTGTAGCGCACATGGCATTTTGTGTTAAGCATACAGCCCTGGTACATGTTATGTCTAGAGTCTACTTCTAATAATATATTCCTTTGGATGGTTTTAAACTTAACATTTTAAAGCAAGTAATCCCCAAAGATTACAGTACAAATCATGAAAAATGAGAAAGCCAGTGGTGTTAGGGAATCCCAGCAGAGGTACCCTTAAATCCACATACAAACTGAATGACAGACAAACTCCACAGGTAACTCCCTAGTCTGCAACCCTTCCTTGTCAGAACACAATGGTCATATTGACCTCCTGGCAAATAATGATTCAAGACGCCTAAATTCCCCATCAAACACAAAAGCAAAACAAGTGCGTTCATGCAGGGGTCACAGTTTACATTGAGAACCACCCTGCTTTTAGCCCGCACAACCTGCAAGGTGTGTGGGTGGATAGAGGACTGATCCATGGGGAGAAGGGCCCAGAAATAAGGTATGTCCCGGTTGGCTGTGATTGCCCCGCCACAGTGAACCTCATCTGTACGTTATCCCTTCTTCCAGGGTATGCAACCATGTAGTCAATCAGCACGACATCAGGACATCAATCACTCAAGCTCCCTTTGGGGTGACCTGCTTGCTCCAGGAAAGCATACAGAATTAAAAAAAAAAAAAAAGGAAAGAGGAAAAGTACATTAACGCAGATGGACAGGGCAGTGGGCATATAGGTTAGGTTTGTTCCAGTCCATTTCTAGCATATGCTTCACAATGAAAGTCATCATGGCATTACATTTATCACTTTGTGTACTTTTTTAATCTTATGGGTCCTCTTATTCTTTGATCAAAATGAAGTAAGAGTAACAATGATAAATTCTGTCCAGATTCTCGTATCTTCCAATTTCACATTGTGCTAAAGGAGAGAAAATCATTTTTTCCCCTCTTGATTATCTCCCATGCAGTTTTGCATCCTCCTCCAAACAAATCTCCCGCTCCAAAGGGCCCAGGCCCCAATAATAATTCCCTCTCTAATCTCCCCCTTCCATCTGATCAGGTCTTTTCTTCACAGCCCCTCTCCATTTCTCACCTGCCCAGAAACTCCATCAACACCTCTTCCTCTCCCTCTGTGCAGGGTTCACCGCTTTTGGTGTCCCGTTGTTAGCTTAAAATGAGCTTTAACAACTGTATAATCTGAAATAACATTGCCTTAGCCAATTCCTGGAAGGAGAGGAAGAGAAGAAGAGAAGATGAAGGAGAAGAAAGAGCATGTTCTGAGATAATGGATGTTCCCTTGATGTGTAATGTAATAATTTTTGGTGAAAAGAAGCAGGAGAGTATAGGGGGAAGAAAAACGATAAAATGGATGGATGAGTCGGGGAATAGATGAATAGAAGTTAGGGTGAGAGGCAGCAAGTGAAGGAGTGAGAAAGGAAAGGGGAAAGCAGATGGAGCCAGAAAGAGGTTGGGCTGATTTAATCTATTCGCAGGGCTTGAGGTTGCTCCTTTCAGACCACTCTGACAGGCAGAAGGGATTTGGCAGACTGATCAAAATTATAATCTCATGCCCTTCTCACATCACACCACATTGGCAAATGGCGTGCATGTGCCTGCTCACCTGACTTATTCCTACCAATGATGCCTTTGAATATATGATAATAGTTGATGATCTCTTGAAGGAAAGCTTGACTTGGCCTGACTTTGAGGCCATGGCACAACTTTATTCCCTTTCTTTCACCCTGAAATTATTACTGGCACAGTCTTTTACGATATGAAAGAGCCAACTTTAAAATATTCTATATCTGAATTGTTGATGTACCCAGAGTTTAAATGTATCTCTGTGAGCTTGCAACGCTTGGCTGGAAGTTCCTCTGATGTTTAATTCATAATCATTATGCAACTCAGCACTGGACTAGCCTTTGCTCGACCTCAGTATTCTTTGAGGATTTCATTATTAGAGATAGCAATCTCCGATACTGCAGAGGAAAAAAAGGCCACACTAATCTACTCTACCATGACTCATCATTACACTCTAGAGCCTCAGCAAGTAGATGCACCACCTCCTCACTGTCCTCATCAGGACTAAATCCCATTTTCTTCTTCCCTTTACCTAGCATTAAGTAGCCGGCCCTCCTCCCTCTCCCACTTCAAACCCTTGGTGTTGGATGTCACTAACAGCACTTACTGGTCCTGCAATACAGCAAAGAAGCCTGCAGCTGCCTGGCCGCCAGTCCCTGGTGTGGTCAGAGTAGGAGGCCAATTGTGGCCAAGCCATTGATCGAGAGGAGTAATGGATCTGGCTTAGGCTGATAATGCATGATGTAATTGTCAGAGGAGTTTAATTATATGCTTATTACATGAGACTCTGAGTATTCACGCTCCCTCCCCATTTACTGCACACTCTCCGTGAAGGCCATAAGGAAAAAAATAAAAGAGAAAAAATCATGTGTCATTTAAGAGGAAGATTTAAGGTCTTAAGTAGTGCACGTAGCGTTAACTTCCATTTGAGCCACTGGACAAAGATTGAATTGTTAACCCTTAATAATCATAACAATAGAAAACACTGTTTTATGGCCATTATAACCCATATCTGTGGTTTTAAGATTCCAGATGCCATATACACAGGTATTTCCAGTTTACCCATTGACATTGAGAGGAGTGCGAGGGTACCAGTTAATCTAAAATTTCTATCATAGCACACAGCCCTTCTATCCCTCCATCCCCTCATCCCTCCAGGCCACACTGAACCGTAATGGTGGCCTCATCGCATGTCTGAGTGCATACGCTACACTGAGCAATGCTTTTCAATTACCTGCGCTGGAGTGCTAGATGAAAATACATAGCACATATTTCTGAGGCAAAATGCTTAGGTCAGATGCACTGAGAAATAAAATATACCTTATGTCATTTAATTTGACAGTTGTCCTTTCCCAGCTATTGAATAGAGGTCGTCACATGTACAGCTGTGGCAGTGTAGCTGTCTGAAGTGTGTTTGTGTGTGTGTGTGTGTGTGTGTGTGTGTGTGTGTGTGTATGAATCAAGCTATTCATGCTGGAATTGAGCTTTGAAAAAGAAAAACAGTATCAATCCATACACAACGTCCGAGCTACATTACTCACCTCAGTGGTGGGAAAAAAACGACACAGCCCTTATCACATCATCATCACCTGTGTGAGAAAAGGGTTTAAGTTTCTGTATCGTCTAAATAACACGTGAATATTGTAAGCTAGCAGCAAGAACCTGAATGTTTACAACTTCCTAACCCCATCAGTGCATACGGTAGATGATAAAGAGCACACAGGGGAATTGAATGCACTTAGTTGTTAATAGGACATGACTTGTGAGGCTAGTAAGACACTCAAGAGCTGCTAACTAGCATGCCAGGCAGAAATAAATTCTAAACTGTAAACATTCAAGACAGGTTCATAGGAGGGAGGAGAAAGAGAGCAAAGAACATGTGAGACATACAAAATCAGTCATATATAAATTAAGAAGACCACTGACTCCAATTTAAATTTTTTGAGTAATTTTGCCCCATGCTAGATCAACAGCAAATCCCCACAGGCCATATTTAGAAAAATCCCTCATCGGACCACAGCTTACTTTACTGTTCATGGTCTCATCTGAAATCACCTCCACTGATTCATAATGTGTGAGACAGAAATGTGTCAGTGCTGCACTAAGTCGTGCCCGGCAGCGCTCAGGCCAATTTTACGTGGAGTTCAGACTGCTAAATAAATCCCATTAATCATGTTTTTGGGGGGAAAGGAAGAAAGAGAGGGGAGGGAGGAAGGGGAGGGGAGAGGTTGGAAATCTCCTGGTGTCCGCCCATGTCGGAGACTGCATTAATGAGCTTCAAGTAGGGAACAGAGGCTGAGGCTAGGTCTGTAATGGTGTCCGCCTGGAATAGAGAGGGTTGTGTTTGTGTGTGTGTGTGTTAGTGGGGGGGGTTAGAATACATGGGGTTGTTTGTAAGGGGTGAAACAGGACACCTCTGATCTCTCGCACACAAATCAGGGAGAAGATCACTGGCTCTGACTGCTACAGTCCGCTCTATGCATGAGCCTTCCTGCACAACATCCAGCTGGGCTGGCATTGCTGTTTATGGAGTTGGCAGATACCCAGCTATGCAGCTATGCATTTTCTCTGTTTCTGATATGGAATTACAGGGGCACTGACAAAAATACACATTCGCCTGATTGCACATACAAACTTTGGAAAACACAGATAGAAAACACAGTGAGGCATCTGAACCGAAACATAACATCCAGTCGCCTTGTGAACATTAGTTTGGAGGTTACATTCTAGTCCTATTTGCAGCATTTAGCAATTAGGTGGAAATGCTCAGATCAAATATGGAACAACAAACACTAGCAGTTATCTTTTTATAATCTCATGTATGGAAATGAGTGTTTGATTTTCTCCTCATGCAAATGAGATTTTCAATTAACTAAAAAAATCTGGGGCTTGGCAGAGCATTGCACGCTTGTCTATTGTGTCCTCCCCACACAGAAATAAATTATGAATACCTAAATAGCATTTCACATTTGAGATAATTATGGTGCCGGGAGAGAGAGGGAGAGAAAGAGAGCATCTTTTAACATGCAAATAAAATACACCACTTTGTTTTCTCTTGCAAAGATCAATCATAATTGGGCAGGTACACACAATCACAGGGGTAATTTGATGACCCATTTTGTTTTTGGATCATGCACCCCAAATCTCTCTGCTACTCTCCCATGTGTGCTGCTGTGTATGTACTCTACATGCACTGACTTCAGTAAAAGACTAAAAAGTCTTATTATCAAAGGCTGATGGCATAGCACACATCCGCATTTCGTTTTATTTTCCTGTTCACTACTTCAATAAGATACACACAACTTTTTTTCCCTCTTCTTTTGAAAAGAATGGCATGTCGAGTCACATTTCAGCCTTTCTGGCTCCATTTGGAAGTCTGTCTGCTTTGTAAATGACAGAGAAGTAATTGAATGGAGTTGCACTCTGATCTCTAGTCATTCCGAAATCCTTATCACAGTGTCTGAGTTCAAAAGATAAGAGGTCACGTTGCAGAGCAGCTCCTTATGCACCGCTAATGAATGTTCCAACAGCGAATTGTTGAATCAGTCACCAGACAAGTCATTAACAATGAATAGTGTACACATACAATACAAAGAACAAATGTTTAGTGCATTATATAAATATACAGAGGGTACTCTCACATACATGTGAAGACCAACCCACCAACCCACTGACATGCACACAAACAGTTCCTTTTCCATGATTGCCAAGCCAATTAGCCTGTTCAAGGGTTAACATAAACATTGTAGAGCCTTGGCTTTGTCCTCCCTTTGGGCTGGTGGGTTGTGAGTTTGGCCCGGCCTTATCAAAGTTGCCTCTCTTGCCTTCTTCACACTCCCTGTGGGCTTTGCAAATAGAGTCGTAGTCTCCAATGTAATCTTGTGGACTCTGGGGAAAAAGGCCAAATCTCTCGAAAAGAGAAAGGCAGAAGAAACGGACGGAGGTCATTCAAAGTCATGTCTGGAAGGGGATCTGAGGGACTGCTACAACCAAAGGCTCAAAATGTGGTGAACTGAAACACTGAAACATACTGTATCTCACCTTAGAGTATAGTGTATGCCTGTCAAAACATTTGCACACGCCTACACACATCTTGTATGTGACAAAGAAGCTTGGGGGGAGCTATTATCACCTTGGTTTTAAAAGTGCAAAAAGCAAAATCGCCTGGGGAAAAGATGACAAAACAAGTACTGAAGTCAGACTCAGTGATGTTTGTTTTTACCGTACAGTTGTTCTCTGACCATTTCAGTCAAACACTTGATATGAGTGTATGTGTGTGTACATTGTGCAATACGAGAGTGCTTAGATTGATGTGCACCTTTAAGAGCTGTTGGGTGTGTTTACCAGTGGATTTCCGCTGTACCAGGGGCTAATTCTGCAGGCCTCTACACACTCACAAGTATCAATCTTCCTTGACCTGGCCTAGAGCCGAATCCTAAAAGGAAGTAAGTCTCCCCTCTCCTTCCTTTATTCCTTTCTCTCACAGCCACTCTTTATTTCCCTTCCTTCTCTTTTTTCTCATTTCCTTTGCCTAACTCTCCTTGTTCGCCCCGCATCCCACCCTCCCTCTTTCTCTCCCTACTCCCTCCATCTCTCTTCCTCTATCTGACCTCATCCCTCCACTAAATCTCTCTCCTGTCAAGTCATGCACCAGGAACGCGGAAGTTGTGAACTTGTGAGGAGTGAGATCAATAAAGCAAGGACAACGAACAATCTACCCAGAGACAATGCATTTTGTGCCTAGGATGGGCACCACGGGCCATAAATTCCGCCATCCTGGCCGTCTGCTGGGCAAAGAGCGCCGGTCGTCATCATCATCGTCCTCGTCATCTCAAGGGAGCAAAGAAGTCACTGTAAACAGTTACGTCAGCCGTCCCATCACTGCCAGTGGAACAGATAAATCCATATTAGCGGGAGTGATGAAAGAGACTTTGATGCATGTTCATAACTGAGTAGCATCAATGAAATATGAGTGGGCTGTGTCATATATGTCATGACAACATACAGTAGATGGGTTTTAATATGAGAGAGGCACATACACTGGCTGGGATGAGCTTACCATACGCTGTTGATGATAAGTATGATTGGCGACTGAGCAGAGGCATAATCTGCAACCTCTGAGAACTGAAACGCATCTTTGACCTTTTATATGACTCTCTGTAATGATCCATGTTATTGTAGATGCATGCCGATCTACTGACAGATGACAGATATGTAAATCAAAGTCACAATGTACAGAAACACACACACACACACACACACACACTGTCAGTTAAAAAAATTCAATGACACTAACCAGAGCAACTTTTTTGGTGGGGGGAGTGTGTGTTTGGGTGTATGTGTGGGTTAAGAGAACCCTCACCAAATATTTTATTTATATTCCATACATAAATAGTAGGCTGTTTGGTCCCATCCCAGCAGTCTTCATATTTCCTGGTGACATTATCAGCTGTCTCCATCATGTGCAGAGCGGGAAATAAATTGCATTTTTGCCGTTGGTTCTGTGGCTGCAGACGGCAGGAGGAGCATTATAATATAAAACATGAATAAACAAAATCACTCATGAGCAAATGTGCAGGAGCATGGGGAGGTAATCTCCTTTAGGCATGGTCCTTGAAATTAACTCAAAGAATCTGCACATGAAACGTGTTAAGAAGATTAATCAAATATTTCCCCTCCCTCCCACCCCTCCGCCCCCAACTCCTGCTTCCATTCAAAGTTTTTTTATTCAAACATTATGGTAATTACTTATTATTGTGCTTACTTTAGGAAGATTGCTTGGCCACAGGTGAATCGAAGTGAGGCAAAGGATAACGCTATATGTGTGCAATTGTCATATAATCTATTTTCTAATGTGGCTTGGGCTAGGCATGAGCCAAATAGGAGTGGTGTGCATGGTAAAACAGGCACTGTTTAGCGTGCACAGGTGCAGTGGGCTTAAATAAGCCAGAGAGAGTGAACTAGGCAAATAATATTTTTTAAATAAAGTGTTTTGAATCACAAAGTTTTCTTGTGTCAAACACTCGATCAACCTCATTGTGCACCCCATAATGCATCTGTGTCCTAGTAGTGAAATTTGATAAACATCATTCCCTGCATCTGGCACCTCCTCACAGTCATGTATCAATTACAGGATATGATGTGAGCCTCGTTCAGCTACAGTTAAAGAATACAGGATCAGATGCCACTCATGTGTCCTTCATCTAAAATGGCTGTCAGATATAAGCGCAGGTAAATCATTCATCTGTCCATGTAATCATGCCCATGCATATTATCCCTCACATCCCGCACACCTCTTGTCAGTCATTTATGCATGCTTTCTTCGTACTTCCTCGCCCACATCATGTATATCTGTTTGTTGGCCTGAGATCTTGACAACTGGAGGGATTGCCATGAAAGTTGGTGCAGACATGCATGATCCCCAGAGGATGAATCCTAATAACACTGGAGAGCTCATGACTTTTCATCTGGTGTCATCCACAGTCCATGCTTTCTTCACTTGTTAAATGTTAGCATGCTAACATTGTTTTTTGTCCATATGGTGTGTAATGAGTACTTCAACCTCATGGGGATGCTACCATGGTGTATACAATATGTTATTTATTTATGTATGTATTTATTTACAATAAAGGACATGGGTAGAAATGGGTATATATTCTGTAAGTTCGGCGAAACACCTCTGAGGCCTGGCCAGTATGATTCAACAATTAGTTTTATAGTTTTTTTCATGCAAGCACTCAAAGTTAATCAAACTATGTCAAAAATAAAATATAAAGCATAACTTTAACAACTAAATAACACACCAAATGTAAACTGTTGTATATACTCATATATCAAACATATAAGTGCTTTATAACCGCTACCTAAAAATATTTAAATATTTAAAGCTGTAAATAAAAGTATGAAAATCCATCTACAAAGAGCAGTCAGTGTGACAAAACAAGCATTTGTGGCCTTCAGATTCATATACAATCTAGGCAGAGTGACAGAATTTTGAAGGGCAAAGTCACACTCAGACCTTGGAATATGTTATGCTATGGTTTGAGCAGAGAGTGCAGATATTGGTATGGATATAGGGGAGAGGTAAGGAGGGACTGAGTTTGCGAATGTCCCCAGTGACCAGAGCTTGTGCATGGCTGATCAGTCTATGGCCTGGTCTGGCCCGTGATGACTGATGAGTTGGCAGTGGACCTTGGAGGTTTGGGTGATAGCCTTTCAGGGTGTGATTCACAGGGAGAGCCCTGTGCACTGACATCCCCTCGCACTGTGATTGAGTTCACAATCCTGTGCCATTCCTCCCAAGTATATATGGCTCCAAAATAAATAAATGGCAGAATCATGAGATCCCAACTGCAATACAGCAGCTGTAACAGTCAGTGATACATCCACTATGGTGCAGATAAGATTATCTGTAATAGTATTTTCTTTATCTATTTTATTTGACTGTGTCTGCTTAGACTTCTGCATACTTATAAATTAAGCTGGGTTACTTTGATATTATCAACAACGAGGTAGATGGGCTGAGATGAGATCCAGCAGCCAGCTTAGCTTAGCTAAGCATGAAGACAGGAAGGGGGGAAAACAGCTATCCTGGCTCTGTCCAAAGTTAAAAAAAAACATTACATCTAATTACATCTCAAGTAATTTGTTTAATCTGTCCAAAAAACAGAATGTGACAACACCCAGGAAGTTCTGTGCCTGAATGACAAATAGCCCAGCACATAACCCCCTGTAATTCTTTTACACTTTTTTGCACTGATTAAATAAAAGAGATACAGTGTGTTAATTACCCTTCAGAGGTGCTGGTAGGTTGATTTTATTTCCAGAGTCATACTAGCTTTCCCTCTGCTTTCAGTCTTTATGCTAAGCTAAGCTAAGCATCTCCAGGCTGTAGCTTCAAATTAAATGGACAGATATGAAAGTGGTACAGATCTTCTCATGTAACGCTCAGCAAGCTACTGTTGCACAGACATGCCCTTGCTTATCAAAGATTTGAACAGTTTGTGCTCATTTGTCCTCTGACTCCTACACTTTTGACCTAAACATGAGTGATGTCAAAGTCTTTGTTATCAATGTCATCGTCATCTTCTCCTTTCACCACCTTCTCTCCTCCTCCTACTGTATTAATAATCAGTAAACTCCTTGAATCACTCAGGTACCTCAAGAGCCTAGACAGGCTGATTGTCTCCTCCTGTCCTCATGCACAGACCTCTGGCAGAGAATTTGATATCATGTAAAAGAGGATTTGCACAAATAACTCCATAATCTCTAACAGCCAGTAACAGGGTGACGTAATTGTTGCTGTTAGTGAATAACGAGGCAATACAGAGGTGAGTCATTCCTAAGTGAGGAGAATGGGGTCTTAGCCAAAGTCTTTAAGTAGATAAGCCTGTTTGGCCTAATGAATGGGCAGATTCAGAGATGTCATCGGAGATTTCTCAGTCCTCATGTAAATGGCAACAGCACATACTGCGGAAAGGCACACCAAGCGCACTGTCATAAAACCATAAGAGTCAATCAAGGAATTACAGAATATATTATGTTAAATCTTGTTAAGATGCACTAGCTACTTTATCATAAACACACGAGGCACATAAAAAGGACAACTGTCTTTGATGTAGAGAATAAACACTTCCGGCCTGCATGACCATCCAGTCGCTGTTGTACTAATATCAAAGCATCCCTATCAGCACAGCAACATTTGTTTTTCAGCACCGCACCCTTATTAAGGGTGAAATTAGTTGTGCTTGAAATGAGTGAGAGCTGAATACTGAACTCCTCATAATGCCTGAGCTGTGGACAGAGATAGGAATCAGGGGGAAAGCAGGACGCTCCGTCTGTCCAGACCTCAGATGTTCAGTGTGAGAGCTGCTTCTCTTATCAGTCCCCTGAAATGGCCTTCTAATTGGGGACATGTTTCTATGAAATGTGTATAAATTGACGGTAATTGCTTTTGTATGCATGGAAATGCTAATTTTGCTCTATAATGGCTATCAAGAGAAACATACAAACTAGTTCAGTGGGTTGTTGTATTAAGGACGAGAGAACAATAAATAAATGCGAGCCATGTGCACATTCCTAATGTAAAGCAAATGCAAATTTGAAATGGAACTACTATATCTCATCCTTTCGAGTGCTCCTATGGTAATTACTGATTAAAACATACACGACTGTGGGCTCTCCATCTCATGTTTACTCTCCAGAGAATAGAACGCGGACATGAAATGCGGCATCCTAACAATTTTCTGAGGCAATGCACCCACTTGAGATGCTGACTGCTTGTGATAACTCCTGGGTTCAATGTCCCATAGGCAGAGCTTTGGAATAATCCATTCTCCATACAGATTTCTCTCACGGAAGCTGCTTTATCCCATTATCACAGGCATTATACAAATGTATACTGTTGTAATCCACACACTTAGAGCCTGATGCTTTTGGAAACATCAGCGTCTGATACAGTATAGAACAAACAGAGTCACTCTGGTACAAGTCAATACATGGACTGGAGGTAGGCTATGTTCACAATGTTCAAATTAAAGTTTGTTTTGTTGTTTGTGTGTGTATGTGTGTACACGTGTTGGTGCTGAGCAAACTATTTTCTGAGGGATGTTGCGCGTAGACAACTTGGTCCCGACCGTATGGGGGTGTTTAACATATCCAAGGTCTCCAGCAGAGACATACAGAGACACAAGCAGGTCACGGGGGATGCTGATGGCTCTGTGAACTCAGTAGGTGGTTGAGCGCAAGATGTGATAACTAGATGTTCTCTATGACAACAGTGGTGGAGCTGGTCTGTCCCTAATGCACTATATTTGCCTAATAACACAGCAGGCAGCAGAGGTCTGGGTGTGATGAGGAAGAACCCCCTCATCACAAACACAGAAGAAGGCATACAGACATATACCCTCCAGGCCATGTGACCCATGAAGGACAAAAATTAAAATAAATATCTAAGTGAGTCTGTAGATCAAAGAAAGAAATAAGAATGAAAGAAAATCTAGCAAATGATATTTCTCAGCAACTCTTAATTGCCAAAACTGATGCATACAAGACAGACTTTTTGGTCTGGCAGTATCTTGCGGACATTACTGTTATGGTGAATCTTGCCAACTGATGGTTGAGATTTAGGCTTCATTGGCTTGCGCAGTACTGGGGGAGACATCATCCACTGGCAGATGTGCACAGCTCGCCATTCTCTGCCACCTCTATAATTGACATCTGCATGTAAGAGAATGGCAGCGACACCAGTCTGTGCCATGTTTCTGGGAAATAAGGCAGAGAATAAACAGAGCACATCCTAAGAGGTTTGCATCAACTGTTTCTCTAATGCCTGTGAGTGCTCCGGCATTAATGGAACATATTATGCCTCAAATTATGGAATCATATACAGCAGCTGTTGATCCAATTTGGATGTGGTGCTACAGCTAAAACATGTCCCTCCAGGGAAGAATGTCTAGTTTTGGTTTATATGGCAAGATTCTGATCTCCTCAGCTGGCGTTCGTGGTGCATTGCATGACTTTATGCAAAAATCCTTCATTACTTTTCGAAAAGATAAAGACAAGTCTCTGAGGAAGTGCAGAACTAACTACAATGGAATGATCAATACAACAATGCAATCTGCAGAGGCCTCTGAACAAGCCACTACATACCAATGATTAAATCCATAAAAGTGCATCCTGTTATTGGTTGAAATCTTGGGCTATTGGATTCAGTCGTAACAAACTGTCACAGAGTTGGCTGATGACTTAATATTTCTTTTTTTTTTCTTTAATAAATTGTATTTTCCTCTGTTTTCATAAAATAGGCGATGTATACCAAAGTCCCCACAGAAACACATTATTACAAACCTCCTAATAATATATACTTTAAAAGCAGTTTTTTTCATATCTTGAATTATTGCATATACAGTGGACAAAATTAACTTCTACCTTCCACTTGGATTTAGTACAGCCAACGGAACTAATCAGATTTCTATGACAGAGAGAATTCATAGAGATTTCTGTGGGCTCCCCTCCATTTGGGGTTAATGAGTGTCTTCCACAGCCTACTCATAGTTATTTCATACCTCGGGGATTTGAATAATTCCCATTGATAGTTTCAAAATCTCAAATGAGACAGGATTAATCAAAAGCATAGAAAGTACAGCTGATGAGGGTGAAGCTGCACATGAGGATGAGGATGTCCAAATCAGGAGGAAGGTGACTCGTTATGCACACTGGGCAACATATTCACTGTATTTTAATGGCTGGTGGGGGTCAGTGACTAAAACAGTGTAAGTAGCTTCACACAAGAGCATAATGATATTTAGAGCTCAAAGTTTGCTTCCCCACTTTAATCAAAAGTCATTTCTACATAGCGTAGCTGTCATTTTTAATAAAAAGCGAAGATAGCCATGGTATCACACCTTTTTTTTCCTTACAGTCTAGTAAGGTTCAAATATGGGCTATTAATTATGGTGGTACTTAACTGGCGATCGGCTGTTCTGTTACTGTTACTTCTTTTTTTTCCGTCAGGGGAAAAGGGAGCAATTTGTCTGAGAAGTAAATTCAGTATACTGAAGAGCTTCGAGTTTGTATAAAAGGTGCATTATCTGTTAATTATCAAAAAATGTCAACTGATGAGTCAACTGATTGTTACATCAAAAAACATTCAAGTGAAATAAAAAAACAGTTAAGAAAACCATCATTGTCTATCTTCCCACACCCCCTCAATGATTATTCACAGCAGGGCTGTTGAAAGGGCTGTTGAAAAGCATGTTGCAATTTGGGCACTTGCAGGGTGGTAGCCCTATGTGGTGTGGGCATTGGTATTTAAGTTCCCTGGGATAAATCATTTACATCAATGCAGTTACTGATGAGGCATGAATACATATGGCAAATTCTGTTCAGACGTGATTTATTTTAATTGTCACACTGGGACCTGCTATTACACTGCTGCAGAATGGGTCACTGCATTAGAAAATTAAGCAGAGGCTCTAATTCGAAATCTATTTGTAAATTCTGGCTTGTGGGATAAAGATGTGCTGAGTGCATATAAATGCCCTCCCAGAGTAGCTTGAACTTCTTCTAAACTGGCGAACAGTCACCTGGGCGCGTCACTCCATCCCAGACGCACTCTGCCACTGTGCTCAGTCTGAGGGAACTCAAATTAAGCTGCAGCAAAGGCACACGTCTTACATGAATGAGCATACGTGTGCGGTGTCTGGGGTGTGGGGCGGGGTCTGAGGTCAGCAAGTGTGCGGCACGCCAGAGGCTACTTATGTTCTGGATTCCATGGGCTCCATTTTCTTGGATCATTTAATACTTCCCCTCATCCACTTTTGGGGATACATCATTGGAAGTTGCGGTGAGCAGTTGCAGCTGGGAACAAATGGGGATTTATGCAATTAAAGTTGCTGCTGTGTAATCATATTATTCAACTCAACTGTTACTTTGTGATGTGACAGCACTGTTACAGTTAATGTCAAAAACAGTCATCATCTAAACTGCTTACTGATTGTCAGCGTCAGTGTAGACTAAAAATTTATGTCTAACCCTCTGACTGTGTAGTTTGAGAATGTTCCCAAAAGCTGTACTCCCTGGTGGCATGTCAAATCTACAGGCAGACAGGCCCGGACTCCCAAAACCCTGTCTGACAGGTTAGAGTCCGGAGAGTAGCTTATAAAACTGCTCTTTCACTGGCCTTTTGTCTTTTGCTGTCATCAGTGTCTTCTTGCTTTGATGTTTTATACAGTTTTGGAATGCATTGTTCCAGCCTCACTTGAGACTGAGGTTTGTGTCCTGTGTGAAATAAAAATGAATATTAAATCATTTTATTTAAGTTAAGCGAGTTATGTAAATTGCGTAAGTTAGTCAAGTGACATAAGTTAACTTACGTGTTAAGTGACCTATTTAGCTTTTTTAACCCAAACCATGATCTTTTCCTTAATCAAGTAGTTTTGTTGCCTAAACCTAACCAAATTGCAACGTTTCATAACTTTAATAATGCACCGTTTCAAAATGGCGATGTTTTGAAACACTTTCGAAACGCTAGTGTTATATTTTGAAAGTCTGACCGGATGTTGCATATTTATTATTGCTACCTTTACCGGACGTTGCATATTTGTTGTTGCTAAGCATTGCTAACTTGACCGAAGAGCCTTAAATGTCTAAAAATGACGCTAAAGGGCTACACAGGGCGTTAAAAAGCGATGCAAAAGGGCCTTGACCAAGCGTCAATATGGGATGAGTCGGTGTGTGTGTTGGCAACAACACAGTGAAAAAGCTGTTTTTGACAGAAAAAAACAATCCCTGATTACATTCAATCAGTCATTCAACATATATTAAACTAATCCCTGAATACATTTCACATGGCATTGTTTTTTAAATTTATGTTTTCTACTATATCAGTAGCTACATAGCGACTACTGTAAGGTTGATGTTGGGGAAAGACATATGCATATGGTAAATAATATATTCTTCTTAATATATGGTTAGGGTTGGGCGACTAAGGGTGGGTTCACGCTGACCTTGTTTAGTCTGGTTGAACCAAACCCTTTAGCATTTAGCCCTTGGTGCGGTTTGTTTGCGTTGGTGTGAACGGCGCACTTGAACTCTGGTGCAGACCAAAAAAACGCTCTCTGGTCCAACTCGCAGAGGTGGTCCCTGATAGCTGTCAAGTGAACTCTGGAGCAGTTCATTTCTGGTGTGAACATCAGGAAGCAATTATTGTATGTGTAATTTAAAATAGTACTTATTTATTATTACTGTACCATTTAATGTATCATTGTTGTTATTTATGATTTTGTTTGTTTGTTGATGTTTTATTACCAAGTAGACCAAGTTTGCCAGTTTGCCTTGGGGTTTGGTACTTACAATAAACATGTTAAGAGGAAATACAATAAAAGGGAAAGTACTGCAACATTTAAGCACAGGTACACCTGTCAAACGGTAATGCAGGTGTCCTAAGGTGAGCTCAGAGAGGACAGAAACCTCCCATGGAGCAGAAGAGTAAATGCTTGCTTAATCTTGATTTTCTGTATGAATATACAGAATGGAAAAATCACACTCAAAATATATATGAGACATGCTATAAAAAATATTGTAACAACAAATACATACAATATATAATTATAGGCTAATTATTATAATATGTAATATTTATTCTTGATGAAGGGTGGGCACCTTTTGATATATTGAACTTTTTTATATATGTAAAATGTAGGGCCATATGTGCAAAAATTAATTAATTAATTATTTAATTAATTATTTAATTAATTAACAAGATACCTATGGATTCTGTAAACATAAGCTGCCTTTATGATAGACCTTTACTAACGTATTTGCATGGGCCAGCTTTGTGATTTTGCAATCATGGCCCACATAAATCACTGATCCACTTTCTATATCAAAGTTTTGTCCTTGTAAACGCAAACTGGACCAGTATGTAAATTTAAACAATATATCATCCTCGCTTGATAAAACACGATCTTTAGGTGTGAACCCGCCCTAAAACTCTTTGTTACAGTATGGTTACAGTCTGGTTACAGTTATTAAAAAGGCAAATGTTTATGGCAGGTCTGTCACAGGGAACAAACTCCCATCTCTTGCATGTGAGATTCTAAGTGCCCATCCACCTCCCTGGTTGCATACCCTTAGGCTAGCATTGGCCATAAATTGGGAGGTGAGGAATTGTCCAGTATGAATATAATTCCTAAGGACAATGGATTGGTGGTCAGCTTGACACAAATTAACACAAATTAATTTTTACATTTTAGACATTTTTGAAACTGTGATGTGCTGTTGTGAGCACAGAGTTTGTAACAACACACTCTCTTCACAAACCTTTTTTTTTGTGATATTAGGCTTTGTACTCTGAAAGTGTTGATTTACAATATTTTTTATTTTCATAATATGAAAGTGTAATATTTGTTAATATTTGTGTGTACTGCAAGCAATGTATCCCCTCAGATGCAGGGGTGTCAATGCACCACATTCCTCCAAAAGCTCCTACTACAGGAACTTTTTTAACATTTAAAAAAAAAAACAATAACTAGCCTTATTCAAAAGCATGTTTTAAGTGCATAGTGAAAGATTGATCATTTCCATCACAGCACCTGCACAGAGAAAAAGTATGGTTTCCTTTATTCTGTGAGGACTTTGAATATCATTTTTTTAATGGACCTATGTATTCTTGCTCTTCTAAAGCAGAATTCACTTGCTTCCAAATGGGCTTTTTTCTGATAATGATCAATCATGAGCAGAGTGAGCGGTGGGTCTGAAATAATGAGATCCTATTTCCCTTTCATTCTACCTTTGCCTTCCAATGGTAAAGTCAAGTTTAAGTAGAGAGAGAGGATGATAGATTTGATGTGAGGGTTTCTGACAAGAGGGGGGAGAAGGAGATAAAGAGAAAAAGAAACCAAGGAACAGCAGCTGTTCCATCAGGCTTGGATAAAAGTGCTGTGTAATGTGCCCCCTTCTCAAAATGCCGTGATACCTCTAGATCCCCCATCGACATCTCGGTAAGCAAAGGAAGAAGCACAAATGAGATCATGACAATTGTAAAAATCCCCTGGAATGTCATTCAAATCTAAAAATATAAAGCGAGGCAAATCAATTATCAAGTTTGTGACCTACAAAACAGACTGTATGAAAGCACATGAAGCTCAAGAAACACAGTGCTGAAGAAAGAATGTCAAGGCTACTGAGGAGTAGTAGGAATGACGGGCATGTGAATGTGTGTAAACCTTTCAATTGACATTTCATCATTTGTGGTGTGCCCCCTTATAAACTCATAAATTAGAGAACAGAACATCCACATTTACATGTACAAACACATATGCTGTTGATGCTTGGGTTGCTTGATGTCAAACATTGTTTCTTCCAATCAAAACTGTTCAATGTCTGATAACAGTAGTGGGAAAAGAGATGGAGAGGACATGTCTAAATAAGGCAAGTATAATTTTCTGTAGTTCATATTTGGTCGAAAACTGGACTCTTTCTTAGCCACAGTCACTTCTTGGAGTTTCTGGTGGGTGACAGGTATTTGCTCAGAGGTAAGAAATAGTCCAGCACATAACCCCCTGTAAAACACAGAATTGTCATTTTTACACTTTTTGTAAAAGATTAAATAAACGAGATATAACATGTTAATTAGTGTGTTTTAGAGGTGCTGGTAGGTGGATTTTGATACCTTTGGACAGAGGCTAGCTGTTTCCCCCTGTTTCCAGTCTTTATGCTAAGCTAAGCTAATCAGCTGCCAGCTGTAACCTTATATGTGCATACAGATCTTGTCATCTAACTCTCCCCCAGGTAAACAAATGCATGTATTTCCCAAAATGTCCAACTATTGCTTTAAAAGTGAGGAGAAAAGGCTTACTCTTTTACTCCATTGACATGTCTGAGCATTGTTGTCAACACATCTTACTGATTTTATTTTGTTTATTTTAGCAAAAGGATACAGTAAAAAAATATATTTTTGTGATTTGCATTGCTAATAGTGACATCTGATTTGACGCAGCCCATCATCCCTATGCCTTCACACATTAGCACAACTCAAGTGGATGGCACTGAATATGTGCCTAAAAGTACTGAATAGTGTTAAATATTAGTCGGTTGTGTGAAAATCTTTGTCTCTAGCGTCACAGTCAATGGCAGGGTGTGTGAATGTGTGGTGACAGTTTTCTTTGAGAGATACAATCATGGTTCATTGTGGATTTATAGACTCACATTTTGTTTGTGAGTATTGTCTTCAAATGAAAAAAGCCATCATCATGCCTCTTATGAAACAAGCATTCAGAATTCATACGTCTGCCTCCTACTTGTTATTCGAAAGAAAAATATTGCTCCAACACCCATTTCTTAGGCTAAAAATAAGGTTTGAATCGTGTGAATGAATGTGTTTTGGTTTTCTATTCTACAGAAGCTCCAAGTTCTTTTACACATTTCAAATCTTGAAAAAGTGATTGGTTCTCAGACAGTGCATAATACAGATGGGATATCTAGGTCACGGATGTTCCAATATGGAAGCCATGTTGCCTGCATGATAATCAGTAATCCACTTTGCTCCGGCTCTGGCCCGGCCACTGACCCCTGCTGACCTGCTTGGAATTGATTTTGCGCTTGAACCTAAAGCAGACGCAAATTAAGCCAAGATATTAGCGGAAATGGACAGAGCGGAGCAGAGGAAAAATCAAAAGAGACGAGACAGAACAGAACTGCATTTTTGGGTCTACTGAAAGAAGGTATTTAGCCATGGGAACGAAAGATGGTTACAATGACTTACTTTGATAGAACATCTGTATGAAAGCAGGCAAAATGACGAGGGCCTTGTGAAAAGCTTAATGGCCTAATTTCCTGCCCAGCCCAGCAGAAATATCTGTCTGACACTGACAGCTGATGAAAATGCACCAGGATTTGATTTTCTCCCAAGTGGAGAACAAGTTAAGACCTATCTCTCACTCTGTGAAGTCCCACAGGCAATTCTGTGTGTGTGTGTGTGTCTGTGGGAGGAAAGACAGACATTCTGGCCGTGGCTGCCTTCTCCTCAGGGCTAATAACAAATTTAGTGATAATCGTCATGTTTTAATTGATGTTTCCACACCACTGACTCAAACCACTGGTGGATTACAACAGGGGATGAGAGATATGAGTAGTTTTGTATCTGCATGGCCCACAGTTCCCTTTATTGCACCGACTCACATCCGATCTGTCCAACGCTCAAGGCTTTAATGCACAGCGCAAGCAGCCCACCTCTGGGAAAGTGCAACCTGCTCACAGTCACTACATGAGGTAGATGGTACATGTTGTCCCATCTTCACGCTGCCACTGTTGGACTGGGTAAAAAGCTGTACTATATGAACAGCAAGCTGCTTGATTGCCCAGTGGCCCCCCAGCGTGCTGCGCTATGGAGAGGACTAATGTATTTATAACCCCTCTCATATGTGCACTGGGAACAAATTAGAGACAAATGAGGCAGAATTCCTCCGCTCGCCTCGGAAAGCCACAAAATTAGGGCAGCATTGTTTACAACCAGCAACAGATCACAACAGCAAACTAATGCAAAGTTAAATATGCTTCTATAAGTGTCTGTACAGTATAATGTGTAGTACTTTATTAAGTGTTGCACCATCACAGGCTGAATATTTTGTACATGTACATGCTTTAAACTCAAGTGGTTAGTAAGTCCTTAACATGCAAAACATTCTTTGTTTCCTTGCTTTACCTTCTATTGTCTGTTACGAAGACACTCCTTTGATGATTGACTACAGACGAATATTTAAGCCGCACAAAGCACATTTTATGTTTAACCATCTAACCTAACTGGGCTTATGAAAAAATTTGGACTGAAAAAGAGAAAATGTTGTGACTAAAACACAAGAAAGTATTATAGGCAGCAAAATTACAGATATTAAAAGGCAAGAAAAGACACAAGTATGTCGATGGCCCAAACCGAAGCGTAGACATGACTATATCCAAAATATTTTAAAAAACTTTTTTTGCTCATATATCTACTCTGTGAAGGTGAGGGTGGAAAAATTTTGTTACAGAAATAACTGGAGGTTCTGGTGAGTTGCTTTTTTTTTTTTGCTTTCTAGAGTTGGCATTTAATGTGTGCATTTTTCTCTTTGGCGTACCAGGCGTGACTTTTTTTCTTGCATACCAGCACTTCTCACAAGCTGCCGGTACTCTTCTCTGCCCTCTCCACCAGCATAAACGGAGTAGGGAGAACATTGGGTGCTTTTTTTATCCAAGCGTGTGAATAAAGCTGCTCATAAATGTCACTTTTCGTGAACCAACCAATAACAGCCTGGAAGGGGCGGGACATTAAAAAACGTTGGCGTGGTGCTACAGCAAACTTTCAAAAAGTTGAACTCGTTCTGCACAAGTTAGCACTTAGCATTAACAAATTAGAGACTAACCACCATGTGGACCATTATTTATTGCACAAGGATTTAATGAATGAGAACAATGTACCACAATGATTCAGCTGTAACTGGAATTACTATAGACTACTAGTGGTAAGCTATATCTGATACTATTATCTGAAATTATAATGAATACATTAATAGTTGTCCCAGTCAAACTTTAACAAGACACAAATGGTATAATTTGTGAATCTGTTGAGCTGTTGAAACGTTACAAATAGGCAGAGCCGGCCCAGCCACTAAGCGACCATTCCTGTGGCATAGGGCCACGTGGCCAGTAGAGGGACCCATACAGTCACTGCTTGCTAGTGGTGGAAATAAATCACTGAAAAAAGAAACATAAAATAATAAAAATAAAATGAAAGACATCTCTTTATATTACGCACCATAATAAGCATAGTGGTTATTTAATTTAGTTATATAGGCTACTTTGGAAAATCAGCTGTGACCTGTGACTCCTAACCCTGACTGACCCTGTGACATCACCAACATCACTCGTTATGCTGGGTCTGTCAGGCTTGATGTCTGACAAGAGAAGATCATATTTGTCTGGACATGTAAAGAGACAACAGAAGAGAGGAGGCAAGAAGATAAAGGTACGTAAGGCCACAGGCTCCATTTTCCTATGCCTGTATTTTTAGATAATCTGCACTAAAGGTCTTACATTAGTCAGGTCCACCAGCCTCCACCTCTACCTCCATCATTGGTTTCATCCAAGAAGCTGACAGTGCTGGTAAGTTTAGGCCTACCTCAACAATAACTAAATAATTATTCACCTCTAGGAACACCCAGTGTATGAACATGTCAACTTACTAAAATTACTTATTTTCCGTGTTAATCTCCCTCATTTGCCTACTGAAGTGGAGAGCAGTACCATTGTGCTTACTACCACACCTGGCTCTCCAGTTTCTACTCCTCCAGTGGATCCAGCTGAGTGGCCATCAGTCCTTAATGACCAGTTACACGTTGATGTGGTGAGCAGTAATACCAGCACAGGTTGACAGAGACATTTTGACTTTTTTGTAGTTTTTGTGTCTTAATCTCTTGTCTGGCTGTTAATAAAGATTTAAGCTTTGGTCATAATCACTTTATCAGTCTTTTTATTCAGTGTCTACTGGGTCTTGCACAGCCATTAAGCTCAGTAGCACTGGTGGTATCGTATGTTTCCTGTTTGACATCAAACATAGTAGATAATAATATAGAGTATAGTCTAGTTATTGTTTTTCATCAGAATCAGCTTTATTGACAGGTTTAAGAAATCTGCTTTTGTATTTTTGTGCTAAACAAACGTGGCAGGTTTAAGAATATAAGAAAGATTTGTCGGGTCTTATTTAAAAACAAGAGACGTTGTCTCTGTGTCATATATTGTGACAACGCCCGACAGTCAGAGGGGCCTCCAACTAAATTTTGATTAGGACCCCTGAAGGTCTAGGGCCGGCATGCAAATAGGCCTACTATTAACAATCTGTAGGCAAACATAAGCCAAAAAATGTGTAACCTAGTAATATATTAGTAATATACTAACATAAAACCTTTTAGTTATTATTATATTGTACTAATACACTAACTTATAGCAGTTACTCCCATAGATGGATAGTGCCTCTGCAGTGGACAGATGTAGATTCAGCTGGGATGCCATTGTACGAATATTTGTTCTTATTGCCGCCACGCTTCTTGAAGGCAAATTGTTCCCCTTGTTCTGTTTTACTAAAAAAACTAAACTATTTTTTACAATTATTGTTGCATATAAATTTTGTGTGTGTGTGTGCGTGTGTGTGTGTACATAACATATGTTAGCTTATGCTAGCTAACTGCTTTGGTTGTTTGTGGCAAATGCAAAACAAAATCCCGGCATTCAAATTCAAATTTGTGTGAATAAAGGGAATATTTGCTTGCATGTTGCAATTACTTGTATGTTCAGTCTGAACGCAGGTTTACACCAGACAGTCTGGTGTTTTGGAGTTATCCACTTACCTTTTCTTGTCGAGTTTGCTTTCAACATTTCCGCTCCCTATTGGCTTGCCTCAGTTCCATTTTTTGAATAGAGGCTTTCGTCTCTCTCTCTCGTCTCGAAACATGTTAAATTAATGTCTTGTTAGCATTCAATGACAACATACCATGTTTTCACTGTCACTGGCACTTAAAAGTGTTGTGTTATCTGTAGCTCTTTCAAAAATACTACTATTCTCCATTGACAGTATAAATGCTTACTCTTTGACAATGCTGGTTTAGTATAGATAGATATTTTCAATTCCTACAATCACGCCTAGAAAAAGGTATAAACTGGTCATTTGAAACAAAGTGTCATATCTAAATACGTAGGCTACTCCACAGCTCTATTTTTTACTAATATAGTGACTTTTGTGATAAAAGTTTTGTCGCTGGTTGTCTTAAAAAAAACTCTACAAAGTGAGATTGTCACATTTTCAATACTTCACTTCATGACACACAGTGTCTGCTCAGCAACAAACAACAAACTCTCTATATATGTAAATCAGATCAATAGGATATCCATACAAACGGCCTGCAGCTGTGTGTTGCCATCAAGCAGCTCACCTAATGTAATAAGGAACACCAATAGTTGATTTTCAAACTTAGTGGTGCAGAGAGAGAAAACGAGGATGATGAGATTAGCGCAGCTTGGCTCCAACGTTGAGCTCCATTTTATAAACAGTCACAATTAACACAGACTGTCATTATACAGGGGACAATGAGATGAGTTGGGGAGAACAGATTAATAACTTCACTGCGTGAGTCAAACTCTGCTGCATTACAAAGACACACTCATATTTGTTTCTCAGAGTCAACACTGACATTTGGACGTTTGGATATGATAATTAATCATGATAAGATGAATGCTCACATGCTTAGACAGAAGGTAGAGTGCAGCGGCATACACGTCTATTGTGTGTTGCTCTTCAGACAGGTGTAATAATGCAGTTTGACAATCGCCCGTACTATGTGATAACACAAAATTAGCAGGTGTGCTGTGCAGCAAAAAGGCCTCCATTAATGGTACATCCTGTGCTATGTTCCCTGAGGTGGATTAAGCCTGGTCTTAACTAATTGTATTTTTACTGGGAACAGACATGGTTTTCATAAAAGAAGTAGCTTTAGTTGAAGAAGAATTACATTCACATACACACACATTGTGTGTGTATGTGAATGTAATTCTTATTACATCGTTTGTGGCAACAAGACATTTAGCATGTTATTTTTGTTGTATTAATTTAATTAGTTGTTCTTTATGTTCTTTACCAGTGTTTATGATTGCACCTGATTTTGAATTAGCATTTGACTTACATTGTGTATATTCATTTTAGGACCTGTCCAGGGTGTACCCCACATCTCGCCTGTTGCCAGCTGGGATTGGCTCCAGCCCCTCTGCTACCCTGTACACAGGATATGCGGTTGATGATGGATGGATGAATGGATATTAATTTTAGTCACATTTGAGTTATTTGATTTTAAGTCATCAAAACCTAAAGACACTTTTGTTGAGACAAACATTCTGTGACATTTTCATCAGATATCATTAATTTGAAAGTCTTCTAACCTACAGACTACAGCTGTGCGTACACAGTTACCAAGAATAGAGGTGTTTTTCTCATCCATTGCAAATTAGACAAAATTAATACAGTCTAAGACAAGCACTTTGTTTAAAGACTTTAAAACTCATTAGTTACATAAACCTAAGTGAGCAAAGAGGGAGTCCTTTTTCTTACTTTTAATGAAGTTTGTGTGAAACATTTAGTTTTCCCAAACAGATGTTCAGCACGAGTAATATCTATCCTAAACACTTTATAGTCCCTATTCAGTATATGAGCTATGTTATTTTTAAGCACCTGCCATCTTTGAGTCAAAATAACAAAAGGCTCACACATTTCACGTGTGTAATTAGTCTACCACTCCTTTCATAATCATGTTTCACTTCAACTCCTTGTCTCATCTCTCCCACACTTTCAGACAAAGCAAGAAGAGTTTCAGAGTGTATACTCCTCACTTCCTACACAGCCAGGGGTGTTTTACTAGAGAATGGTGTCTGCAGGAGATGAAGCTCACAGGCCTTCTCTCTCACTCTCCTTCGGTTGCATTGTATTAGTCAGTGAATGGTGAATCAGCCGTTTGTCACTGACACAATAATAGCTTACCAGTGGCTTTTATAGGCACCAGGTGAACTAATAAAAAGCTCAGCTTTGGTATCCTCAGGCCAAAAGAATGGAAATTCATCTACAAACAGCAAGTGCATGAAAAAAGTTCTGTTAAACATCATACCGGAGGGTTGGTTCAGTTTCTTTAGTGTCTTATTTCATAAATCCTCTATTTCCCAACACTCCCATTCCTGCCAATTACATGAGACTGTCCTCGCCAGAAAAATAACCATATATGTCGTTTGTTCAAGCGCATTCTTACGACCCATATTAACGTTTAAGTTCGTATTATAAATAGCAAGAAAGCCTGTATAAAGAGGTGGATGAGGGGGTTGGTTGGTTGGTTGGATGGATGGATGGGTCAAACCTAGGGAAGATTTAATTGGACTTTAATATTTGTAACCCACAGAAGACAATCTACAAATGTGTACAATGATGCGCAAACATTTCACTATCTGCAAATGTGTACTTTTACATCTGTGATGTGTAAAATCATATCCAAAAAAATACAGGGTGATGTGTATACACAAAACTGTTTTTACACATTTGCAGATTACTTCCTGTCAATTTGTGGGTCATGTTTCATTTGTAAGTTCCTTTTTACACATTTGTGGAATTTTGTCCAATGTGTACTGCGGAGATCTGTAAATAAACATATAGACAAATATTTTACAACCTAAAACATGTATTTTTAAATTTGTATTGTGTAAAATCATATCCACAAAAATACAGTGTGATTTGCAAATACACACAATTTAATCTGTACAAAGATCTTTTTATTTCACATACAAAGTGTTATTTACGTATTTGTGGATCCATTTCTACACACAAAACTGTTTTTACACATTTGAGGATTGCTTCCTGTCAATTTGCAGGTCACGTGACACCTCCAGGTAAGTCTGCTGTGCAGTTTGCTAACTTTGTATCTCCTGTGGTAAGTTAGCTGTGTATCATATTAAATCATTTAGTTCACCTGGAGAGATTTTATGATTTTCAAAATAACTGGTTATTCCCTCTACAACTGGAGTTAGCATACCAATCTCTTATATAGCCTCCATTTACCGCAGTCCAGTGATCAGTTAACATTTAGATATATAGTGATAAAATCAGTAGGCTAGGATAGTTTGACAGATCAGTGCAGAATGATCATTATCTTAGTGACAGTAAACAATGATGTCACCATTGTTGGGCAGTAACGCATTACTGTAATAATATTACTTTTCCCAGTAACTAGTAGTGTAATTAATTAATTTTTTAAAACATTTATATTATTACTAGTTACTAAGGCAAATAATGCTGCGTTACTCCTTGTAACGTAAATCCACGACTGTGCAGCAGCTCAGCGGCACCCGACTTTGTTGTTCAAGTCCGCTGTTAGCCAAAAACTAAATGAAGAATGGAGAACGAGGGAGAGCGGTGTTCTTTCCACAGCTGTAAGTAGTTACTGCCATTATTGTGTTACAGTCTAAGATACAAAGAACATTGTCATCTATTGTAAATTCTGTGCGACCAGCAAAAAGCTTTCAACCGCGACCATTTCTACATCTGATTGGAAATTAATATAGTAACGTAACTAGTTACTTTTATCACCCAGTAATAAGTAAAGTAATACTTCTTTAAGGAGTAATAAGTAACTAGTAATATATTACAATTACTGAGTAACTTGACCAACACTGGATGTCACAGCGCTGTGTTTCTGTTGTATGATTACAGGATTGGCGTGAAGAGGATTTCCTTCAATAAATCACTAAGCCCTTTCTGTTTCCCCATTTTCTCAGCAACACCTTGGCCTCCTCCTGTCCGAGCTGCTACTGGACTGCCAGCCTGCAGCACTACTTTCTGAGCTACTTCTGCTGGCCCACTGGACTCTAGTACATCTAAACCTTTCTGTACAAGTGTACATAGTTTTCTATTGAATACTTTATCACTGAAATTGTGTTTGTAGTACTGTATACAGTCTTGTACCATGCTACTACTGAAGTTGTGCAGAATGTATTTATTTATGTTTAATTTATATTACACCTTCCTGTCAGAGCTGTTAAAGAAAGCTTTGTAAAAGTATATGAAAAGCAGAGATGTTCTGTATTCTATAAATCCCACTTAGGAATACTGCATATTTTGATGTGAAATGATAGACCGGGGTAGGGGAGTCCCCCCCCCCGGAGGCCGACCGAGGTCCCCTCCGCCGTGGCAACGGGATGACGCACCTGCCACCATTGAGTCCACGCCGTACTGCCTGCCCCGAGGGTCTGCAGTCAGGCGGCGTCCAGACTCACTCGGCCCCGAGGGGCTGGTTCCATTGGCAGACTTTGCAGAGGCTTGGCGGAGCCTGACAAACATTTCTCCGTGGGTCCTGCGCACTGCCATAGATGGGTATCGACTACAGTTCAAAACCCGCCCTCCAAAATTCAACGAGGTGGTTTGGACTGTGGTCCGCCCGGAGCAAGGTCCGGTGTTGGGACAGGAAGTTCTTACTCTGCTGAGGAAAGGGGCCGTGGAACGCCACGACATCACTATAAAACACTTTCAACGAGTGTTGGGTCTCCTGGCGGCTGCGTCCAGCGTAATACCATCTGGACTGCTGCACATGAGACCCCTGCAGTGGTGGCTAAGGACCAAGGGTTTTTCCCCGAGGGGAAATCCTTTCCGTCTGATTTGGGTTACGTGTCTTCGTTCCCTATCAGTTTGGAAGGAAACTTGGTTCCTGTCCCAGGGGCCCGTGCTGGGAGGGTCTTGTTGCCGGCTGGTCATTTCGACAGACGCCTCCATCACGGGCTGGGGCGCGGTCATGGGTGGCCGCTTTGCAAGGGGATCCTGGCAGGTGCATCAGTCCGAGTGGCATATCAACTGTCTCGAGATGTTGGCGGTGTTCCAGGCTCTAAGGAGTTTCCTGCCCGATCTCCAAGGCCACTACGTCCTGGTTCGTTCCGACAACACAGCGGTGGTGGCCTTTCTGAATCACCAGGGCTGTCTGTGCTTGCCATCTTCGCTTGATTGTCATTGCTCCCAACCCGGTGCCAACCTCTCAAGCTCTGGTTAAACCTCAGAAGTGGTCTATATTTTTATTTACAGATCTCTGCAGTACACATGGACATAATTACACAAATGTGTAAAAAGGAACTTACAAATGAAACATGGCCCGCCGAGGAGAGACCTGCTGTCCCAGGCGCAGGGCCGGGTTCTTCACCCTTGCCCCGCCGTATGGCGACTGTGGGTCTGGCCTCTGAGGGGGCACAGTACCTAGAGGTGGGTCTAACAGCCGGAGCAGTCGAGACCATCCTCAGCTCCAGGGCCCCGTCCACACGGATCCTCCATGGTGCCCGGAGGATGAGACCTGCAACTCGGTCCAAGGTTCCCACTTGGGATCTGGCGGTGGTTCTTGGGGCGTTGGCTGAGGCCCCCTTCGAACCCCTGGAGTCAGCTGAGGCTAAGCACTTGACCCTCAAGATGGCCTTTCTTTTTGCTATCACCTCTCTGAGGAGGGTGGGGGATCTCCAAGCGCTTTCGGTTTCCCCACAAAGCCTGGAGTTTGCCCCGGGGAATATTAGGGCTATCCTGCACCCTCGTCCAGGATACATCCCTAAAGTGCCTTCTTGTGCAGCAGGGTCCACAGTGCTGCAGGCATTTCATCCTCCACCTCATGTGAGGAGGACGGGAGACTTCATCTGCTCTGCCCTGTCAGAGCACTGAGTATTTACACTCTGAGGTCCTCCCGTTGGAGGAAGGCTGACCAGCTGCTAGTGTGTTTTGGGTCCCCCAGGGGTGGGCTCCCTGCATCCAAACATACTATTCGCAACTGGATTGTTCAGACTATTTCCCTGGCCTATCAGGTGCGCGGTTTGCCTTCACCTGTGGCTCTGAGGGCTCATTCTACCAGAGGCATGGCGGCCTCTCGAGCCCTCCTTTCCGGGGCCTCTTTGCAGGATGTTTGTGTAGCGGCTGGCTGTGCCACTCCGCACACATTCATTCGGTTTTACAGTCTCGACCTTCCTTTGGCACCTGGCACTCGTGCGCTCTCCTCTTAGTCGTGCCACTTTATTGCACACCGGGGCAGGCGGGGTTTTCGGCACGGTTTAGTGGGTATCTCGTTCCCATAGTGTCGTAACCGACGCAGTTCGAGTTCCCTCAAAGGGGAACGTCTCGGGTTACGTATGTAACCCTGGTTCCCCGAGAAGGGGAACGGGACACTGCGTCGGCCCGCCGCACCTCTCTCCCCGCCTGAAGCGCCTGCTTCATAGTTTAAGCTAATGATGAGTGTGTACAGGTGTGCTTTATACTCCTCCGGTTATTCCGTCACACCTTACCGTTCTAGCAACAAACCAATAGTATTGGAGTGATTTCATTCACGTTCAGACCTGCTACGCCTAGAGGCGTTCCCATAGTGTCGTAACCGACGCAGTGTCTCATTCCCCTTCTCGGGGAACCAGGGTTACATACGTAATCCCAAGACGTTTTTGTTCTCCCACTGTTTTGTTCTCCTGTATTCTGCCTGCCTCCCTGTGTCTCCTCCCCTGCGTGTTCTCCTCCTCTCTCTCCCTCCACTCCTGAGCCCAGCCAACAACCCGCACCTGCACCTCGTCAGCCACCTCGTCAGCCTGCCACACCTGCCAGTAATCAACCTCATCCCTGCCTGTATATCAACCCTGGTTCTCCACACCATCTTCGCTTGATTGTCATTGCTCCCAACCCGGTGCCAACCTCTCAAGCTCTGGTTAAACCTCAGAAGTGATCTCTGTTTTCCAGCCCCTGGTTATTCCCTGTGTTAACTCTGTCTCTCTCTGCTTTCCCTCCCAGGTTCACTCACCCTCATCCTCCGATCCTCTCCTCTCGGGCTTTCTCCACGGTGCCCTCCCGGCTCCCCCTGCTTCTCGCCTCACAGCCAATGCCTCGCCTGCTCCTCGGCCCTCAGTGTCCACGTCAAATGTGCAAAAACAGTTTTGTGTGTAGGAATGGATACACAAATGCGTAAATCACACTTTGTATGTGAAATAAAAAGATCTTTGTACAGATTTAATTGTATATATTTGCAAATCCTGTGATATTTGTATATATTTTTATTTACAGATCTCTGCAGTACACATGGACATAATTACACAAATGTGTAAAAAGGAACTTACAAATGAAACATGACCCACAAATTCACAGGAAGTAATCTGCAAATGTGTAAAAACAGTTTTGTGTGTACACATCACCCTGTATTTTTGTGGATATTTTCACAAATGTAAAAATACACATTTGCAGATAGTGAAATGTTTGCGCATCATTGTACACATTTGTAGATTGTCTTCTGTGGGTTACAAATATTAAAGTACTTTCACCCAGGAGAATGGCATTCTAGTCCCATGTGAAGCCAAACAAATGTTGAGTTATTTTGAGTTTTAAGTTAAAGGAGACCTTTTATACTGCTTTTTCACTCCTATATTGTAGTTCTGTGACTCCTGGATGGCAGCTTTGCATGATTCAAAAAAATGCATGTAGGCCTTCATTTCAGCCTCTGTCTGAACAAGTTGTAGATGCTCCTGTCCCCCTCTCAAAGCCCACTTTATATATGCTTCCTTTAGGCAATATTATCAGGAAACATTCCATAAGCTTTCATTGTTATGCAGATGATACTCAGTTATATCTATCGATCAAGCCAGATGAAACTCATCAGTTAGCTAAACTTCAAATGTGCCTTCAGGATGTTAAAACCTGGATGAGCTGTAATTTTCTTATGTTAAACTCAGATAAAACTGAAGTTATTGTTCTGGGGCCTAAGCACCTCCGTGACGCATTATCTAAAGATATAGTTTCCCTGGATGGCATCGCCTTGGCCTCCAGCACCACTGTGAGGAATCTTGGAGTTATCTTTGATCAGGACATGTCGTTTAAGTCCCACATTAAGCAAATTTCAAGGACCGCCTTTTTTCACCTACGTAATATTGCGAAAATCAGGAACATCCTGTCTAAAAATGATGCAGAAAAACTAGTCCATGCATTTGTTACTTCTAGGCTGGATTACTGCAATTCCTTATTATCAGGCTGCTCGAAAAAGTCCATTAAGACTCTTCAGCTGATCCAGAATGCTGCAGCACGTGTTCTGACAGGAACCAGGAAAAGAGATCACATTTCTCCTGTTTTAGCTTCTTTGCATTGGCTTCCAGTAAAATCCAGAATAGAATTTAAAATCATTCTTCTTACCTACAAAGCTCTTAATGGTCAGGCACCATCTTATCTTAAAGAGCTCATAGTACCTTACTACCCCACCAGAGCACTGCGCTCCCAGAATGCAGGGTTACTTGTGGTTCCTAGAGTCTCCAAAAGTAGACTAGGAGCCAGAGCGTTCAGCTATCAAGCTCCTCTCCTGTGGAACCAGGTTCCAGTTTGGGTTCAGGAGGCAGACACCATCTCCACATTTAAGAGTAGGCTTAAGACTTTCCTCTTTGATAAAGCTTATAGTTAGGGCTGGCTCAGGTAGTCCTGAACCATCCCTTAGTTATGCTGCTATAGGCCTAGACTGCCGGGGATTTCCCATGATGCACTGAGCTCCTCTCTCCTCTACTTTCTCTCCCTCTGTATGCAACCTTATCCCATTATTGCATGTTACTAACACAACTTCTCCCCTTTCTGGTAGTCTTGTGCTTTCTCGTCCCTCCTCTCTCCTCCTATCACTTCCTGCAGGTTTTCTGGCTCTGGAGCTGTGGAGTCTGGATCTGTGGCTGCGGGTCGCCTGCTGCCCCCGTGTTCCTGCTCGACACCCTCTACTGCAACGACTATTGTTGCTAGTCTTATTGTTATTATAATCATTAACATTACGATGGTTACCATTAACACTATTATAAATATCTGTACCATTTTTCATTTAGTTTATAGCAACATTACCTTCGCTGTCTGTACCTCTGTGTGTATATTGTGTAGGCTGCCTCCCTCCCCTCTCTCTCTCCTTACATCCCTCTCTCTCTCTCTCTCTCTCTCTCTTTCTCTCTCTCTCTCTCTTTCACTCTCTTCTCTCTCTCTTTCTCTCTCTCTCTCTCTCTCACCCCAACCGGTCGAGGCAGATGGCCGCCCACCCTGAGCCATGGTTCTGCTCGAGGTTTCTGCCTCTTAAAAGGAAGTTTTTCCTTGCCTCTGTCGCCTAGTGCTTGCTCTTGGTGGGAACTGTTGGGCTTCTGTAAATATCATCACAGAGTACGGTCTAGACCTGCTCTTTTATGAAAAGCGCTGTGAGATAACTGTTGTTGTGATTTGGCGCTATATAAATAAAATTGAATTGAATTGAATTGTCTTCTGATTGGCCAAGACCTGAAGCATGTTACCAGGCTTTTGCTGGGCGGAACAGGCAGACTGAGAGTGCCATTAGTGTGGGAGCACATGGCCACATATGGAACACCGGCTCCTTCTGGCTCGGTATTACCAAAGTCCTTTTAGGCAAGTCCTGCCACTTGGCCGCCATCTTGGAAACACTTCCGGGCAGCTATTTCGGACTAACTAGACCAGGCTCCTATCTAAATGAATGGGGAGAGAGCCAGAACTGCACTTTTACTGATCACTGGGACATAAAAACTACATGAATAGAATCAGCAGGAAAATCTGATAAAAATCGCTGGAAGAGTTTGATAGAGAGGATGGATAGGAGAATTTTCCCCGATTTTGCTGACATGTTTAGATTTTGATGATCTGGTAGTCAGTGCTTGCTTTTTGTGCTACTATTATGATTAAGTAGGCTACGTAGTTAAATGGTTTCTATTTTTGTCTGTTTTAACCATGTTAATTGTTGTTTTATGTTCGGGAGTCTGCACAGGGTGTTTTTTTTGGAAAATCAACTGGATTCTACATGTCCTTCTGTGTCTGACTTCCTGCTCGGTTCGACCTGCTCTGTGCTGCTTGACGTGGCTTCCGTCAAAAATAGACTGGCTATCGACGCTTCTGGGATGCACTGCGGCCGCGCCTAGTAGACTCACAAGCATTGACTAGATTGGCCGCAATTAGCTACAGCAACTGTGGCGCAGCCGTAACGCGACGCAGGCGGATTGAGTGGACTTTGCAAGTAAACCTAACTGCGACACTTTCACAACGTTAACAATGTGTTTAATGTCATGTGACTTACGTCATGTGACTTACATAACATATTTAAGCTGGACTGTTAAGGGAAACGCTCATATGTGTCATTTTGGGAGGCACTGACAAACAACCTATTTAGTTGTTTAGGTTGGGGGCCAGGTTGAATTAGATACATTAAAAACACATGCTTTTTATAATAGAGATGTAAAAAAGGAACCTGCCAGCAGAGACAGAGAATAAACTTCATCTAAAAGTAAATATGTGTTTACAGGACTGCAAGTTAGTGGCCTAGCAAGTTATAGAAGCAATGTCTGCTCTAATTGTGTCTCGTAATGTGTTTTTGAAGCAATGTTATTGCTATTCATGGTATTCAAGCAGGAGCAAATGCCTCTTCCTGCCCATGGACACATAATTGAGGAGCCTGAGGAAGATTAACACGGTGAAGAAATAAAACAGGGCTGGAAGATAAAGACAGTTTTGATAAAAAGATGAAACAATAGCCAGAAAAATCAGGGAGGAGAGAGTGTGGCAGTGAGAGACAAAATATGTTTGGAAAGTGTTCAACCACATGTCTCCAATTCATAATTAACTTTTTAGAACCTTCACAAAGCTACAGGAGTGGGACCCATGCCAGCAGAGCTATTCCTTTTCACTGGCAGATGTGACTCTGCTGTGTTTTATTGTGTTTATTTACATGTTTTCTCAGTGCCAACCGTACATGAGGTAGTTTAAGGAAACACATGTTGCCAGAGGGTCAACAAGCACACACTTTGTCGACAGGAGAAATACAGCAGTCCTTATATGACACATTTTTGTGACTGAATGGATGGTAGATGAGTTGCAGCTCTCTTGGACAGGAAAATCAAGTGGTTTATTTATGAAACAATATCCAGATTATTCTATTTTCCTTCCTCGATTTGAATACAGCACTAAAAAAGCAAAACTTAAGTTATTAAGCAATCTGTTTACATATTAATTGCTACACCTTACGCAGCCATCAGGTAAGTTAGGTATGTGTCTAATTGTGCAAATTAGATGCTGTGGATCTCTCACTGAGACAGGCAATCATCACCCACTATTGTACATGGTTAGTAAATCATCGTTTAGGGATGCTGGTTAATGATGTTGACTCATTAAGTGTTTGGCCACATCACTTGCTGTTTTGTGAAGAGGAAGTGGTGAGTCATGAACCAACAGTGGTGAACAGTAGCTGTGAGACACTTTCAGCATAGGAATTGTATCTTCTTTTTGTCTACAACAGGAAGATAAGGAGAAATTAAATAATTTTTACGGCCAGTTATATCTCTCCTGTCCTGAGGCCTCTGTTCTAATCACTGACCAGTGGGTGTTGAGTGGCGGGCACATGGCCCTCGTTAATCCTTTTCCCTTCTTTGCAATAAATTATGCATCAGAAAAAGCTTTTTCCACCTCAATGGATGTGTCCCTTAATCCCTGGCTCCTAAAACCTGTTTAATCTGAACTAAGTCATTAAAACAGTAAAGGGATATCACAAAGGACTTTCAAGCCAATTGGCTTAACGGTAACGTGATTAGATCATTGATCTCTCGGCAAAGCCTTGGGCTTCCAGGTGCGAAATGACTATTTAATAAAATCAGAGAAATCTTGTTACTAGAAAATGACTGATCAAAGTTAAGGCCAGGTGACTGGGGTGGCATTGGTATCCATGTATCTGGGCAAAGGTATTTATTCTCCAGATCCCCTCTTGACATTACCAAGAATGCATGGGGCTGGGATGAGAGATTGTGTTCTTAATCCCTTACCAGCCACTATCCATACCTCTATGCATCTTTAACAGGGATTGCTGCTTTAAGCTTTGATAGTGATCACCATTGAGCAACACTTTTTCCCTCTCAGATACACAAAAAGGAAGTGGTCTAATATCATTATAGCCTGATTAATGCAAGTGCAATCTTACAGATCCACTTCAGTTGTCTTTTTTGTCCTGTAGTCTAGTGAATCAGGATCCCACCTGACGATATCAGCATGATGTTGGTTAGAACCGTAAAATACACCTAGCTGGCAATAGTTATCAAGCATCATAGAGCTCTAAAAATCTCTTGAACCTCATTTAAAAGTGCGGATGACAAGGAACATACATGCCTTTACAGACACTCTATGTGCAATAACACCAGACATCACTAAGAGGATTACGATTGTCCTTTCCTATTGCCAGAAATAAATAATTAAATCACAAGACCTTTTTTGTAATTAATGAGATGAGATGAAATATCACTTAATTTCAAATTTAATTAGGAGCCATAATATTTCCTTCATTGGACTGCCTGCTAATGCTGTGCAGTTTCCTGCTGTTGATGAATGCAGGGAGTATTAAAAACATGAACATTACAGTTCCCTGGACTGCACATGAAATTTCCCATGATCTGAACATAATGTAGGCGACAAATGCCAGGAGACACACAAACACACGCACACAACCATGGCCGTGATATACACAGAGGGGTCTACCTTTAGGACTACACAAGCTAAAAAGGTTAATAAATGCTTGGTAATGAAAATTAATGACACAAATCATACACAGGCCCTGACACACGTTTCCCTGTTTAATAGCAATGGCTGAGACACACTCATTTTAATTACCTATATTGCAGCATTGATGTCCTTCAGTGTCAAGCTCCAAAGTTCTCTCTGTGCATATCACTACAGATGAGCATTTGAGGCCATTATCATAACTATGACAAAGGTATTGACTTCTACCCTCAGATGAGTTTTGCTTATGCAATAAGAATTGCCATTAATTGGGGTAATGAGGCTTGCATACTGAGTTTCACTACCACTTTTGGTCTCAATCATATAATGATGATTTCGCATAAAGGGGATTGGCTGGAGTCCCGGCTGAGGTCATTAGTAATTTTAAATGGAGAACACTTTAAACAGCTTACCAGGTTCTTTATAAACCTAAAAGCTAATACAATAGTTCAGCAAATATTTATAAAGCTTAATGTTGGTGGCTCATCTTTTTCTTTGATAAGTAACAGTCTCAAAAATATACTCTCTGAGGCATGCGAATGCCTTTCTTTATCAAACAGCACTAATTGACTATGCACATTATTCAGCAAGGTTACAAGTTGTCAGTCAGTGATCAATATAACTGGCAAATGTGCTTCAAAATGAATTAGCAGCCACAGACATCGAAAACAGATTAATCTGGTCCAAGTTGGAATTCCACAAAGGATGAAACTAAATTGTTTACCAACGACTGTCTGGAATTTTCTCTAGGGAGTGAGTGAAAATTGCAATTTGCTGATTTAGCACTATGTTGCAAAATAATAATAAATTTAAAAAGAAAGGCTTGCTGCTGGCTACATTTTGATGATGGATTTTGAATAATGCAAATATGATAAATTAGCCAACATGTAGCATTTCACTAATTAATTATAATTAATCATGTTGAAGTTTTCAGAGGTGTAGCCAGTGATAATGTTGTCTGTTTGATGTATTGCCCATATGAAGCCCAGCGTGTGGATCAACCCCTGTCTCTGGGCAGAAGCTGGTCGACTGGTCTCCAAAACTGCGTTTTGTGTTTGTGTGTGCGTGTTTTATTGAATGTGTCCTCCTTTTTCTACCCCACAGATGGGATTTAATTTTAATTGACAGTTACCCACGACCATTCATCAAGATGACAAGTTTAGGGTGGGGAACTGTTGAGGAGCACCCTGAATGCACGTGGCGAAGTATAGAGGTGGAAGTCTTCATTTGTGTGTGTGTGTGTGTTTCCCCCTCTGTCTATTTATGTGTTTGTATGTCTTGCTCAAGTTTTTCTGATGGGCTCCAGATAGGTCAATCTTAGCATCAATCTACAGTATTGTGTGTTTCTTGGGGTGTGTATGTGAGCGTGCGCTTGTTTGTCAGCACAGGGTGCAAGCCTGCCGATCCACTGATCTCACGCTTTCTCTGTGAAGTCTGGCCTTTGTCTGCCAGATCTACCTCTCCCGCCGTCTTTCTTTTTGCTGTCATTCCCTGACACATGGCTCTGACACATCCTGAGTGTTGCACCGGTGGGAAAATAACACATATCTCTGACCTCTTGAACTCTTTCTTCTCCGAAAGCCCTAGAGAAAGAATGCCTTGGCTGCGCACGCCTCTTTAAATGTCTACCAATGAGACACGGCTATTGAGACAAGGGGGTAGAGAGACATTTCAAGACAGGTATAGATCTTCAGCTGGTGGCAGGTATGGGTATCGAGCAAAACAGCCAAGGATTTATAGCATGCACACTTCATGTACTGTGTATGGACTGCAGAGAGGCCAGAGTAATAGACAGTGTTGTCAGCAGTTTGCTGGCTGGCTTCTCTATGAGCTCTGTTCAGTGTTAAATCACAGACTGTATACAAAACTGGTCATTTCTTTTCCGGGCTGCTTCATTCAGTGTTTACTTATCATGCTTAAGGTCCCTAAACAAACTGACATACGGGAACACCTTTGTTATATGTACAATCCAGGACCAAGAGTTAACATAAATGCCTTCAGATGATGGACTGTCATATGCCATATCAGAGCATCATGAGGCCCGCTCAGTATTCAACTCACATAGTACGCAACAAATAGCCCTAAACATCCCGCATCAGGCGAGTCGAAAGCTGAAAGGGGGTTTGTGGGTTGGCAGGGAAGTGAGGGGAGGCAGCGGGGCTCTGAACAGTCACATAATGTTGTTTTTGGATCAGCCCAAGGAAGAGATGTCACAGATCATTCATAGAGCTGGTGTTGTATACATTAAGGAGGGAGGGGAGGGGATTGGTGCAGGCCTCTCCACAGCAACAGAGGAGAGCCTATGGAAAATACTCCAGCTACCTAGCCAAGATGGTGATGTCATCAGAATCAGAACATGCATTTCCACAAGCTGTCTCCTGTGCTGCATGCATGTGTGTGTGTGTGTGTGTGTGTGTGTGTGTGTGTGTGTGTGTGTGTGTGTGTCTCCTCCAGAGCATGTGTGTATTTCTGGTGGGAGGTAAAATGAACATAGACACACACAGATACACCTTCTGCGTGCGGCATCACCTTCAGGCCGTCCTCAGCTGAACCATAGGGATGTTACCTCTTGAATGATTCTCTCGCGTACACTGAATGAACTTCACAACAAGCTCATGTTCACTGGTGATTTATCTTGCGCAGGTGTGATAATGTCAATATATTGATTAATCAAGCAGTGACTGAGGACCAAATGCTCTACTGATGATTAATATTGATAACTATGTGCCACCCTGCACTTTACAATGCAGATTTAATCACGCACATCTGTGCTACAAAATGCAAGGTTGAGTGTGTGTGGGTTTAAGAATGTCTTACGATGTATAACTGGTGACCTGAGAGATTACATCTCCCCCCAAAATCTCCCCCTCCCATTGTGTACTGGCAATAGCGTATTGTATCACTGTGGGCAGCATCTTAAAGAAGTTTGAAAATGTGTGCAGCTTGCTCTTTATTCCTTGCCTTCTAATCCTTTTTGGGCTCACAATGGCGCTTTACTCAACAAAAGTAAAAGCAGTGAAAAGGGACAACTGCAAGCGTGGCCACAGTGTCTGAGCACCGATTTCATGCACACAATGAAAAAAGTGTGTGAAAGTGTGTGTATGTGTTTCTGTGAGTCCATGTATGTGTGTGTGTGTGTGTGTGTGTGTATGTGCATGCACAGCGTTAAAGCACAGTGAAGACGTGCCAGTCAATTTGCATGAGGTCATTAGATTGTCCACTGCTCCCTTTGCATATAGCAGAAAAGTGTGTAAGTTGTACTCGTCAGAGTACAGAGTGCTGGCAACATGTTAATCTATTTAGAGGTAGTGTTTGAACGGCAGCATGTGTGATGGGTTTGTGTTTAACAATATATTTCTTTAAGTCTCTGGCCACTGTGTTGTCACAGCTGCTGAAACCTGGCATGGGACGGGTAACAAAAGGGAGAAGTAGGCATCAGTGCATTGGCAACTAGGGCGTGAAAGAAAAAAAAACCTTTGCTTATCCACAAGCTGTCAGGCTGCATTTTTAAATTTATCCACTTTGCAGAGTGTTTTCTTTTTAAAGATCTACATGTCTAAAGCATCAGCTTATCAGGATATAAAGGCCAAATGTTGAACAAAACAAATTTATTCACATTACTTTTGACTCGATAAGGTATTAATTTAAGTAGGATCAATTCCTCATTTGTATGACCAAGTCAGACTAAGGTATTTGCAGAGGTTCTTCCAGCAGCTGTGACACAGTTGTTTTTTTTTGTTTTTGTCCACGGACAGAGATCGGTGGATGAGCTGATTTGTTGCGCTGCGTTACGCTGACAGATCGACTGATTGTTGACAAACAGCTCAACTCAATGCCAGCGCCACCACGGTCATCTCCACTCCACTGCCTGACTGTTCGCCGTTGTGCAGTGATTTGCTGGAGCACCCCTGGATGACAACCATGCTTCATCCCTCACTTTCATTGCGCCATAAAAGGGTCCTCTGTGGTGCTGGATGCTGCTGTGTACTTCTTAGTCTTTGTCATCATTACGGTGTCACAGTCAGGATAACCAGAATGGGAGAAGGGGTGGAGGGAGGACAGTCAGAGGGTGTAGACTGTGTAACTGTAGCCTGGGCAGGAGTCACCCAGGTCCACAAGAATCAGATCATCTGTCCATTCATCTTCATATTCCTGAATCCCAAAGGGCAACTGAGCACTTGGTAACCCAGAGAGGAAGGACACACACCAGTGCCTGGACTAACATACATCGGATGAAGCTAAATCTTCATTGAGTACCAGCTATGAGACTAAAATCTGTTTTTGTTATACAATGGAATCTGACCAATAAATGAAACAGTTCTGTCTGGATTTGTGTTTGCAGTAAAACTAAAAAAAGATATAAAAAGATTGTAACTGAATAAGCTCTGTAAGTGACAAAGAGTCTTTGATCTGGAAAATGATTTGTATGCTCTGTGATCACACACCAAACACCATGGGGTGTTTTGGGGATTTGCAAGTTCACAAGTGTCTGTATATATCTGTGCCTATCTGTTTGTATGTTCATGCATCGGAAGCCTTTCCACAGATTTTCTCTGCTCTGCACCTGAAATAGAGACTTCACCTGTGGATGAACCTGAATCTGAGCACTGTTTTTGGGCTGTGTGGGCTGCAGACAAACAGCATCTTGCATATTTCCCTGACTGTGGGGAGAGGATCCTTTAGGTCCTGCAGCAGTCTGCTCTGCTACTAGGATAACAAGGGGGCTCTGATCTCATCGCGCCACATCTCACTGTGCCGGGAAGGAGCAGGATGATGTAATGCTGTTCGCGCGGCACCAACACGCACTTATCTGATGCGCCATGGAAGAGAGAGGCTGAGGAACCAGCGCAACAATAACAACTCCACTATGATTTTATGAGGCGGCATCATCTTTATCATAAGCATGATTACTGCAATAATCCTCATCATAATCTATATCTATATATATCTATATCTATATATATATATAGATATATATACATAAAGTACACCTCTCTATATATACATTTACCTCACTTAATGGAGCTAAATTGGTCATTTTGTTTTCAGATCAGCAGGATGTGTAACAATTATAGCATAAGTTTACGTAGCATCATTTCATTTCACTTTTGAAGCCTTTATTATTTATTACAAAGAGGTACTACAGCAATGTGTTGTGAAAATGCAGAGCACACTCACCAGATATTCAGAGCATGCAAAGCCATCTAAAGTTATGAATGATGTGTTGGACAGTTTAATGGCAAATCACATATTCCATCCAGTTCACCTTCTACTGAAATGTATAAATTACCAAATTAATTGATTGCTTTTTACAGCAGCCTACAAAGGAGCCCATCCATTTACATTACCTTCATCTTTCCCCTTGCCACAGTACGAGACAGTCACCTCCAGAAGAATCATACGACTCCAGTCCTGTATAATACTGGGGTGAGAATATTATGCTGTGGTTTTTATGCTAGGTAATTAAAGAGATCACTGTTTTATGTCCTAGGCAGGGATGGACCTTCCCTGATTCACAATCCTACACACTAAAGTGGAATAGCCTTTTCCTACTCTTGACTCCTCTAATTTAATTGCCCTTTGTGTCTGGCTTATTTCGTTTCTAACTGCCCTAATATATGATACGTTGAGTGCAACATTCTTCTTTGAGATATTAAAGGGCTATTGATGCATTGAAGAAAAGCATCACACCTGTCAAAGTATGATGATGAGTGAGACTGCATCACCTGCCTCTGCCCTCTTACCTCACCTCCTTTGTTTTTTTGTTTTTTTTACATGGTCTTGGCATAGTATAGCGGCATGACTGAACTTAGCACCTGCAGCTATGGCCCAGCCATTGTCCTGTACAGCCCTCCTTTCCTGTACGGGTGCCTCTGAGGTGAAGCATGTGTCAGGGGCCTGAGATGAAGCCACAGAGCGGGAGATGAGTCAGATGAACACTTGTCAGGTGATGTCATCTCCAGTGAGCGCTGATGACCGGCACCAGCTGTTTGGTGCACTGAGGCGTACTCTGCAGCACCTGTCTGAAGGCGTTGTAGCTCACACAACTGCATTAGAGAACAGGCCCGCTACTCACAGGGCTTTCATAACTCCCTGGTGATGAAGTCAAAAGAGGTCAAACGGGGCAGACAGCACATCGCCAACAGAACATGGTTCCATACTGTCAGTGTGACTGAGAATAGGTTATAGCAGATGGGGAATAGCAGTGTTTCCTAGCACAAAGTGTCAATTATTTGTTTATCTGTATGGCGCAGAGATTACTAAAGTGTCACAGGTGTTAGGATGACATCATTTCTGACACACACACACACACACACACACACACTTATGGGTCATCCACATTATGCAAATATGTAGTCATACAGTGTAACATCCACCCCATGTGGTCCCTCAAAAAAACATAGAATTCACAACAAAGTAGTCAAAGTTGATTCTTATGCATAGTTATTTTGTAATAAAGCGCCAGGGGGTGAGCGGAAGTGCAGATTTCACGCTGTGGAAAAAGAAAATGTATTTCCAAACACTTTATAAAGATGGAATCAGCTGGATTGAACCACACGCACACTTCATGACATGCTTGCATACCCAAGCACCCACCACACACACACACACACGCACAGCTCAGTACGGTGCACTACAACAAGGCAGCAGATCCTCTCTCATAGTAAATCAAGAACTGCTTCATTATAATAGCTGTACTTTGTAATATCCATGGCACTGGAATAACTCTGATTTAATCTAGCCAGCAATCAATATTTTTTGACTGCTATGATTGATGAGTATTAAGTAGGACTATTAACAGAGTGAAAAAAAAAGTGTCCAAGTCTGAACCCCACTGCCTGCCGCTCAGTCAAAGCGCTAATGTGAAAGGGAATCATTTGTCAGCTAATTCTCAAATAGGTTTAGAACTGTGGACACATTTTCTTAATGAATATGTGAATTACTTGTGCATTGATTTCTATTGTGTGGGAAAATGGGAAATGTATAAAGAACTGTCTGCACAGACGCCTGCAGACACACTTCATTGACGTTTCACTTGGAGACTACGAGAAATATTGCATATGCTGAAACCAGCAGATTGTGTATTTAAAGCCTCTGGTGGATCAAGGTCACGGCAGTGACCCTTTTAGTAGTAGCATGTCATACATTTAGCAGAGCAGGGGATCATTTCAAACTGTCCTCCATCACATTATGACATATCTTAATTGACTACCGATACAGCTTTGCTGAGTTGACGAAAAAATCTGATTTTAATCTAATCATTGCAATATACCTGATTGGCTCCTAGCAACACTCTGGCATATTAAAACATTTGCATTGCAGAAATGGGTCAGAGAGCTTGTGAACAACTAAATTGTAGACACTGTATATCAAGTTCCCGAATGAATTACGGCCTTATTTCACATTATAGACATAAAATGTGTCTTCATGTGCACATTTAATGTATGCTAATCGATAGGGCTTCCTTATTTTACAATATTCTTGTAGTTAGCCTCCACCACTTTAGGATTTATTGAAATTATGCCCCTGCTGCTGGAAAACCATCTTTCATACACTTTATAATACATACATGAATGAGACAAGTTTGAAAGTTTAAAGCATTGAACTTCAGATACCCTCTCACTATGATTTCCTCTCTACAATGTGTCTCTTTTTCATTATTGCTTCTCCTACCACACTCAGACAATTTTCAGTCAGTCAGTCTTCCCAAGTTTATCACTGAACCACATCATTAAGAAGTGCCCCATGGATCCCTGTCTAAACTGCACGTCGACTAGCTGCCGCCAGCTCCCTGGATATAAAGCCCAGGACTGAGCAGACTGACATTCCCCTGCACAAAGGTAAATGATGGTGCAGAGGATGGTGGTCCAGAGTCCCCTCAGTGGTCTTGGGGGAGAAGGCAGAGAAGGAGAATGATGATAGATTGCATGGAGAGTGGGCTGAGAGGATGGATCAGCCTGTCGTACCCAAAGAGCACCATCTGCTGTCAGTTCGGGTGACTCATTCAGCTGCGTTGACATGTGCATGTAAAGGAGCATGCTGAGAACACATCAGACTACCGTCACGAGCTCCGATGATGGGCTGAATATGAAAGAGGGAAACACAGAGAGCAGGATGTGGAGGGAGAGTGCTGTGGAAAGAGACAGGTGGGGTACTGAAAGCACCATCTCTTTTATCTTCACAGAAACATTTTGCATTAATCCAAACAAACAACTCAGATTTTATTTTAATAATAAATATTTCATTTATTTCTTTTGTTGTTTTCTGAACATGTTTTTGCAGCATGGTGCTTTAAGTTCATTTGTTTTACCAGAAAAGTTTCAAAGAAAAATGCAAATAGAGAAAGGCACTGTAGAAAAATATCTTGGACACTCCTGACATTCATGTACATGAAAGCAAAATGAAGCTGTTATAATGCACTGTAACATTAATATCCACCATGAGTTTTGAGTCTGAGCTCTTAACATTTCCCCTAGTGTAAAAGAATACTCTATACACATTCTTCCCAAGCTGTATGTGCTTTTTTTATATTGGCAATATTTTATCCATAGAACCCCATGTGTACTACTAGAGTGATATAACAGAATAGCTAAGGGGTGAGAAGCCAGTCCAGTTCTAGTATCATATGACCGTGTCTGGCCCTCTTAAAACAATGAGCTGTTTATGGTCATTTTTAACAAGCTAAAGTACTTCTGACTGCTGCATTCTCCTGAAACCCATACTGCTTGGAGTGTCGGAGAGGAAAAAAGAGCACAAGATGGCCTATTGTCATTGGACAGGCTCACAAGCACACAAAACACATAATGCTGCTTGTCTTTTTAAATATATGGGAATGGCCATTGAGTGACACTACAGTAGCAATCTTCTCATTTCTCATAACCCTCCCTTACAAAAAACATAGTCTTTGCCTTCTTTCATTTCTTAATAAAAAACTGAATTCCCCTGGAGGGGCCACAATTACATATTTCTGGGATGAGATCAGGGTCTTGTCATCTCCAATTTCTTTTCAGGGGTCCAGAGGAGCCTAATTGTCAATAAGGTGCAGCTGCATTGACACCTGTGACACTGTGCTGGTTTGCCTCGGACTGCCAGCCTCTCACTCTTCTCACTGGAGAGTCTCTGGGAGTGACGGGGCATGCCAATACTAAAAAGGTCGCAATTTATGAAAGGCCATGACATCAAAGCCTTGATTAATGACTTCCATAGGCCTCAAACACTGGGCTGAGATTGATTCTATAGGTGATATTGTTACTGGAGATCTGCAGACGTGCTGGATGTGTCAAGAGGGGACGCGTGCTCAAGTTCAAAACAGGCAATTCTATAGGATTTGTGTCAGTCAGACTATGTGGTTGGACGGTGATGGGAGACCCCACTGACCCCACAGGGTGATGCACACTTGTCAGTGTGAGACAGGTTTAACGTGCACCACAGGGGGAATATTACATTATGGTGAATAGCCACCTTGCTGGCCAGCAGCAATCAAACAGCTTCTCTCGAATAAGACCATTTTATTACACCTGTGCAGCTTTGCAACTGGTCTAAGGGATGGATGGATGGATGGGATTCTTATGAGATGATCCAGGCAGGTATACCTAAGGGGAGGTGGAGTACATTAATGTACATCAATGCCAGAGGAGGAGAAATAACTGTGTAGCCCCCCACACACTGTGTGACTCAAGAAGGATGGGATCACATCCAGCAACAACAATATAAATAATATCAAAAAATAAGCAGCTGCTTGTCTTATGTATTATGGATATTGTCAGAGCTTGACTTGGATAATGAAGGCAAAAGGGCTGTTCACTATTGTTTTTTTCTTTCCTTGAATGTTAAACACATGGATTCCTGTTCATTGCTAAAACAAAATACCACACGCTAATATGGGCAGACATCACTATACAGTATATCTCAGTGTATGCATCCACACACATATAGATGCAAATACAAATGCACACTCCACACACCGTACACAACCGCTACTACCTGCCTTTAGTGACCTGGAGATGTAGTTAGACCAGTGTCACTGTCTTTACAAAAGACAGTGACAGAAACACTAAAACAATGTCTGGGGATGGACAGGAAGACTACAGGGCATCATGAATAAATAATAATACTCCAAAAGCATGCACTCCTTTGTATTTGTTGATGCTGGCAGTAGTACTAGGGTGTCGGTGCAGGGCTAGCAAGCAAATAAATAAATAAGTAATATGTTCAAGTGCAAGCTGTTGTTACGTCTGTGTCACATAAATGTGGTGTCCGACATTTAGGTCTGTTATTCTTTCTCTTAGGACTCACTTTGTTTTTGTTTTTTTGTCTTTTTTTACAAATTCTGTCAGTTTCCTCAGCTTTACATTATTATTTCACAGCATTTGGTGCATAAATCCAAAGAATTTAGCATGTTATACTTGAAATTAAAACAACACATTTGGATTACCCATTGGCAAGATAGGAAATCTTTCATTTTTGATAAATTACAGTGTGATTATAAATAAATAAACAAGACTGATGATGTGGAATAAATTCAATTTACCATGCAGAAGATAATCAATACATTAACCTGAAATCCCAAGCTAAAACACCTTTAGTCGACAGTACAGTATGTGCTTGTAGACTTTAATTGCAACAGTGTTGGATGCAGAAGCCGTGGGCAGACAATTGATAGTAGCCATTAGCAAATGATTAGGTGGACAGAGATGAACTCTCCCACATTGATTTGGCTGGCTTACATTTCCGACTTTTGCAGAAGAATAAATAAATTCACTAGCAAATCTATAATGCATGACTTTATATTCATAATTTCCACCAGAGAGGCTCCTTGGCTCCTTGCTTTCCATCGTGTACACAGAGAGGCTGGCAGCTCGCTGAAATCAGGCGTCCACAGTGTCTGGTTTCTGCCAAATCACAACTGTTTATTCAGCCAAACACAGCATTATAAAATGTATTGCTGTGAAGATTTATAATGAGACTGAGATTGTAAAGTGAAACCACAGGCTTCCCTTCGAACTGCTTTCTAGACATGGTGAAGCCTCCAACATATCAAAGATGTTCTTTATCATTTCCAATTATTGAGAAATATTGTCATTTGAGCCATCTGAACCACCAAGTCTAATTTGTTTACTTCAAGTGCCTGGGATGCCTATTTAATGTTTGAAATGAGATCCATTCCCTGTGGGTTGTCTACTGCCCTGAAAACAATTGACAGATTGCACAGGAGAAGTCCTAACTTTTCAATAACAGACACATAGTACCCTTTTTTTCCCCCGTTGAGACGGTGCGCACTGCCAAGTACTTTACCTCACCAAGTTCAGTGTCAGGTATTGAAGACATTGAAAGACTATGCTTGTATGTTCACCTTCAAATTTCCAACATTAAACTCACCAGTGAGCTGTGCTTTGGTTGTTTGTCCATGTTCTAGGGCACATGGGTAGGCAGTAATCAAATAGAGGGGAACAGAGCGCATGGTGTCCTCAAACCTAATTTGGCTGCTTGAAGCTCTGACCCCTTGACCTTTGACATTCCAACCCGACTGGTGAGGGTACCGAATCATTTATTTACTTTGTCAAGACATAAGCCAGAGAAGGGGATTTCAGCCTTATGGAAAGAATCTATGGAACTCAAAACACAACTAAAACCCAGATTAAAATGTAAACAGCTAAGGCCATCTGATACATGACCTCGCAATAACAGGCTGGCCCTTTTTGAGTAATAATCAGTATTGATTCCCAAGAAACATTTTCATGTATTAAACCAGTCATTTTGTTAACATCCATTCAACCTGATCAATAAGATCAATTATTTAGAGAATAACTTGAGGTGTAATACTCGTCAATAAGAGTTGTTCAACTGCAGAGAAGACAGAGCCTGCGAAGGCTAATATACATATCAATACCTGAGCCATTTCTTTTAGCATGTTTAAAGACATGTCCAACAAATGGTATGAATCGAGGATCATTCTAGGGTCAAAGGTGAAAAGCACAAGTACAAAAACCTGAGAGAGCACTTATGAACGACCTTAATGACAAAAAAAGCAGCAGGCTACTCTCTCTCTCTCTCTCTCCCTCCCCTCTTTATAGCTTCTTTGCCTTTGCTAGTTTCTAACCATGTCTCTAGAGGATTATGCAACGGTGGCTTGCCACATATCTTTTTCCAGGGCTATACTTGTGTAGCTCCACTTACCCTTTACACAAACTCTGAAGGCACACCCAACATTAAAAACTAGTTTTTGTAGTTAGCAGTGTCTCCGTACAAGCTATTTGTCCCCAGCATTCTTGTTCTCCCACTGAGCTCTCACTGCTTTTTCGACAGTCAGCCTGCAGCATGTCCACATGTGCTGCTCAAGTGGAATCCCCCTCCTCTCCCTCCAGCCCTCTCCTAAAATAGACCCATCGCTGGGCCTCTGAACGTTTGGCTGTTTCCTTCCTCCCATCTTGTCCATGCCTGTTAGAGGGTTACAGCTGTTCTCTAGCTGACCACAGTTTCCATTGCTCATCACTGTTTAACTCCCAGACCCCTTCTGGAGTCCATTAGCAAGGCTTACTTTCCCAGATTTATCACCGCTATGACCTGCAGCAGCCAAAACAACAGCAGCTTGAATGCGCTGAATGCTGAATGGGCTGTTCTGGCTGTGTATAGGCTCAAAGAAAGTCCAAGGCTGCAAAGAAATGAGGCCTTTGATTATCTAAGTATATTTCAAGGATACATTCTGTATTGTCTGAGTCTAGACAGTGTTGTCTGTGTGACTGCAGCAAAGACATCTTTGACTGAGACTGTGCTCCAAGTGAGTAGATGATGGAACCACTGCCATTTATTTCTTTTAACTTCATCCATGGCTATTCCTGGTAATTGGTGGTTCATCCATTTCCATCTATATCGAAGACCCACACTGTTTGAAAGTCAATCCATTCATAGATGGAAAGAAAATAACACAGTTAGAAGTTGCAGTTTGAAGTTCCCAGAGAGCCTTGTGTTTGTCAGTCCCATCCCTCTAAGGTTAATGAAATGACAAGAATTTAAAGCATATTGCCAAATTGCAAAGGGCTCATCAGCCCTTTTAGTACGTTATGTTGGCTAGAGTTTTAGTATTCACAGCACAAAAACAAATCTAACCTCTATAAGTAATGCATACTGGATGAGGCGCTGCTGATGGTCAATAGATTTGCCACCCCGACCTACAGCACTGTCTCTGTTTGTTTCCATTACGAACCAATTCTTATCATGTATAATGCATTTCTAAAGTCACTCTGTCATTAATTCATCAAAGTGTGAAAGAGAGAGGGACGATGACAGAAGCACAAAAGACAGAGCGAGAGAAGCAGGAACACATTCATGCTGCTAGATTATGCATCCCAGAAAAAGCTTATGGGAGAGACAATGAGTCTTGAGATGCAACGCTACAGTATTTTTGTTTCACATGATAGGCTTATTAATCACAGTAATGAATCATGAGACAGTTTGCAGAACAGTGGAATCAGGGGTAAACAAATGCAGATGATAAGCAGACGATAAGGCCCCCTCAGACCAAATACAAGAAGGAGAGACATAGAGAAGAAGGAAACAATGTTGGAGGAACTGGGATGACTTATTCTCACATCCTGAAAATCCAGCCTTTCAATTTACATCGCTTTGTTTGCGCCATCTTTATCGCCTTGTTTGCTTGTTTGTTTGTTTGTTCACTTACTCATTTGATGACTTGCTTTATAATATGGTAAAAAGCTAGTTGTGCATCTAAGTAATTACACTGTAATTGATGAACTAATAGACATGTAAATTATGCAGTAGTGTGTCGGCAGCAGAGTAGAAAAAGTGTAGAGTGTGTTGTATAATTACAAACCCCAGCTGCCATGCTCCTGTACTGGAGTCATAAATTAAGCACACAAAATTTGAATAACTAAGATTGGAGGAATTTTGCACTGCACCATATGGCAATGGTAATCCAGTTGGTTCCTATATGCTGGGGTGTCTTTTGCAGACACACTGCTCACCTTTACAAGTTGCAGAACCATGTGGTCCAGTGTTGTTAAAGCACGTGGTTCTCCTGGGTTAGGAGTTCAAATCCCAGTGGGGTCACAAAACTGCACTCACATTACTGTAAGGTTCTTTGGGTAAAGCCATCTGCAAACAGCATGTAGGCCTATTTTACTGCTTTACCTACTACACGAGCATGGTGTTTAGATTTCCTTTTGCAATAGCATTTGGGCACAAATGATGTGCCTGTACCTAACCTGTATCAATGTGGTGATTTAAACACTAATGGATTTCAATGATCTGCTGTCATATGTTACTATTAAATACTTCTCTCCCACCTTTGCGATATAATTCAGGCCCAGCTTGAGACGTGTTTAAAGAGCCCACAAAATGATTTAAGCAATTCATCTTGTTTCTGTACACAACCTAATCCATAACCCCTTTGGGTTTTTTTATACCACAGATGTGCTCCCAAAAGAAGGACCAGACTGCACTGTTTATATTTACAATATTAACAGCCCAGACCTGTTGGTGGCACTGAAACAGAGAGGCATGATTATAACCGTGGCATCAGAGGAGTCATCGGTACAGGCTGACAGCTTGTAGAGCTCTCACACTATCTGTTTCTCGTACTGTCCCTATCCTCCTCTGTGTTCCTGTACGTAATTACAGTGGTTAATCTTCTGGTTCTCCCTTGTCTCCTGCCCACTCTCTGCCTTCCTCATTAGCCTTCCCATGCCCACCTGAGATTTTTGTCTTCTTCCTCTCCAATTTTTCCTCTTGTTTTAGCAGAGTGCCATTGTTTATTGTGATAAGTTGGGATAATGAACAAATGACCTGCCACCTGGAGCACTTAGAGCCTGGTGTTAAACTCGGGTTATAAAAACCTCTTCCAGCTCTATTGATTTACTGGCAACATTTGATTGTACCCACGGGGCAGGGGGCCTGCAAGGCTGCACAGAGCTCTTACTGTTTTACAGTCCTTATTACACCAAACAAATAAATCTCCTGACCATTAATTCACTGACTATGCCCTCACTCTCCAGACTGATAGGCAAAAAATCAGAACAGATTCAGGCTGCTTGGCAGACTCAGCCAGATAACTAGGTAGTTAGAGGCAATGTTTCTCTTCTATGTGTCCCATTCCATATTGGATTAGCAGACCGCAGACAACTTTGAGTGTTCTCGGAAGATTTTATGATTGCTTAGGACATATACACAAGGAAATGATTTGACTTGGGCTATCCTGTTTTTGCAAACAACGGTCATTATTTCAATATCCTGTGAGGCTCGTTTACGATGCCCCCGCTGTGCTTTTTTGGCTGCTTCTCCCCTACATACAGAACAGGGACGTGGCACCTCATAGTTAACAAAAGTCAACCGCAGGGGGAGTCAGACCAGTCTGATTTTTACAACGGAAGGCAATTTTAAACACTCAGGGGGCCCGACAAATGGAACTGAGAAGAGTGTTACCCTGGTCGCAGACCAAAGGCTACATCAGCGATCCATTCAGCCTGGATAGTAATTTGAGAATGAGGCAATCCTCTTGTAAAACATTAATAAAGAGCTGTCCAATAAAATCCGCTCCACCAATTAATGATTTTAACCTTAGTGTTTTCTGGAATACACGGGTTGATGAGGATCTCGCCTCATCTGCTCTGAAAAAAAAAGCTGTGGACTGTAATGCTGCTGTAAAATGGGTGATGTTAATTATTTATGGGAAAAGACACATTTGTGGAACTACTAACTCTTCCACCCTCACTCCCTCTTTGACACACACATATACACACACACACACACACACACACAGGTTATACCCCAACACAACCCCAAGAGTATACAGTGCTGTGCCAGAAAGATGAATAATCTGTAACACAAGAAGTTGAAAGATTCCCTGATTAGTTCTTGCCAACATGTTTACCATAGTTTGAAACACTACCATATCCACTGATTGTAGACTTATGTAATGTGGGCTAAAATACACTTTCCATCCTGCCCACTGGTTCCCTGTGGAAACTGACTTATAATTGTCAGCATATGTGTAACATATCCACATTCTGTATCCTCACTCACATAATGCACACACACACACACAGGCATACAAAAAGCAAGTGGAGAATCCTCAGAGTGATGTCATCCTCAAACGAAAAGCTGCCAAAACCATGCTAAACTCAATGGCTGGCTTAGATTAAACAGCCTGGTTAGCACACACAAGCACAATTGAATAAACACATTCACGCACATACACAAATACACATGCATTCCTTTACCACAGAGCATACACAGCGTGCATTTCTAGGAGGCAGTCCCATTCGGTTCTGATTTCTTCATCATCCAACAGAGACCCATCCTGCAGGACAGAGATGCCTGCTTATCATGCAGGACTCACCAGCCACAGCATGAAGGTGGCTTTGAACGCTTAAGCTCTACCAGATATAAATAAGCTTCAGTACCTGGAAGGTATAGGAGATGTTGGCTCACAGCTACCTCTGACTCCAACTGAAGGATAAATCATTTTCCGTCATGGCCAAAAACGGCTTGTAAATATTCATATACATACATCAGTGGGGTTATGATCAGACAGCAGATCAATGTAAACATTTAGAGACAGCATAATCCATCCAAACCTTTCAGAGACTCAGACCCGATCAAAAGTGCCAAAAGTAGTCTGCCACCTGGGATTGCTGCCATTATGATGTGTTTAGTCAGGGCACTCTAGTCGCTGTATAAAAGACAAGACCACCAGAGAGCTAACCAGCTAATCTGCCGAATAGTCTGTTAATCTGACAGGCCGTGTTGAATAATGAATATGTACATTATCACAGAGGGAGGTATCACAGGGGACGCAGTGGATCACTTTCCATGTGGTAGGTGGACATGTCTGTTATCAGCGTGATTTCTAATGACTTCATTCACCAGGTGAGTGTACATCTAACAGGCCACGTGTATGTGTGTGTGCGTGCATGCGTGCGTGTGTGTAATTATGACAAATTTGAAGCTATCTTGAGCAAGAACATATAGTACTTTAGAATTTACCAATGATAGTGCTATCAAGTACAGCAAGCTAGCAAGCACAGGGCTCATACATTAAATGTTTAAAAAAATGGTAACCTCTAATCGATGTGTATGCTTGTGCAGTTGCATATGTTCAGGCCATTAATGTAGCTCTGAATCTGCCAACTGTCTAATCACCAATCTAGAACAATATGACCCATGAATGATAAATGAAAGCATGCATGCTGCCATGACAAAATACCTCGTCTTGTCAGCTGTAACAGCAGTAAATGACTTTCCACTCTGAGATGGTTGTCCCAGTGATTTACATCAGCTCTTTCCAGGGCAGAGATTCAAATTAAATGCGCATTTGATTGTTTATTTATTGATTATTGGAGATCTTTTTTTCTGAGCTCAGTTTGAAAACATGCCATACACAAACATAACATTTTACAATCCCAGTTTCAATGGAGCAAGGTGTCTACATCCTGGACCTATTTTCATATATTTCTTTTAATCCTGATGCCCCTTCCCCCCTTATTGGCCCCCCATTTCCTTCTGGGAGCAGGGCCCGGCCTTACCTTTCAACCACGACACGCTACCTGTCACAGCGCAGAACACACACACAACCCTGAGCGTAGTGCAAGAGGCATGTGACATCTGTTCTCTCTCCGGTGGGCTCCTCATGTCCTCGACCTCATCCACATCGTTTGTGAGCACCTGGGAGGGAGGAGGGGAGGCTGTATGACAAGGGGACATAGTAAAGAAACGGAAAGGTGTGTGTGTGTGTGTGTGTGTGTGTGTGTTTTGGGGAGGTGGGGCTATAGAGAGAGAGTAGTCAACCACATCATAAGTCAGGACTGCTACCATCCTTCCTCCCACCATCACTAACTTTTCCCTCCATGACCTTGACCTGAGTTTGATGCTTTTTGACAGCATAGGTCTTTGTTGACACCAGCTGTGCCTACACACTGTGCCAGATGCACAGAATGTAGGCTGTAGTGAGGTTGAAAAATCAAAGGGTGGAGTGACATAATGTTTAAGAATAGCTGCACAGTTCAGCGACATCGGTGTTTCAGAGAGTCTGATATGTAGTAAAATGGATAGCTTTGCAGACTTTTAGAAGCTAGTGGTTATAGAAGTGGGGGCATTGAAAAGCCACGCTAGAAACATCAGAGCAGGAAAAGTAAATGCACAGCTATTGTGGTAGTGCCCTTGAGCAACATAACTGCTTGAGTCATACTGCTTAGCAGCAAGCAGTAACTTTTACGTTTCACCACTGAAGCCAATGCAAAATTGCCTTAAGCTGCAGTTCCAGTAATGGCTGGTAGGTGCTGGCTCAAAGAAAACTCTGTGTAAGGCCACATTCACACAGCAGGCCGATTTTCATTGTCCTCTCTCGTTTTCCTCCCGGGGTCACATTTCTCCTGAATTATGTCAAATGTTCACAACTTTTTGTTCTTTTCATTACATTCATTATTATTTCTGAGGCCCTACAATGCATATGCCTAAATGGCCTAAATTTCTGTACTATATCTTTGTGTGTGTGTGTATATATATATATATATATATACACATACATACATACATACATACATACATACACATATATATACATATAGCCTATATACATATAATATATATGTATATTCATTCTTGCGCAAGCTGGTGTATTGTAATCTCGTCTAATGCATTCTCCTTTATCCCACACTCATATGTCATATTTCCATGGTGTGAGAAGTGTAGCTGCCTGAAGCACAGCCTGTGTCTGTTTAGCACATTGACTCAGCAGGGTCATGGGTTCGTTGGCTCAGGCTCAGCTCCCTAACAGCCTTTTTAAATCATTAAGTAATGAAGTGGGTGCCATTCAAATATAAATGCATTCACGAGCCAGGATCCTTTCATGTTTCAAACCATAAATACTCTTGGATTTTCCTCAGAGCCAATATACCTATCAAAGCCATTTCCAACATCTGTTAACCCCCCTCTCCACAGAAAAGTGCAAGACACTGGGCCAACTGCTGTAGCTGTACACCAAAGTGTTTTATAATGCATGGGATACAAGGCAGTTATGCTTACTTTTTCCATAATTTGTTAATTGATTATTGCCTAATCTGCCAAAGATGGCTCAGAGCCCTTGTGACTGAGAGTTGTGTTGTTGTGTTTGACATAGCTAAAAACACACAAACACAAGCATGCATGCATGTACAGGCACACAAACACACAGTGAGATAAGCAAACCCCCAGATCTAAGTCTCTAGATACTCGCTGATTATTGTGAGTGCAGCCACTGCTGACCTTGGCACACATAGCCACAGCAAGCTCCTTCCCTCTCCATCCATCCATCTCTCTCTCACACTGGCGTGGCCCCTGGCCTGCAGCTTATTGGGGGGCCTGGAGCCAGCTTCCCATCTCAGACAGGCCTTAATCTGGGAGGCAAATGATAAGGCTGAGGTTTACAGGAGGGGCTTTGCACACTCACCAAAATTTGCATTTAAAGGCCCTCAAGTAATCTTTAGGCTTATTTAAATCTCAGCAAGACACTAGCTGGAGAGATGGAGAGGGGAAATTCTGCAGATCCACCTCCACTGCTTCTTTCCCATGGTAGACCAAATCCCCACCATAAATGAGCGAGGATGTAGATTGCTTTGCCGTTCTCACAGCAGCCCGTCTCTGTATTATCAATGGCATTTAATTGACTGAGATTTTTTTTTCTCTTTGCATCCAAATAAAACAGGCACATGGGACAAAAGCGTTAACCATCACAGTAAATCGGTTTATGGAAAAGGCCATTTTTGCCAGGAAAAACACAGAGCTATTGACATACAGCTGGCTGTGCTAGAATGGAGGGTTTTTTGCTTATTTGTTTGTTTGTTTGTCTGGTTGTTTTACATGGGTAGGTTTGACAATGTATTTTTCATGCACCCTTTGTTCATGTGATTATAATAAATATGAAAAAAACATCTGCATGTGTTTTAAGCTCCCACAAAGGATTGCTGCTGTAGGACCACCTAAGCAAGACATTATTGTCATGCAAGTTTTATTTTTTCTTCATATTATTTTACTCACACTTAGTATTGCCCCTCTGTTATGTTCATCTCTGTATTTTCCATTGGCAGTCAGAATTATTTGTTCCATGAATAGAAACAACGGAAAACACAATAATGAAAACACCAAACATTGGCTGGCACACCGTTAGAATATACTCTGTCCCAGTTTTTGTGTGTGCATATTTATCAGCTGCTACAGCTATAGAAGGTACTGTATTGCTGTCAGCATATTCACTACTTTACTGGCATCACGTCCTGCAGTATGTATACCATAACAGGACAATGCTTCCGCTTAGACAATTCACGTCAGCATCAGGGGGGTTTATTTTCAGTGTAGGATTGTACGGATGCATCCTACATATCCAGTAGGGATTTGAAAGATTAATCCTCACCTTTCCAGCTGAGTGTATGTCATTTGGTTTGACAAACACCAGCCCTGCAGGGACATTTTCTTCATTAATACTTGACAATGTGCCTTGCATTTCAGTCCTGAGGAGATGTAGTGGTGTGACGGACGAGAGCATTAAAGTGACCCAGATTCAATCTCTACTTACGTGCTTTTAACACTGAGTATAGCACCTGCGATACAAAATTCAGTTGAGAAAGCAACAAAAAGCGGGTGTTAACAGCCATTACAACAGGCCACACAGACGAGACACGACCTGATGATTCTCTCAGACTGTAATATACGCTGAAATATTCAAGAGGGCTGAGAGGTGGACAGAAGTAGTTTTTGAAGCCCTTGAAAAATCTGTGTGACAAGCTTGTGCACAATATTATCTAACAGTATGCAATGGTTGTGTAGTTCACAGTCAACAGTGATCAGTGATGTTCATTGTTTATTGCAGAGAAAATACGGGTTTCTAGGAATAGTTACATTTTATACTTAAGCTTAGCCTCAATAAGAGGGCATGTTTTAGCAGCACTGTAGAAGGTGTGACAACAAGTCTGACAATATTTAAATATGTATTCAAGCAAAATACTTTTCTAAGCCTAAATCTAAGATACGGAGTCTAGTTTATTTATTGGTAGGATTATTGAAAGGAACTTCAATAGTTACAATTAGTGAACAAAATTCATCAAACAAACAGTATGTGTAAGCTCACAAACGCAGGATCCAAAACACAACATAGTAAAAAAAACTAGCGAGTGATTTGAAATAGTTTGTAGAAAAATACAGTGACTGAAAAGAGTTGGGAAGCACAGGAGTACCTGTTTATCTCCAGAGCCAAAGTCAAAGCTAACTTTGGGGCTAACTTCCATCACTCTTTATTCAACAGTTGGCAGTAACACACAGGAGCTTCTCTTTAGTCCTGAGAAGCTGCAGTCTTTATTCACCAGCCACTGTAACTCTTAGCCTTATTGCTGACCCGTTTCTCTCTATTTACCAGGGCTCTGTTCACACCGGTTCACACGCTCTGTCTATTTCTCCTCTACCGCACGCATACTGACCGCTGCGGCTAAGCTAACAAAGCTAAACAGCTGGGATCATCACAAACATGACAACAGACAAGACAGTAATACTGAACCTGTCGTTTTTGTTGAACAGCTAAGCTAACGTTACTCACCTGTCCAGCAGAAACAGAGCAACCTCAGCATCGGTTTTCATTGCTTTCTAATCTTGTAGATTTATCCAGCATTGAAACCCCTCACAGACGTTAACACGTGTCTTCCGCTCGCCTTGTCATATAACTTGTCTCACCATTCCTCTGACCTTTCCCTCTGTGGCTGTTTCTATAATCTTCACAGCTAAAGTCCCGTAAGAAGTCCAGCATGTTCGAATGTACCGCTGTTTGTTTACGTTCTCTCTCCCACTGCTTCGAACGCGCCACCGCCACCTGCTGAACGCTCCGAGCAGCTTTGTTTGTGCTCAATTTACAGACCCAGGGGTTATGTAGGAAAACCGGATTTTTTTTCAGAGCACACGAAAAACAGAGAGCTACCTACCGAATTTAACAAAAAGTGTATTGGATAAGAATCGCAAAGTACCCGTTTAAGTTGTCTTTCATCCACCACTATTGACAATTTAAACTGGGGAAATGAAAACTATACAAACACACATAGTATATATTTCAAACCTACAATAAGACTGTTAGACAATATCAAAGCATGTAGAAACCTGATATTTAATATTCTGCCTGATTTTCTCTTTTGCATTGCCCCATTCACAGCCTGAAGACAGGTCAAATCAAGCTCATGCATATAAAAGCTGTTGCCCTGGGCAAAGATTTAACCAGCCCGGATAAGTCCCAACGCTCAGTGCGGGGAAGAAAAAACACCCTTACTGCCATTCTAGAAATATGAGGAGATGTGAGAAAAGAGATCTGGACAGAAGCCCCCCTTCCATCTCCGAAACTAACCGTTAGCTTGGCTTCCCAGTCACACTATGGAGACCCTGCTCACTCATCCATGCCACAGCCACTTCCTGCTGGCTCTAAACAATGCAGACTCCATTTGGGCCGCCGTAATGGCTGACTGCTTGACATAACCCTTGTCAGTGAGAGCTGAGATAGGTGACACTTGACAGATGTGTAATTGCTGGAAGAGCTCACTGACAGGTGGATGAGCTTAAAGACACCTGATATGCTTCTGAGGCTGTTGACGCAGAGGATTACACCTTTAAGCAGCACCGGCTTCCCTGAGTGTTGTTGCATTTTTTTTCTATGTGCTTCAAGACAGAAAAAAACCTGTTTGTGTAATCTGTTCAAAGTGAAATTGGTTTGATTTGTTTGAGCCGAGATATGAGCCAAGCGTGGCAGTGAGAAAGGTTAAGTCTCCTGCAATAACCCTCATTTAATACATCCAGATGTATATTCTCTATGAGGTAATGTATGGTTTTTATATCATCTGAGTGGGCTCGTAAAGCCTGAGCTGAGACATGATAGCTTTCCCTCTCAGGTCAGCCCAGGTGAGGTGGTACCAGAAGCTGGAGATAACACTCCACCCCTATAAAAGACAGGAAGTGAGATAAACATTCACTCCTTGATTAGTAGCTGGGGTGTGGGCTGCCATGTGGGAGGTGGTGCAGTCATAGGGGTGGAACAGTAAGATGTGGATGGGGGGTGTGTGTGTGTGTGGTGGGTTGTGTTTTATGTGTGGGACTGTAATGCAAATCAATGATCTCCTTCAGTGCGGAGCAGAACAGCACAATGCCTGCACACCTGTCCATCATTCAACATCTCCTGTTCCACCTCTTGAAGCTGTGTGAAAAAAACATTGCTTTAGCTCACAGTCAAGGGTTTGAAAGCAGGGGAGGGGAGTGCAGGAGATGTGCTCAGAGGCCCAGGCATTCAGTTTTCTTTTTCCTTGCCGAGAAGACCATGTTATTAGAACCGCAGTTACTAAATTGGGAGGAGGGAGACCGATGCGTTTGGATGTGACCTCAATTGCACTGGCACACTATCTCAACCAAAGTCTCATTTCACCAAGAAAGACAGGGAAAAGAAAAGAGAAACTGACAATATCTTTTGTACCATCATGCATAGACACTGTATAGAGATTTAGTGATGATATAGGGGGGTGGTGGCTCTAGCTGCACCCCAGAAGCTCAGCTCAGTTCATTGGGGGTATTTTCACTTATAATTGGGGTAGCTTTCATCTTGCCTGCCAAAAGGCGCAGCAGCGAAGAAGAGCACCAAGAGGGAGCTATCACTTCCCCTATTTCCTGGCCCCAGACAAAGGCATCCAGGCAGGCAGCCTGCTGAAGATGATGTATTTCTGATCAAAGAGCCTGGAGTTGTCAGCAGCCCGGCCTAGCACAGCAACCTGATTGCTCCTGGATAGATTTGTCCCTTTGATCAGAGCAGACTCTGACTGCAGGCACTGTTTATGCAAAGAAAAGACAGCAAGAGTGAAATCACCCAGCGTAATGTGGAAACATGCGTCGGGCTTGGGGAAGGACTTTAGCTTCGGGATACGTTGCTTCACACAATAATACAGGATGATATCTGTTATAATTACTGCTAATGAGATAACATTGCAAAAAGCCTTTTCTGCAACTTGTTGCTGTAATGCTTATGCGCTGACAGCAAAAGATCTGAGTTGTGTATTACTCTTGATTAGCTGATAAAATGTGGTCTTTAATTATAATTACCTACATCAGATATAAGAGTGACATCATGTAATGTACTTGCTCAACTGAATTTTTTTTACAAAATGATCAGTTAGTTAAACTATGCAAACATCTTACATATAATGCAAATAACCGCTGGCTATGAATTTATGTGGACTTGAAAAGGCACATAATTTTGTCATAATATATTGATGTAAATTCTCATGGCTAGAGTTAAGATTAGTTCTATAAATGTGCTACAAAGAAATATTAATGACATCAGTCTGTAGGATTGTACCTACAAATCCCACTGTGACCTCGGCCATGTTTTGTCTGAAGAGAACAGTCTCCTGTAACCGGTTACATGAGTTCAAACACCAAAATGTCAAACACACTTGAATGTAATACACTCGAGTAAGGTTATGGTGGGGTGGGAGATTTGCTCATGTTCCATAGAAAATGAATGGGGGTGAGCGCTGCATTCAGTGGGTCTTAGTTTATTGCATACTGTACAGGCAGAAATTCCTATGCCAAAGACATGCATAGAGAATGATAATAAATAATAATACATTTAATGTATTGTTGGAAGCAGGAAAACAGAATTGTTTACATTCTTTTAATACTATCTTCACAATATCTACATAACTACATATTTAATTGCTGCTGTCAAAATATTTCTTGAAAGGCAGAAAAATAAAAAAACATAACATTTATGTTGTTTTCCTCCTCATCACTCTGCATACTAGATAAGTTCAGGTCATAGCTTTCAGGGACATCAGCCTCTGCTGTTTTTCTGTCTTTTCTGTCATGTTAAACATTAAAAAGGTACAGCTCAGCACGCCTCCCGCTGAGAGACGTCAAAGGCAAGGTTAATTTATGGATGCAAAATACCTCATCTTAAGTTTTAAATTTCCTTTATTCATTTTTTCTTTATTTTTTGACAGGTGCTATTTAAAGGGGTTTCAGGCACACGCGTACACACAGTTTAAGTCGGTGGAAAGAGGGCTGAGTGGTTATGTAAGCTGTGATTAACATATCTGACAGCTGCATTTGGGTCAAACAGTGACGGGTAATTCAGGTCATTTCTGACAGCTGATGAAAACAGAAATCATCATGGCGGGTGGTGGGCGTAATTATGTATTTATGAGTGCAAGAGGACCTTGGGGGTAGCAAGCAGAAGAGATGAGCACAAACAGAGAAGTGTCTGAGTGCTGCCTTGCTACTGTAATGACAGCTCATTTCCCTGTGTGGATGTTTTTCTCAGCTCTGTGCCAAGCTTTTGTTAGTCCCACCAATTTACAGTACCTGCCAGTCCATCCTTTTACGGACAGTACAGGAGGTTTAAATGTTATTAAGGGATGAATGCTCTGCTGAGACTACGGCCAAGGGAAAGGGAAAGGTTGTGAGAAACACTGCTAGGGTTTAGGCAGATTTAAAGATGCATTTGATGTGGGTTTTATGAATACATCCATACATCAACATTCCTTCACTGTATAGATCTTCTCCTTCTCCTTCAGGATCTTTTTGGTGTGTGTGTGTGTGTGTGGCATGCTTGGCAAAACATTATCTTTAATTATGTTCAGTATGTTTTTGGACATAAAAGTTGTATTTATATTCTAATATCCTTAACATCTGTGTAGTACTCAAATCCCAAATACAATAAACAGTGATTTTAAAAGGGAGGATGGATATAGCCGGATGCAAATAACCTCAGAGTTAAATCAAAGCCATCTTCAAATCAAACCCCCAGCAACGCTCTCTCCTTTCTGTGTCAATCCACTGTGACAGTTGTGATATGGGCAACACCTTCAATCTATGGCTGCCTACTCCATTGGCCATGTAAAGTTTAATGAGCACCTTTTGTGGAGTGATATGAATAATGTATACATTATAGAGCTTTAAAGCACCTATGGTGCATCTGTCTGCAGGATGGACGGAAGCCACGGGAAGGACCAGTGAAAATTAAAAAGCCTGAGGGTTAAGAAGGAGGGAGATAGAGAAAGCGAAAAGTTGAATGCAGTCACATCACTTTGAATGCATCAATGTGCCACTTCCAATGGAAAACAGAAGTCATCAGCACAAGCACAGAGCTCTCCACGCCACTCCACCTCTACCTAATCTATCGCTCTTCTGTTGCTCATCTGTTGCTCATCTGTGTCAGTCTGCTCTTCACATCAGGAACTGAACACGCAGGGACATGGAGGGGAGGGGGAATGTTTTCTTGGAAATTCTGGACAGCGCAGCAGTTGATGGGAGAAAAACACAAGTCATTATTAAGCAGACAATCCTGTTCCTGCATGCCTGCAGATAGCATTGATCTGCGATGAAAAAGGAGATGGAGATGCGCTGTACTCTGAATGACAAGCTCACCACTGTAAATGAAAAGTGTTAAAAAGACTCAAACTGTGCACTTTAAACACAAAACGTAAGAAGAGCAGGAGAAGAGCAGAGGAAAGCCTGTGCTTCAAAGTTTGCTGTAGCTGAGGCACAAAGACAAATTCTTTGAAATAAATTCAAAACCAATGTTTCCAGGAGTTGCCTCTTATTAAAAAAAGAATCTCCTCAGTGGCAAAGATAAAATCAGATTAATTGTTACATCCACTTGATGGTAATATTTTCCTAAAAACATACTGTGAAAACCTTAATGAAAGATGCCTTAAACCTCTAAGAGCATAACAGCAATAGCCCTTCTTCTCCACTTCACTGCATCCTCTGCTCATCCAGACCGCTCTGTCACAAACCCCCCAGCCAAGAACTCACCGACGAAATTAGAAATCTCCTGCATGCTGGCTGCTGCTCCACCAAACCACCACCCCCCATTCAAAAGATAGGTGGGCCTCTATCTTCTTAAAGATCTGCTCCCTGTTGAATAAGCAATGGAGCGTTCCCCACTTTACTTGTCCACGCCAGGCTGGCCTGAGTGACCCTTCCCTCCCTTACCCTTTCTCCCCCCGTCATCCCCTCCCCTAACCCCTGTTTCCATCTCCAAAGATTGACCCGCCCCCCACCCCCACCCCCACCAGCTCCCCTCCTCATTCCACCCCCCCCGCCTCCATCCCTCGCTCTCAGCCGACATGGACATACAAAAGAAGGCTCCGGCTTAGTGGCCTTGTGATGGATGCATTTTCATAGGCCAATCTCTGTTATCTTGGAGAAACAGGTCTCAGCCTCCATTCTCTCAGGGCTTTACAGTTTTCTCTCTGCCACTCACCCCGCCCACCCCTTCCGTCATTTTTTTTTCACCTCCTTCCTCCATCCCTCTGTCCTCCTCCACCATTTTCCGAAGGTCACTCATTAATACTCCTCCTGAGCATTGATGCTGACCCCATGACCCTGAGCTTGAAAGTCTGGCTCTCCCATATTGAGCATCCAAGCCCATGTCCCAGCATTCTCACCCAGGCATGAGTGCGGAGGTCTGCCCCCCCCACATACACACACACACACACACACACACACACACCTCCCAAGGTCAAGGACTGCATGACATCAGGCCCCAAAACAATAGGAGGCCCTTCCTCTTCGCATCCCCATGGACACCCCCTGAGTTGACCCTCTTTAGATTGATTGGCTATGTAGCAACATCTCAAGTCAATCAATTTCATTCAGTTAATGCAGATGAGTCAAACTTGAGAATTTATCCAGGGATTTCAATTGCTCCCAGAAAATAGAAAATCTTACATGTGATGTTTTTGTCAATCTCAATAGGCGCAAACAAGTATTCTCTTTCTTTTGTAGCTCTTATCAAATGTTACACTTCATTATCTTTAAATTCACACTTACTGGACGCCACTCTCCAGTTCCACAAGCTGTTTAATGAATTTGCCTCATTTCTGTCTCAGTGTTACCTATGTATTTATTTATAAATGATTGAAAGTAAGGATGGTGGAAATGATATGCAAAGCTTATGAAAGATGACCTTTCTTTCACATCAGGTTATTTACAGAGTAGATACATTGCAACAATACATTGCGTTACAGTGCGTAGCAATGAAATATCTATCAAAAGGCAAAACTTCTTGGTTCACCCCTCCTTCCCAATATGAATTGTCGTGTTAAAAATCCCCCTACAATAAGCTCCTTCATTTTCTGCTCACTCTGCAGTTTGCAGCTCCCTCATTTCCTAGCCGTGGAGTTTCACTAGGACTTGATGTATCATATATCTCTCTGTTTTTCCTGCGTGGCTCTTTTTGAGCCTAGGGTCAGAGGGTGAAATAAAACAGACCCCATTTTGAAGCTGACAGGGTCTCCAAAGCCTGAACCCGAGGGCAGTCCCCCCAGCCCCGGCCTGACAGAGGCCACGTCCGACAAAGGTGCAGTTTGTTACAAGCTTCTGAGGAGAAAAAAAAGAAACACAACAGGGAGGGTTATTTGGTGTTCCTTTGACCCCATAAGCCCTCTGAGATGAAAAGGCTTTCAATTTTTACCAGACGAGGAAGACCACTTCAGCACAGAACACCAGTATGGGCTTCAAAGCTCAGCAGAAATTTTAATCAGAGACAAATTACTGTATATTGTGTGGTGTACTGTGCTCCATCGCCACAGTCTGAGGGGGCAAAAGGGCAAAAATGGTCCAGCATTACACAGTCGAGAAATAGCGTAGTATCCTTGCAGGAAGTGAATAAAGCTCGCACGGTCAATAGCCATGTTTCCATCCAATTGTCATGCGAATTTTAAGCGGACTTTTGAAATGTCACAAAAAAGTAAAAAGAAAATAAACTGCAAATTAGGTGCGTTTCCATCAGCTGAGTTGGAGCGAATAAACCAGGCTATGGCAAGCATAGTTACATCAGTAGCTGACGTTTCACATGGCTGTATAAAAGAAGACGTATGTGTTCCAGACCAGAAACAAAACCAGTTGCATGGACCTGAGGACAATGGATCTGAGAAAAATGGAGAGAGATCTTCAGGAATGCGTTTCAAGCGGGCAAGCGGCCAACAGCTGATCAGACGTGAGTTACAAGTTCGCTACGTCAGAACTTATTCAGCAAAAGTGTTTCCATCTCCCATTTAGCGCATTTACTCTTTTTTCAACAAAGGCAAAAACCACCTCAAGCGAACGTAAAAACTTTTTTGTGAAATTAAGGATTTTTTTTTTATTTCGTCATTTCCATCAACCTTTTCTAATGCAACACTTCAAAATGCACATAAAAAAACGGTGATGGAAACACGGCAACAGTCTTTTTATATCATGAGAATTCACTGCTAGATTATGTCAGAGTAGTTAGTTGTGAAAGGTAGGCGAGGTAAAAGCTTGATGGCCTTGCATTTATCTGCCATCTTAAATCATGCATGCTGAAGGCAAATATCAATACCACAATGCTGCTTAAAACAGCATTCTGCCTAATAAAAACATATCCATCATTTACAACACAAGGGTAAGAGAAAAAGCCCATGAGTGTATCGTGCCTTATGCCATTTACTAAACATTTTATCAAATTTTACAAAGCCTGCTTAATATTTAAAGCCTCGGTCATGCAGCCTAATGGTGCAGGGCAGGAATAAGCTATTCAGGGGTCAATTGTTTTATTAAGATTAATGAAGGGGAGCAAGAGGGTACGTCATATCTGTACTGCTTTTCCTCTTTCTCTGAGCACTAGTGAGGCATATTAAAAGGAGTGAGTAAGGTTTGCCACTTAGCTTATCTACGTAAGTGGCTTATGGATGTATTTGTCCAGGACATTCAAGGTACATTTTTTTCATCAATTCATTTTTCATCAAGTGATGAACTTACTTCCCCCTCAGAATATATCAAGGCATGCTTCAATACGCTACTACACCGCACAAACGTTCAAGCGCGTTAGATTAGCATAGAGGAAAAAAGGAAATTTCTGCTGCAGTTTCTAATAACATTATATGCTGTAGATCCATCTAAGTGTTCTGGTGTTAATCTCTGCTGGATATGAACAAGATGTTCAAGTTTTTAATTGTTGTTTTTCTCCTCTTCAAATTTAAAAATAAAGAGCAACAAGGCAATTTTCAATCATTCCTGACCATTTTATTACCTTTAGGCTACACCATAAATACTACAAAGGTTTGATTGCGTCAGACATCGTTTGTTCAATGCAAGTGTCTGCTTGTCTCCTGAATCAGATAAGAGAAAACTGTTCACACCATAGAAACACATTCGCTACTCTGGAAATAATGCCCTGAATAGGAATTGCTGAAGACCAACGTATTAATCATCAAACATATTTAATCAACCCAGCTGGCTCAAACTCGCATGACTCTGATGGACTGGTGCATCTTTTGTCCAAAAAATGTCCAATCGGACGTATCAGAACAAGGAGCAGATGGTAGTGGAGAGTGGGTGGAGACAACTGAGAGCTAGTAGGCATTCATCTCTGTAGACATTTACACTCCATCAGCCATAACCCTCAAACCCTGATGATGTCACTGTTGTAACTGCTTTGATACACACAAGTTGGCACTAATCCTGTTTGGACAGTGACTTAAACTGTATGGAAAAAGGGCAAAGACATTGGTTAAGTCCACCAGTACATTAGTCCCCACTGGCCATGACATCTGTTTGTGCTGCATGTGACTGTGGTGTGAATGAGAGGTCAGAACTTGTTTTAAACAGATCCATTCAAAAATAGATCTGTGGTGAAAATCGTCTTTAAATGCGACACGATTCAAATCCCTGCTTCAGCCCACAAGAAGAGAAGTGTTAAAAATAGGAATGTTTTTTTAAAAGTGTGGTGTCTCCTTTGCCTGCTGATCTAATGTGACGTGATGCTGAAAATGTATTCTGTTGAAGCAGAGTGACAGGACTTGTTGTGAGAACCTTTTTAATGTGTCTGCTTCAACATGTAGAGATTACACTATAGGGTTACACTAAAATGCAGGTTTTACTGCAACCCTAGTATGTACTGTAAAAAAGCTAATTTATTGTAATTTGGTAAAATAGATCAACCACAGCTAATTCCAATTTCAACCAGAGACATAGGCAGGTGTTGAAGTTCTTTCAATTACATACACAATGCAGTAAAAAGGGGACTTTCTGGAGTTGACATTATCCAATGTGGATACATAACAACACAGAAGAGGAGAGAAAGAATGAATGATCTTCAAAAAAGGAGAAGAATAGTTGCACCAGGGAGAGGAAGAGGTCCAGAGAGAGGAGTAGCTGAATCAGGGTGTTTCTATCCAGGTGCATAGCAAGAGATGACATTAGATATGATGTGGATGAGAACATGGGGCCAAATGCTGAAGATCATATGGATTAGAACAGGACAGTGCGTTTATGTTTCTTTCTCTTCTTCGCATTTTTTTAAATTTCAGTATAATTGTGTATTTACATTTACATTCACTCATTTTTCAGACGCTTTTATCCAAAGTGACTTACATTTGAGGAATAACATCAATAATAAAAAAAAAATAAAGCATCAATACAGTAAGAGGTCTACAAGTGACAATAAATACTAGTAAGAGCTATTAGCACCTACAGCATCAATGAGGTAAATACCTAGGGAAAGAACTAAGAGTTAACAAATAGTGCAATCAATACAAGAGAATTGTAAGGAGATAGAAGAAGAAGAGCACAGGAATATTCAGGGATTCAAAACGGTAGTCCACAAACCAATGGGTGACATCACGGTGGCTACATCCACTTCGTTTATACACTATGGTTGGATCGCATGGCAAGCCTGGAAAACAAAGATGTCACATGACAGCAGGTCCAGAGAGGTCATTTTATTTCCACTGGACTGCCTTTTTTCCTTTAGGCAGAACATAATGTGAACAATGTTTTAGAGGGCCATCCTCAACCACCATCTTCACAACATGCAAGCCTTTCATGTGTCTGTCTCTCTCTTGCCGCCTCAGCCCTTCCATCCTCTCTAGCACGCCTGCATGCACCCTGACACATTGACAAGCTGGGAGTGAGTCAGTGTTGTGGTTGACCTGGGAGGCCCGGCCAGGGAGGTTCGCTTCACAAAGTGAGAGGTAGACAACAAAGTGCAGTGAACAAAAATGCCCCAAGCCAACATTTAGCGTTGGTCAACATCTGCAAGCTGTTGGGATTGGAAGACAGAAATGGTGGCAGTGTACATGGAAACTCAGCCCTTGGCTGTCCAGACCACAATAATTGTGCTCAATAGGACAGTTTGTGTTTGACCTGATCATCATACATGAACTACACTGTAGATAAAAGCCACCACCATTTCACTTATCCATGTACTAGTATCAGGAATGTGCATGGAAGCACGTTGTTATTTCTCAAATATTTTCTTGGCAATTATGAAGGAATGACTTCTGAGTAGATGAGTATTTGATGAGTACTACAATAAACTATTTGAAAAGTGTGCACAGGGGAAAGGAATCACACAGACAGTTGTCCTCCTTATTGAATGTCTACTGAGGATTTAAACCATTACTGTGGGTGTCAATCTTGAATGTTCCCTGTGTCTATCGCCCTCATGTGGCCCACCCATTTGTTCCATTTCTGCTTTTTTTTCTTACTGTAAGTCAGGTCTCTATCACCAGCTATAGTAAGAACATAGTAAACACAAATCCAAAGTCTCTGTCTTGATCGGTCCACATAGTATACAGTAAATTTGAAATTTGTCAAAGTTGGGAACACTCGTCCACATTCATAAGGAAGTCATATGGCCTGATGCTTAGCATATCAGTAAGTTAATATACATTATTATTAACATTAACTGCATTCTTCACAAACAATTACTAGTTAAGCAGATTTTGCTTTGTTGGCATGGAAGCTGAAATATGAACATCATTTTAGACCAATCTACATAGAACAGAATTTGGAATAATTATTATTATTAATGAATAATTGGAATAACTGTTATACAATAATAAATCCACGTAATTAAAAACTGGAATGATCATACTTATATCTGATTTACAGACATTTATGGTAGAAAAACTGTTTGGCTGCATCCTAAAGACTGTCCTATCCTTAGTTAAGAAATGAAAATCCTTCGTAAGTGTAGTATAATTACATTTAAAAACAAATGAATGTCCACTGTGTGTTATGATATCATATTGCATATACTGTATATATATTGCTGCTACTGTGAAAGGTTTTAGAACATATAAAAAAATATATACATCACATTATATATACATTTGAAAAACAAATACTAATGTATTCTGACAGCTATCATGACTGTTAAATATAAAAACATAGCTGATCTGGGCGTGGACCAGATGTAATTAGTGTTGCTACGAGCACCAGCTATGGCAGTCCATAACACTTTATACATACATTATTCTGGAAAACTGGTCAAATGTGTCAGCTCGCACATGTAATAAAAAAGAAAAATCTGTTTGTTTGTTTTTTCATTTAATGGTACAGGTTCTACCCATGCAGATATATTTGGTTTTGTGCTTTAGTCAAAGTGAGATACCTGCACCTCCACTGCAATGAAGGTGAATGGAATTTAGTTTGTAAAGATTACACCATTGAAAAATATCATATGAAAAAGTCAGCTTGCTATGCCTCTATCCATAGACAATGTGGGCAGTTCTGAAACATATTTTCAGAGACATAAAATAAATCTTGCTTAATGAGTTTCCTTTTTATATTCACATTTTCTATAACACCAGTCCCGATTGCAGTTTATTATAAATGTTTGGCTTCAAAAACATTAGTGGTTTGGGATAATATGTAAATGATCGATATTTCTAATTGCAGAGAGGAATGATTGCCATGATTATGGTGACTCTCTAATGAGTCCACCTGTTGGCACCATGCAGAAAACAATTTTCCACTTCAAGAAACATAGCGTATGTAAACTCTCATAAAATGTAAAACCAATGGAAGGTCTGCCGTGCTCTGGCAGCTGCAGCCTACAATTATGCAGCATCCGGCGGTAACTTGAATGCCAATCTGACAAAACAGTGCCTTTCCTCCAAAGAAACACAATGCTTTTTTATTCACAAAACGAAAAGTTATACAGTACAGCAGTACAACCTAGAGCATCCATTTCATTTACTATAAATTTATTGAAATTTGAAACTCAAGCTAAAACACCCAAACTGAAGTAACTGATGTTGCATTTAATAGATATGTTTGGAGGACTGTTGGGAATATAAAGTTTTTAAAGCATGTGCATCAATTCCAGGAAAACAAAATATACAGTATTATGCACCTACTGTAACCCCACTGCTCACTTCAAAGGCTTGTCCTGAAATTCAGGAGGACAGTTATTGATCCAATCTCTCAATGAATCAGGAATTGATAACTGGATACTTCAGAATGCACTTTTATGTCTTCTCACTTTGAAGCTCTCCACTCCCATCTTTCTTGCGGTTGTTATTCTACGTAAGCACCTTTTAAATGTTTGAAACCCACACTGCTTGGTTTCACCAGCATTTTGAAGCATTGTTTCATTTCATTCTCACAAGGCATGTTGGGAATCTCTGTTCCGACCTGTTCCGAATGTAAATGAAAATTAGTGTTAGGCACGACAAAACGGCACCTCTCTTTCATTTCAGATGAACAGGTTCCAGGGCAGGACCCGGGTCAGGTGTAGTGAAAGGAGAACCCTGGCCTCTCCGTCTCCTCCCTTCATTGTCCTGCACTCCCTGCCAAACCATCATTCTCAATATCCCACTGGGGCCTCTCTACCCCTCAACATCTGTCCCACTTTACCACTCTGATGGTAGAGAGCCGGCTAGTATGACGGGCACACTGCAGCAGTGTGGATGGCTTAGAAACTGCTTCCAGACATTGCAAAGTGCTGCCATCTGTAATTTTGTGCATTTACTCGTTCAATTTATTTGTCTGCAATTTACTCCAACTAATCGCAGGTGTGTTTGCACTATCTCTGTGAGAATATTTATATGGATAAAACACACATGAAAGTAAAGGCAAGGTTTAGAAGTGAAATATTTTTTAATTACAAACCATTTATTCTGACTGTCATTGTGAAGCACTGCTTATTGTCTTAAAATGACAAACTGGAGAAACTGGAGGTCAATTTAAACAGCCTTAGGTCCCATCCACACCACTCGTTTTAAAACGAATACGATCTCTGTCCACACCAGCGTCTTAGCCGCGTATCAGTCTCCGTTCATATTAAAATGACTGAAAAACACACAGCTTGTGGCCGTTCACGTACACTGGGCATGCGCGAGCCCGTGTAAACATGTAGCAGATGGTGTCTCTCTTTCGTAGTTACAGATTTTGCGAAAGAATTAAGTAATGCAGATGAAGAACCGCACCAGATATTTTTTTTGTCATGGACCAGTAACTAGCTGGAAGTGTTTCTGAATGTAACACAGGAGTAAAAAGTGTAGGCTATAAGTGTTGCATTGTACAAAATATTTTAATAAAAATACAAAATCAAAAACTCTGTGAGTAGCATTTTGAATCTGCTTTGCATATGTAATAAGACCCAATCAGAGAGCCAAATGTGAGCATCTGCGCTATCATTTCAAAAGTCCTCAGTTTTTGTCTGTCCCCACTAAAACGTTACAGTTTTAAAACGAAAAACGGGGTCGGCAGCGTTTTCAAACTTCTCCGTTTTAGTCTAGATGGAAGGTGCAAACATAGCAAAAGGTCTCCATTTTAAAACGAAAACGCAGTAGTGTAGAAGGGGCCTCAGTGCTTTGCCCAGTTGAATAAATCAGCCATAAAGAACCATAAAGAGAAACACCCACAGTAGACGTGCAACACTGTGGTGGCATGTAAGAGATCATAAACTCATGTATGTGTGAGTTAAAAACAGGATGCTGTATATTTTGTGAAGGATGTTTGGGCAGCTATAGAACATTATAATTGCATTCCAGTTTTCCCTGTGGAATAAAATACCTTTCCCTATATGTGGCAATGATAAAGTATAGGTTTCTCCTGTCTGGCAAGAAAGGTACAGTATATATGCCCTCTAACTAGACAAGGGGGAGCAGAGTAGAGTGGGAGAGAGACAGAGAGAGCAAGACGGAGATATATAAAGACTGCTAGAGAAAGACAGGAAAAAAGAAAGAGAGGGTGAATCCAAACCACTGCCTGTGCAGTTAGTGGGTCTGAGGTGATTGCATGAAGGACAGGAGGGAGCTCCATTTACATTGTTGCTGCAGAATAAAAAGCAGCTTTGGTTTGTCAGTTTTCTGACTAGCGTCATAAACCAGGAGATGCCCATGGCTGCACGTTCTACATCAACGCAGTTCAATACCTGCCATCCTTACCCTTCTACTAGTCAGAGAGACAAATACACAAACGCATACACACACAAGGTCCCTCTGGTGTGTTTGTGTTTCTGTTTGTGAGCATTTGTTCCGAATCAGGCACCTGGCATCTTTTGGGAGAGCAGGCTTCACCAATGAGGCCCCCTGGCCTGTCATATGTCTGGATGCAGACCAATACCCATCACGGCAAACTGATCAAAAGCAAAGGAAAGTACAACCTCTTGAACTTCACAGTCCAATATGCATCCCTGTTGTTTATTATATTCACACACCCACAGAAACTCACAGCATGTAACCATATGAATATCTCTGTGCTGATCAAATATTGCAGAAAGCAATTTTTTTCTTGTTTTCAGCTGAAATTGAAATTCACTGCAGGTTAAATTGGACCCTCTTCCTAGACTGCTGTAATACCCCATAGTTGGTATAATCAAAGTAATTACAACAACACACAGGTGTTCAATGCTGCACGCCACTGAACACAGCACACGTCAGTGACAGAGGATGGAGTAAACATCTCTGGAAAGAAAATGAAGGAAAAAAAACGACGATACAAATTAATTCAAGTGTCATTACGGCTACTTTATCGGCAGATAGTAAGTGCACAAACAAATGGCATTTTTTGTCATCTGGTGCTTAACATAGACATTATGCTCATTATTATGCTCGGTCTGTTCACGTTGCTTTGCTTCCACTTTTCAAATATAATAATCTAAATCTGGTAGAGTAAATTATAGAGAAAAGGCTCTACAGCAGAGGAAAAAAGAAAGGGAGTGAGGACAGTATGTGAATAGTATCAGCAGTGCCGATAAGCTCCCTCACATGAAAACCCCTCACTACTGCATTTATAGCTGAGATGTTTTTCCACTGAAAAAAAGCATTTAGCAAAGCTGTATATGTTTTATTTTTTGCTATTCTATTTGGTTCAGATCAGCGCAGAGACCTGAAGAGGCATACAAAGCCCCCCCATCTGCATCTCTTCACATCTCATCTCAGTGAGAGAGAAAAAACGAAGGAGAGAAGGAAAGGCGGGCGGGAGAGTGGGGAGTGGGGGGTCAAAGAAGAGAGAGAAAAGAGAGAAGGTGCAATTACCAAGAGCGTAGTCTGAGGGATCAACTTCACTTCAAAGAGGCCGGGCCCCGCGTCCCATGCTCCACACAGCCCCAAGTACCAGTGTTGTGAGAGTCGGTAAACATGAGCAGATCACAAGACTGTTAATAGCAGCCAGATCTGAAGAGGTCTCCACCTTGTGCCTTCCTGCCTGCCTCTTAGATTCTCAGACAAGCCCTTGCCTGGAAGGAACAGACTCACCCTGCACACTCAGCTACTTAGTGTGTGTGTGTGTGTGTGTGTACGAGCTCATGAGCATTCTCCCAACAGCCTTTTTTTCCATTGTTATTGAACAGCATAAGCACACCACTCCATGCTGGAACCCTCACAGCTGCCATGCAAACCGCTGAAATATGTGCATTGTAAATGCAGTACAGGATAATACGCCATTGAAAGGGTAACACTGCAAACTGTATTTTTTCATATATATTTTTTAGCAGTACAGTTTCAGAGGCAGCAGGCACAGAGAAGACTATCTATCTATCTGTGTGTGCATTGCAGCTAAATTAATACAGCGTTCACTTTGAGACTTATTGCCAAGAATTATCTTGTTTCAGTATGCAGCCAACTCAGTGAGTGAATTTTCATTCATCTTTTTTGACAACAAAAAAAAAGACGCTCTGTGTCTGAGCCCTCCCTCCCTCCCTGAAACTCGCTGTACCAATCCGGTGGCGATGTCTACTGTATGTGAAGTGCATTTAACGCCCACTAATCTGTCATCACTGGATAAATACGATAAGGATAGCAGCCATTCCCCAGAAGTTATCACAGGCCTGACGGCTAAACAGGATTAAACAGCTGGCTTTATGCAATGCAAAGAGTGAATAGCAAAATCTTTGTGTACATTAACATTCAAATTTTTTTTTTTTTTATTTCCATGTATTACTTTGATGGCAAGGTGGCATATTCCATAGGTTATTTTAAATGAACTACAGTTCAAACCCCCCATGTCAGGATGCATTCATCCTGTTGGAGTGTCATTGAACAAGACACTTGGTCCCTACCAGCGCCGGGTGATGTGGGGGCTTATGCTGTATCTGACCCCACACTCTGACCTCCCCAGTGGAGCAAAAAGTGGGGGAGGGGGAATAAATAAAGAATCACATTAACATACATGATGTATTTCAAAGTAAATCTTGGACGAGCATGACTTCTGCATTGTTAATTCTAAATGCCATGTTTGAGGCTGTGGATTTGAATGCGCTGACACCGCTGCTTCTTCAAACCAAGTTTTAAAGGAAATCAACTGGAAAGGCTGACATCTGTTGGCCGGCATTTGTAACTGCAGTTGAGTGGAGCTGGATGTGGTGTTATTGCACTGAGGTATGAAATAGTTCAGAACCGGGGTCCTAGAAGAACAGAGCAGAAAACACTTAAAGAGACACAAGGGGCAAAACTCCTGAGTCATGAACCGAGATGAAAAGATGCCTCCGGGCTAACCTCACAGCTGAAGCGGAATCACTCTGAGTGCTTTTAGTGTGCCTTTCTCCTCGGACGTCATTTGTTAAGAGAGTAAACCCCTTCATGCTTGTGTGAAACTTAATTCCCTGGTCTGTCCTTGAGCAGTAAACTCTCACCCTCTCCACGGCAGCTGAGAGTGACCCCTCCGTCAATAAAAAAATAAAAAACACACAGTCCCCCTCTCCTCTTTGACTCTAACCACACCAGATGTTACTTTTCGTGTGTGATTTATCGCACAGTTTAGATAAGGGTAAACAAATAGTCATCACAGTTATAACTGCAAACACCGCTTTTCCGTCTGGCTTATCGCAGGTCACAGCATACAAAGTTAGCCGACGGTGTGGAGACATGGGGGGGGGAATTAACAAAATTGCACTTTTCTCTGAGTTGCCGAATCAGGCTAATCAGCATAAACATACCAAAAGTCCTTCTGCACACAGGTACACACAAACACACACTTATAACCCTGAGCCCTGACCTGTAGGAATGTGTGTGCTCTCTGTGGAGGACGATTAGCTGGCCAGCCTCTTAGCTCCTCCAACACAGAACCTCATTGTGATAAAGCCCAGTCAATGTTTGCTGACACACGTTATCTCCCATCCCCTCTCTCCCTGGGCCCCCGGTCGGATCGAGCTGCCACAGCTCTTTACAACGATTTAGGGAGCCATTTGTTTTTCAAGGAGCTGTTTACACAATGGCCACCTACCACACAGGGAACAGAGGCACAGAGACAGGAGAGGGAGTCGCTTGAAATATAAATCACAACGGTGCCAGCTTTTATCTGCAACTGCTCTGCCTTTTTGTTTTCGACTTTCCGATATTTTAGCATTCTTTATCGTGGGAGAGGGCGATAAGAACATACAAGATGGGGTTTTGTCAGCCAAACTATGAGAAAAGAGGGAAAAGAAACACTTATCTTGTGTGTGTGCTTGTGTGCACGTGTGCATCTAGAAGAGGGGAGGTGATAAAAGAGAATATTCCTCAAGGAGGATCAATAGTTGTTATTCAGACCTGCATGGGTCCCTCCATAGGAAGCACTGACGCTGCCCTAAGAGTCTGGTGGCTGTATTGATTTTAATTTATTTTTAACTTAGTGATGGATATGGGACATGTCATGAGAGAGAGGCATTGGTCAAATAATTACCAACATCTATTCATTAATTGGGAGGCAAAAGAGATAGGCCACTCAATATTCATTAAGGCCTGCAAAGACTTTGCAAATGTGCTGCCTGACACAAGGATGTCAGAGAAATATGTCGATCACCTAATCACCCAATGCAAATTTGTCCGTGTGAAGCCAAATGGACACTGCTTTGCCTTCCTTTTCATGGAAAAAACTTAATATAAATAAGTAAGTAATAGTTAAATATATAATATTTTATTGGGCCCTTGATCCTTGATTCCAACTATGTTTTCTACCTTTTCAACTAAACACATTTTAAAATGGCCTTAATATTGATATTAAACATACACTGAATCAGACGTGCTTTGAAATATCACTGAAATGATATCACAAGTAAAAATCTGTCACTTTTAAACTGTATTTTTTCACACTGCAGCAATTTCAGAATCTGTTTTCTACCACCCAAACAAATTGTTTTTTCTTTTTCTGGAGGAACATGGTCAAATATTGATACACATCTTGTGTATAGAGAAGCTGTTTGGTCAGCAGAGAAAGTAGCTACAGGCAGAGGCAGGATGCTTAAATGCGGACGAGAGGCAATGTTTCCTGAAAAGCTTCCAAACTGCATCTTTTGTTAATCCTGGAACAATCCGGTTTATGAAATTCAATCCCAAATAACGAGCTGCAATTAAACTCAAACCGAGAGGGGTAAGTCTAATTAACTGAGCATGTGAAAAGTGATCAGATGACAATGTTTTGTATTACAACCTTGGAAGTTTCAGGCCTCCGCAGAATATGAATCAGACTATTCAGCAGATGGAAGGCGCGGCTGTTGTTGCTGTAATAGAATCAGCAGTCTTGTCATACATATGCTGCATAAATATATTATCAAAACCCTTATAACCTGCAATAATTCGCTTGATTGGCTCAGTGAGTGCAAGTTCCTTTGGTGTGCATCAAGTCAAACTGACCAAAGTGGCCTATGGGTTCTTGCAGACAGGCACCCGTGGTTATTGAATACAATCACAACACTAATTATCCTGCATGCAAGCTACTGCAGGGCTTTGCCCTTTGAGAGAAGCAATCAAACAGCTGACGAAAGGCTGAATAATCACACTGCACTGAATATGCTGGGCATGGCACATGTGGATGTGTTTGTGTGTTATGTGCACCTGAATGCAGTAAGTGTAAACTTAGAGATCATATTATTTGGCAGATGCCTTTTAGGTGGGAGTGCAAATATGTTGGAACCTTATGGGTTAAACAGGGTAACATCCTGCCATGGTTAAACTAAAATCTGAACACTGATCTCAGTACTCCGGGGAAATCGAGCAAGCTAAAGTTTTCCTTCTGTTCATGTTTGTTTTGGGATTTAGTTGACAGAAGAACAAAGAGGCTGTGTGAAAATCCAAATCACTGACCTCCATGAGCTCTTATCTCGTCTTGTGTTGCATCATAAGCAGTGTTACAGCCTCCTTTTCCCACCCAAGCTAGGCCAAGGTCGCGGTTAAGTTATGATTACAGCATGATGCACTCAGCGAAGACGTGCAATAAAGAGGTCTCTGCTAAACCATAAAACTGTCAAGATACATCACAAAAGTGTCAGATACGCCACGTACAGCATCACAACAACAAAAAATAACACTCTCACTCTTTCTGCCACTCTCCTCTCTAAGCATTCATCACTTTCTTAACTTGACACAGGCTGAATATTGCCTCAAATGAACATATGTTGGAGGACAGAAAAACTACATTTTAAAATTGCTTGGTTCTGCAATAGAGCCATGCATGGTAATGATGATTATTTGGCCTCTGACTGGCATTTCTTAGAAGCCTCTCTCCCCTAACACCAATACAGTATGAAGTCGGCCGATACTCACTATCTAAGCCACCAAACAGAACCGATTGATTTAATCCTGTTATCAATGCATTACTGTTATCACATAATGTACTATATAAATACAGACAGTGCAATTAAACTGTGAAAATAAGTCCACACCTTTGCAAAGTTAAGCCTAAGTAAATGTACACATACTTGTTTGTGAGGCCTCTATGGTTGTCACAATGAGTGAGAATCAGACAGAGAGAAAGTGAAAAGAAATTGTAAGAAAATGTGATGTAATACGATCTTCTGAAGTAATAAGGTGTTTTCGCTGCTTTTTATTAATTGTTACCACTAAGGTTGTCTTTTTCCTACTTTGAATTCTAACATTACTCGTAGCAATTGTGCCATTACACTTCACTGACACCTGCTATGGTCTCATTTCAAGGTTATTAAGATACTTACCAAACTTATTTTGCTGGAAAAACACCAGTGAGAGGAATAGGATTTTTTTTCCTGAAGTCCCCACAGAGACCAAATTTTGACACATTTCCACACTCAGTTTGAAAGCACGACGATAAATCACACTACACCACAGGGGCCTTGAAGCAAACTGCACTTTGGTCCAATCTTTAAGCCTGGCTACAACAGCCCCCCCCCCCTTGCTTCTCTATCCACTAGCCCAATAGAGGGAGGCAGCCTAAATGCACCATCAGCATTAAGGTTTGGCTGAGCCGCTACAAGGGTATTATGTTCCAAATTCTCTCCAGCTGGAGCGAGGAGAGGCTTGCCTATCTCTTTTTTTAACCCATTCCCAAATCACAGAAAAATCACTCCGGTTTCTTTTTACACACTACAGCCATCTCATTCTTGCCTTCCCTTTCTACATCTCCACAATTCAGTGTTTAAGCAATGTTTAAACAATCAAGGTGCCCGATAAGTAGTATCTGAAATTTGGGGGACATCAGGGAAAGCCTACTTACATTGGTCGGGGGAGTGATGGAAAGAAAAAAAACACAGAAAGAGAGGGGGTGGGTGATACGAATAGAATTGAAGAGAGAGAGAAGAAAAGGGAGAGAGCTGCTAGGGCAGGTGAAAGCCGTCCGCATACAAGGTGGTGATTAGGGGAAAGTGGCCCTGTGTGAGGCAAGAGGAACATCTGTGCCTATTACAGCAGCACACAAAAGACTGGGGGGGGGGGGACACGGTCTCCAACATGAGCAGGGCCTCACCAAACACCACAGGCTGAATTGCATGGCCCAATTTGGGGCTTTCAGCGCTGCTCATCATTAGCATTTGAAAAAGCGAGGCAGGAGCTAGCTCAGTGAGTAACTCATGGGTCGGAGCAGGAGAGTGACTTAAGAGCTTGAAGGAGGTGGAAGCCCCCAGCCCCCTGCCTTAAGCACCTTTCAGGCAAAGGTCTGTTGAATGGAACATGTTGTGGAGTCATATCTTCATTTTCTCTGTTTAAGATTATGCAAATGTCAGGGGATAAAAAGAAAATAAGAATTGAAATTAAAATGGTAGAGAAATGGCTACAATTTCTGTTGATATGAAAGTACTATATATAGCAAGGTGTTTTAGACTGCGTTTCCAAGTAGTAGTCATGAATTCATACTTTCAACTTACTCTGTGGAGAGAAATGCAAAGCCAGTGATGCACTGCATCCATATGCATCATTGCATACCGTATCTCAGCATGGCAAATTAATGTTCAATTTGACTCCAACATTTTGAATAACTGTATTTCAAAGTGTGTTAACCTGGTTCAAAAACACAGCTAATGGGTGGCAAAAACATGAAAAATAAAACACCCATTCTGGTGAGCGGTGCATCAAACTTGTATACTGGATTGCACTCTTTTTCAGAATTGAAAACACTTGGGAGGAAGATGTATTACTTATTTAAATGCCACAAGGCATATATCTGTTTGCTTAAATATTCCAATTTATTCCAAGACAGTAAGTGCCTTGCTGGAGTGAATTATGGATGGTAAATCAAGAAGATGAGTTATTAGTTATGACACCATAAGGTTCTGTCTTAGTCAATATGTCTGTCTTTGAGATTGTTATTACTTTAATGGGGAATGTTGAACTGGCAAGCTGATGAGCTACCCTGATTTGAGGAACACCAAATTCTCAACTTAATCTACAGACCACATGAGTCAGAATGCAATATGATAGAACAGGACTCACAAACTTCAGCATCTGCATAGTGAAAACCCAGCAGAACCAATGCCTGTTGTCAGGTTTTGAGATTGATTTAACAGACTGATTTCACAGCTATGCAAAAGAGAAAAATTCATTATCATAGGATTTGCTGTTAACTACAACCACTGCGATTTTATTCTCCATTAGGAAGGTCATATGAGAAGCCGTTCAGGGTGTTAGATTTCAGCAGAGATATGCGGGTGGACTTTGGGCTTCCTCACACCATGAAAGTTCTTTTGAAAAATTACCTTCCTTTTTGCCACGAGGCCAGTGCCCAGTAACTCTCACTGTGGGACTCATCTGTGAGAACAAACATGGTGTCTCTTATAGCCCAGAGCTAAACAGTCTGTGTTGAAAAGAGAAAAAAAAGATGTTCAATATTTTGAACTTTGAAAAAAATGTGTTAAATTAATTTAGCCTTAGGTTTCAATTTAAGCACCCCAACATTAATTTGTGTTCTAGGTCATTGTGCACAAACTGTTTGCTTTAATTGACTATTTATAATATTTAATTTTCAAACCTGAGATAGTTCGCTTAAAGGCAAACAGTATTAACTGATTAACTAAAACCTGGATCCATATCCATAATATTTTACTATTTTGGATGACAACACAAGCCTTGGAATTTGTCTGTTCACTTATAGCTGCAGAGCTGGAGTACAGTGTTGATGGGAGTAAATCACAATATACTACCAGTACAGAGTAGCTGCAAAAGGTTAAAATTCAAAATACTGCATGATTACCCCCTAACTGTAACATTTTAAGTCACCTTAAGTCCCTTTGCCATCACAAATATCATTGCAATACAGATGGGAACACAATAGGGGACATATAGCGGGAAATCAGCAGGAAGAGCTGACCCTTTTTCTTGATCTTGAGCTAGATGTGTAAAGACATAACAATACATTATGCATGATCGAGAAGTTATTTGGTCCTATCTGATGAAATTCCGCATTAGTGAACATTAAAGCAGGTAGGTTCAAAGGCAGGTCTTCACGCAACTTTGACCACGCATGCTGAAACAGAAAAGATCAACAATGAAGCATGAGCTCCCTGCTACTTCAGATGGCATTACAGCGTTTGGTTTTAATCATTAGACTGTTTATGTTATTAGGCCTTGAGGTGACAACGGTGAAACATTAAAGCAGGTTTTGAACTGAATATTAAAAACCACACATCGCATCATTTGAGTTACTGCTTTCAAGGGGTTGCGGGATTTCAGGGCACATAAATGTTTGATATGCTGCTAGGGTGATGCATGGCAGCTACATTGTGCTTTAGGAGCACGCAGTCTGAAGGTCATCAGATCTAATTGTCAGATGGACCAAGTCCTGATTGCTGCAACAAATCCCCACAAGGTTCACAGGAAGCCCGATATAAGTGTGTCGTCAAGGCATTTTCATGTTTACTGAAAATAAAGCAAAAAGAAGGACATTCAGGTCAAGTATATAAAGAAAAGCCAATCGAATTGCAACATGTACATTGACAGTCTCTTTCTCTCTCAAACAACTGTGAAGATGACACACTTTAACACAAGGTATCTACTGTATGTACATGCACTTATACACACTTGTAGAAGGATAATAGTTATTTGCATCCTTGCAAATTGTGATCAATGCATACAAGCCATCCTCTTACCTCTCCATCAGCGCAGCAACGTATGATGTAAATGCTCTATGGTGCACATTTAATGTGATGTCATTGTACTATTGACAGGCAGGGATAGACCAGCCGCCCGGGCTGATTTGTTTAATATGTAGTTGAGAGAATTCTATTGACTTTCCTTTTTTCCTCATCTGTTCGCAAGATGAAAACATATCTTCCTACCAAGAAGCTCTGACCTAATATGCCTTTCTAATGTTTTTCAGAAGGACATGCTATATTGCATATGTCTGTGCGTGTGTTTGTGTGCACTGTATGTGTATGTAGGTGTGTGTGTGTTTAGCTCCATTCGGACTTATATCGATATAAGCCAGGCTTAATTCTTTCACTCTGATGGCTTCAATGACAGCGGCACACCATCAGATAAAAGGTCATTGAACTGCAGCAGCCACCTCTTCATTCAGAATAAATGGGGTGCACCAAGAGTGCACCTTACTATGTGCTACATTGCTCTGGTCATAATGAAAATGTAATGCATTTGGGTTTCCAGCTGCCATCACTACTACACTACAGAGAACTGATTCTGTTGATATTACTCATATAACTTGCCCACTTTGTTCCCTGAAATGATGCACATACAAAAAATAAATTTCAACATTTGGTATGTTTGAACATACTCTCCAGGTTTTTATTTTATTAATCAATTAAATTCAACCTATTTGTGAGCTTCTTGGCTCAATCTTAACTGCCTCATGTGTGCACATTTCTATTGTGGTGGTTTGTTTTGTGTACATCGCGGGGGTTCCAATTTCCAGCCTGAATTTGAAAAACTAAATGTACTCTCAAAATTCCATATGTCAATCAACCTTGAGGCTAATATGTGGCACGCATCTATCAAAGTCCATGTCAGACTAAAGCTCTTTCCTGTATCTTGGCACAGCATGACCATATGGAACCGTAGATGTTTCCTTTTGCTTGGCTAACCCGCCAGGTTGAAAGGAGCGCGTAGTGCGGGAAGAGAGTTCTTTCTGAAAACCATCTAATATCCATGTGGATGTTGCTTTTTTGCTCTCTCTGTCTCCAATCCCACTGAGGGACATGAAAACCAGAAACCACAGACAACCTTGATTGAGGCACAGCTGAAACATGCTAATGCCCCGATTTTGTTTTCATCGGGAGTGCTCCCTGGCTGTGGCATATCATTTGATTTTTGCATGCATCGAATCACTCTGTGTGAACTGTCACAACATGTGTTTCTGTCTGCTGATGCCTCAACAAGCACCTCTCTTTGAGCAATCATCTGGGGACAACGCTGGATGTTTATTTTGGCAGAAATCCCATCATGCATTCATGCCCATTTCCTTTGGTCTGAGTAGTGGCCCTGCATGTCATCATAAACTAGACTGAAAATACAATATGCACACGTAGAGGCCTAAGCCATGGGCAAACAGGAAGATATAAAGATCCCCACAAGCTTTAAAGTGCTACAGAATCTGAGCAATTTGCAGTAAACTAATTATTATCCAATTTTCTGATCTCTCTCACGCTCTCATTGCTATTTTCCACCTGTCTCTCCCATTCACACAGTCTTGATAGTGTAAGACCTGGCCCATTAAAACAACCAGCGCTTTTTAATGGCAGCATGTTAACACAGCACAAAAAGAACATTCCCCTTTGCCTTTTCTTCATTTAAATTCAATTATTACGGAGAACAGTTAGACAGCAAGGGAATAATAATAATGAGGGGTGTGCACAGAATGAAGGTGTGTGATGGTCGCGTGGTGACATCTTTTGTTCTGTTTTCGGATTGGCAAGATAATGACGAGGGCTGCTGCAAGGGGGGCCAGGAAAAGTGGAGCTCACCACGCAGGTTATCTTTCATAGTGTACAGGATAATCACAGAGTGGTAAAAGCTGGAGAGCAGCAAAGACATATCTTCTTGGAGATCAAGGTCAAAACAACTCAAGGGAAGGCGGAAATTCAGTCTCAAAAACACTCGCAGCTGCCTGAAACATATTGATCTAGTGCCCCTTCCCTCTACCTCCAAAGTAATTTCTCTGATAGACTCTGGTAGAAATACATTTTTTTTTTGTCATTGGCACCACAATGGATCACTGTTAAGAATATACTGCACCTATAGAGACAGGAGAAGAGCATGATGTGCTATATTTGACCTCTTCTACCCATCACTCCTGTAGCAAGCACTGCACAAGCTGAAATTTCCATCAATCACAAACACTGCAAATTAAGAGCATCAAGAGCAGGACACGTGAGAACACGATAAGCTGCATGAGCTCAGAAAATGACCATTTGCCAAGTGTGGAATTCCTGTAATTAGAGTTTAAGGTATAGACAAATGTTATGTGTCCAGTCTAGAGTCCAGCATGCCTTTAAAAATGCATAGCTGCTTTATACACAGAATCACTCTGCTGAAACTTTACACAGACAGATCAATAACAGCGCCTTGCACTGAGACCTCTAAGGCATCGCAGTAAGCTCAGCCACTGATGTATCTGAGCCAAGTGGCCTTTGCAACAAAGGAATAGCAACTCCCTGTTATTCCTTTGATTTATGCCCTTGGAAGTTGGCACATATTCCCACCAAAGAGTGTCTAACAATCTGATTGAAGTGCTTGATGTTAAGCAAAATTGTTATCCTTACTTCGCAAATAGTTACAGATCAAAGTATACGAGACAGGCTTTAGTGAATAGATTATTTTGCATTTGATTTTAATTCCTTCAAACTGGTTTTCAATCATTAGCAGGCAGTGATGGACCTTGACCATGTCTATGAGGCTCCACATTATGCTGCGGTATTAACATTAAAAAATGTAACTCTGTTGTCTTCTTAAAATCATTTATTGTCATGTATTTTAGCCATCTGAGGCTGACTGACTTGCTGGACGTTGTTCAGACATTGTCACTCCCATGTCCTCCACCTCTCCTCCTTTGTTCTGAGCACAAATCCTTCTTTTATTATCCAGGCAGCAGCGTAAGGTCCTGACCCCACTTCCCTATTGCAGTTTCCTCCACGTTTGATGCCCGCCTCCCCCTGTCTTGGATTATAGCAATACTCTATGCACTAGCTTTGATGTAATAACTATGTGCAACTTGAAGTCAGTGTGGAATTTGATGGAGCAATGACCTGACAGATGAGAAGGCGTTTGGATTTGTTTTACAGCATCCTTGTACGGATTTCTGTAAATATAATGCCTTTTATTTTCTTCTTTTGTCTTCTTATCAAATTTATGGATAAGAAAAATATTTTATTGCTGTGTTTTTGGATGAAGTCACTACTACTTCCATCATGTCATGTAACTGTGCTCTCACAGTAATCCCATTAAGTTTAGTGTTGTAAATACCACAAATTATCCATTGCTGCCATTAACAACCTTGAACATATTGAGCGAGGAGCAACTTCGAAATAAACAATGCAAATAAACATCACAGCCGTGTATACTGTCATCTGTTTAAAGGTATGGATTTAATCAATTTGTCAAAGTCAAATTCAGGAGTAGGTGGTGGCACTACTGTATATATACAGTACATCTTATTATATTCTGCCAGTTTAATTTATTGACAGAGGACTTAATTGATTTACTGACACTATTCTCAAAGTCACCTCATCTGAAATGTTCCAGAAGAACAACACCGGTGCTGCAGATGAGTAGCTTATCCAGCTAATTAACTGTTGTTAATCAGATGAAGATGAATCTAATCATGTATTTATGAGATAATCCTCTGACAAAAATGTAATGTCTGATATCAAACAAAGCGCAACAACACATGAATTCTGATGACTCATAGAGGTCTGTATATAGAAATACCACCGTGTGATATTGTGGTAAAGCCCATTCACATCTTACTGCATCTGAGCATCGATATGGATACAGTGAGCCCACATATCATTCTCCTCAAGGTTGGGGCTTCTTTCAGCAGTGTGGGGAAAAAATAAATTGCTTATGGCCAAAACCCTGACTTCAAACAACACAGCTGACAAAGAAGTCAATAAATGGGTTACATCAGGCAAGGCCAGGCCATTCTGAGATCAGAACCCCTCACCGAACGCATTCTAGGTGACTGAGTTCATGTTGATGAAACTCACCTATGTTGGGATCTGACAGGGCAGTTCTACCGAGATTTGGACACATCAATCATTAATACAAAGAACACAGCTTTGTTGGCTTCACAGGGACCTGCAGGAGATGGTGACACAAGCATACACTCTTTGAGTCTTTCTCCCTGGCTTCACAAACACACTCACACATACGCCTCACCTACACAGACACGCCAACATGCAGTTTTCTTCGGTAGAATAATTGTGTGCCACCGCAGGCTGTCAAGCCATGTCAGTGTCTCGTTAGCGCTGGTATTGGCTGGGTCATAGCTGGTAGCATCAGGAAAGGTCAGAGTGGCAGTGTCTGCACTGTCACACTGAGCGCAGGCTGGACAGACACAGCAGGCTCTGCCCTGTCAGTCTGGCCAGGCCTGATCCATGGGGGTAGTAGGTTTTTACAAAAACACCTCAGAGAGGAGCTGATCTGTTTGGTTACATTTTGACAGCTGTAAACATAATATAATACCAAAAAAACACAACATTTTAACAGGGCAAATGTATAGGGTCAAATACAATTATGGGCTTGTGAGAATGTGCTTTTGTGGTTGTAAATCGCTCTTTGTAAACCTGTGGGAAAACATCATGAGAAATTCAAGGTTACAAATTCTTAAAAAAGGGTTTGGAGTTGTTGAAAATTTAGTGATTTGGTTCAAAATGACTACTTTGCTAAGATTACGAGACCTTCGTCGTTACAATTATAAACACTTAGTTCAGTTTAGGGAATCATCGTGACCGTGCTTTTTTTTTTTTTTAATATTGTAGACAGTCAGTAGAAAACAGGAAACAAACAGCAGTCTCCTGTGTTAAAGTCCAATGTTTTGTTGAACCCGTCCATTCCTCTCCTCCCTGCGCCAATTTGTCACTCTATAACACTGTCATCTGACTTCCTTCTTTGCTCGCTTAAAAGTAAACATACGTGGTTTTGGGGCACTGGCTGACTGATGCTGTCATTCTTCTTGAAAGAACAGCCTCAAAAATTCTCACAGACTCGCACATGAACATGCAAACACATAAAAGTAGGAACTTTGCTTTCAGCTGTAAAAATTTGTATTTGGTTGGTTACTCAGAGTAACCAACTCTGGGTTCTAAATCCTACACGTAGTTTTCTGCTTTTAATCTGTACAAAAGCATTTTCCCCCCTCAGTATATTTGTGTAACTTTTTCATTGACTTGTAGACGTGTTTACCACAACAAATCTTTACCACACATTCACAAAAATGAATTTGTCATGATGAATTGTTTCATAGGTTTACAAAATGTTAATTTACAACCTTTGAAATTATATTTGAACATCAGTGCACAAGCTCAGTATCTTACTTGCCCTCATTGAGCGAGCCCATACAATTAATGTAAAATGTGAACTGTATATTAATTAAGCCACAGTTTGAAAGAGTGTCCCTCACACACATTCAGTGTTGCCATATTGTCTCCCACTGTTTCTCTCCTTCACAGATCTGACTTTGACTCGCATTAGCAGCCCTGAATGTGTTTGAGCTTTTCAAACAGCACTGATAACAGTATTCCGATTGGGGAGTGGTTGAAGGCTGACAGGTGGAGAGACACAAACAAGAAACCTTGCAGATGCCCTGTCTGCCAAACCCCTCTGATACATGTCCAAACTCCGACAGAACTGAGACAAAAAAAAAGCTAGAGCCAATTTATTTCACTCTGCTGCTAGCCTTTCATTTTTGTGAGTGGCGCCAGTGTGCTTATCAACTACAGAACTATTAGCTGCATCAAATCAATGTGTTCATTGCTCTCTTCTTTTTTTTCCTCCTGTCCCTCCCTTCCTCTCACTCTCTCTCTCTTTCTGCCAGACAGGTCAGATATTAGAAACCTGTATTATCAGGTCTTCCCAGGATGCTGGTGGAAAAGTTGATTTGCAACGCCCGATTGAATCTACTTATCCTTCATCCCTTTCCAACCCCCAGCCAGCTGCCCCAGCAGACAGGAGCCCAATGGCCTATCTACACTGAGGTGCCAAGGAATAAAAATATCTATCTACAGAAAGAGGGGGAGGGAAGGAGGGAGAAAGGAGACAGAGAGAGGAAAATGAAGAGAGGGAGAGAGTGCCGACCCCACATGTCACAGCTTTGGACAGCTTGGTGGTGGGGGGGTGGGAGGGGGTATAAATGTACCCCTGGCATCTTCCCATCCCAAACCCAGCCCCATCCCCTTTGCAAACCTTTTTCTACTAGCATTATACATCCATTTATCAGTCAGCAAAAAAAACATGTCACGCCCCCCCATCCTGAATACCACCAGCTCATGCCACACACACACACATCCACAGGCAGTGCAGAGCAAACCTTTCAGGCAAAGTTCAATTAGTCAAATCCCTGAAAGAAGGCGAGCAGAGCAAAGGTCACAGAGGACATCCATTAAATGACTGTAACTTGTGCTAATTGAAGCTAGCTCGCAATAAAGGAAAATGGAGAAAAGAAATATTTATCTGTTGACTAGGCTGCCACGGCTGAGTGGCCGTCAGTCGCACAAAGGGAACCATTATGGCTTTATCTCTGTAAATAGAGGGGAAAGAGAGTCTAGGCTACAGAAGGAGGGATGTAGGGATGACGGAGGAGTCGGAGAGGAGAAAGAGGGAAGGGGAGGAAGTGGGTGAGGTGACTGATGAGGAGAGTGTGGAGCTGTGGCTGGTGGAGAAAAAGAGGAAGAATACACAGAGTGGCAGGCAGAGGGGGAATAGCTCCAGAAATGCTGCTTTCATCAGGAGGCAATGGCAGGGTGTCTGGGGCGGGGGCGGGGGGTTGCTCAATTTGTGAATGCAATTACTGTAGACCTCCCAAGTCTGACTACTGAATCAAATCAACACTGTGGTGGCAACTCGAGTGCCTAATTTCATTCTGTATGCCCTTCATTCACGAGACAAAACGGACAATTAGAGTAATGACTATGGCAGGTGTCCCCACATAAAGAGGTGTCAACAAAAAAAAAAGATTCTCTAAGTGCGATGGCTATGACAAGTAAAACACTGAGTTGCAGAGAACTGACTGGCTATGGGCTTTGTGCTCTGCTGCAGTGACACAGCCACAGATCTAAGAGGACAGCTGTCAATGCAGACGCAGATATCACCGGGCCAGAAATCTGTAGTTTGGACAGGGCTTAGTGAAGTTTAGTCCTTTGACTTTAATCTCAGACACAGTGGCTCCCTTTAACAAATTCTCCCTGTGCAGAACTCTTTGAGTTATTGGCATGGGCGTACCTACAATTAAAGCCCCCAAAACAAACTCAATTACCACCAGCGTGTCTTTTGGTTTTCCTGCTTTCTGACATCTGAGCCAAATGATGTTTGACTTTTGGGCTTTGGAAACTTTTAATAGAGTTCATTCTGCAATCAACCTGGCCGGGCGAGCCGAGTGAACTCTGACTTTGTCATATTGATCTTCCAATGTGTTTACTGGCTGAGGTCACCAGAATCCCTTCTCCAGCCTGTAAAGAGGTCAATAATGTCAATACAGTAAATTAGGTAATTCTGCTGTAAAACATCCCTGGATGGTCAATTTCCATTTTGGTAAACTTTATATGTGTGACATACAATTACATCCACACGTCAACATGTCAAGTTGTCACATACTTTCAGCGCACAGAGAGCGATTGAATCTAGTCTAGGCGGCAGGTTGTATAACTAAAGGGGCAGATCTGTGAGTAAACAAATCACCTTTTGTCAAGTCCAATGATAAATCACTCCTCTACAGAAGATGGAGGATTAATGGCATTTAACCCTTTATTACCTTGTCTCTAAAGAGATATGGGTCAATAGGACACTATGTGGTGTTGCTAGGCAGGAAGAGTGAATTTCTGCTCTCTATGCAAAGTAATACTGAAATTAGAGGCATATGATTATTTATTAATTCTTTTTGTTCTTTAGGGGATGGAGCTACATAAAAAGTACACCACTCACAGATATAGGGCACAGGGTCTCCAGGACAAAACATTAGACTTCTGATTTGTTTTCATTTGTTTTGTTTTCAATGTTTTTGCATTTTGCCTTTATTTGATAGTGACAGTAGAGATAAAGGCAGAAAAAAATGGGATGGAGAGGGGAGTATGGCTTGCAGCTAAGGTCCGGAGCCATTATCTGCATATTGCTAGATGGTAAGCATCTCAAAGCAGTAACTCCAGCAATTAAGTATTGCAATTTCATCAAGTTGTGGGACTTGTTATCCTGACTTTTTGTCTCTAGTATCAGTCAAGCTCCAACAACGCTGGATATTTCAAGTGCCCACTTTGTTTGGTCACAGGAATGTTGATCAGTATTCACCATTTTTATGAATATTTCAATGTTTTGGAAGCTTTATGTTATTTGAAACATGGTTATATGGACAGAAATAGTGTTTTGAAGAAAACTCTCAATAAAACATGGACATTTGCCTGGTATATTTTTGAGAAGTTGTGTACTAACTGTTGTATATTAGTTTATTTTCATCAAATGTACGGTTACAGTTGTATTCTAGTTGTATTAGAAGATATTCAGTTGCATTATAATGAGTTGGATGATGGTTTTAATGGTGATATTGCTATTAAAATATAGATTTTATACCAGGTGAGGATGAAAATATCATATTTTCCTTTATTGCATCTCCATTCACTCTTATATATAATATATATATATATATATATATATATATATATATATATATATACATATTCCTTTGCTTCTGACCTATCAAAGGAGACCAGAATTATGCATCTAGGCCTAATTGTTGAGAGGTTATTACTGCTTTATTTTGGGGGGGTATGTTATTTTATTATGTTTTTCCTGGAAATAGGTGTTAGTTTCCAAGTGGTTAATATTTTAAGCCTTGAGCACAAGATGAGATAACCCATGGGTTATCTTTTTAAGACTTTATAAAGCTCCCTTCAGAGCGACAGAAGACATTATACAACTGTTTTCACAGGATTAGTAGTATCCCTCAGCTGACAAATGTAAAATCGGAGGAGTGCCTCTTGAACTAGGCCACTGGACACCCCACTCAAAAAAATGTAGTTTAAGAGAAAGTACGGGTGGTACTATGTGCTAAGATCTACTGATTATATTATACAGATTTACAGTATATTCTATATTTCATGCGTAACTTTAACTACCGCACACACTATAGGAATACCTATAGTCAACCATCAACTATGCATGTCACTGCAATCAGCAATCAGTTGTTTTTTTTCAAACACTTTTACGGACAGGATGATTGAACCATCAATCCTGTGCTCAACGGTCATTTTCAAGACATAATTTTTAAGGGCAATTTATAGAGTCAGGAATTAAGTGAAGCATCAATGGCAAATACACACTCCTGGGAAGAAATAACGTAGGCACTACAGTAAGAAAAGAGGTAAGTTCTATAAATGTGAAAATGCACCAAAGAGAAATATTACTTTAAGGGCTACAGTTAAATTTACATAGAACTTGCAGCATGTAATAATAGTAATGTAGATCCAGACATAACTTCTGTTCACTTTTATGAAATATAAGACACGAGATAAGACTTTTTGTAGGTGAATGAATCATGGCACCATTCCTGTTAAAGAGAGACTAGATGGATCTGCATTACATCTGTGCAATTTCTCCCTGCCTCTCTGCAAGATAGCTCTGCAATTCAGGACTGCGAGATAAAAAAAGGAAAAAAGGAAAAAAAGGGGGGGGGGGGGGGGGGGTCCAAAAAAGTGTCACAATTTTCTGAAAGTACTGCCCATTTAGTTCTGCTCAGGGTGGACACAAAAGGTTGAGCCAGCGGTGAATATTGGAAGAGTTAACGGTAGGGCTTGTATAATCATTGGGAATGGTCGGGGGGCAGACAGAAGCATCAAGCTCCTGTAAAGCACTCCAGACAGACACACATCACACCAGGCCTTCTGAGATGGGAGTCCTGGGTTGGGCCTATTGCTTGATACCACAGGGGAAATAAACAGCCTAAAATAGGCACGAGGGCAGGAAATGGATTTTATTGGAGAACTAATCAAGGGGGCCGTTTTAGTGGGGCACAATTTAGATTTTGATTGGATTCCTACTGACATCAGGTTATCAATGTGTCTCATACTGAGAGGTGTAATTTGATCTTTGATGTCCACACGGTGGTCTTGATGTATGTCCTGCTGCATGGGCAATGACTGCTGTGCATGTTTTTGTCACAGCGGCATGTGCGTGTGGGTGGGTGGATGCCAGTGTGTATGGGACTTGTGTATGGGTAGATGTCGGGCAGGGAGGTGAGGATTACAGCGGCTATTGTGACTCAAGACAGTGCCCTCTTTGACTGAAGTGCCCCTTTAGTCCAGAATGGGTAAATAGCAATTATATTTCTAATTATTATTAATAGCACTGAAAGAGAGCCCAGGGAGCATCGAGTCCCAACGCAAACAGTTACAGAGGGTGAGAGTGTGACTATGAGGAAGCCATAAGCGATGGCATCGTCCTCTTTGTGGCAGCCTTTATTTCAATTCAATTCAATTTAAATTTGCTTTATTGGCATGAATGTTAATGGAACAGTATTGCCAAAGCTTCAAGAAAATACAAAAGAACAAATCAATTCAGACAGTGTGTGTGTCTAAATAAAATATAAAATAAAAATATAAATAAATAAAAACTAAATAAATCAAATTAAATTTTAAAAATTAATAAAAAATGTAGTAAAATTAAATAAAGAACAATTCTTTATATATTGTATAGTATCGTCTCAAGTTGGTATCATGAATAAAATCATTAGTTAGTCAGTTAATTTTGGGCTCTTCAGTTAAGTTAACCATGTTCGGTTCAGATGATCAGATTAGACCACCAACTAAACAACTCTGAAAATGGACAAACCTAATGCATTCAAAAAGTGACCAGTATTAATGCACTCAGAGTAACATGTTTGTGGATCAGTAGAATCATTTTGCTTTCCATAATAATTATATCAGAAACATCAGAAACGTTTGTAGCACAACAATATCTCCACTCTGCTTTTAAAGTAGAGGATCTCAGAAACAGCAGGAAGCTAGTCGATCTTTGTTATTAATAATGAATGACGTTAATTGTTGTATACATAAAATATGCATACTAATTGCAATTAAATTGTTTCAGTACTGATTTGCCTATTTGCACTCTTACTGCAGCTCAGAGAAAGATTTATTTTTGACATACTCAATGATTGTAAATAAAAAGTAGGAACAGGCACCTTTTATATCAAAAAAACCCAAAACCCACACTGAAAATGTTTACCCAATAAATTATACAAGAGACATTTGATTCAAGCATTCTTTTCTTGAAGCATTTTTATTATGCAGTTCCAGGATCTGTTCTTTCTCCAGCTTTAGCAGCAGAAGCATCATTATTGTTAACTGTTGTGTATTTATTTTATTTATTCATTATGGCAGTTTTTTGTCAAGCATAACAACAAAACAGCAACAATAATGAAGTAATACATTTACTGTTAATAATGATATTATTATAGAGCATATGGCAGCTAGAGACACAGATATTTTTCTCTGGAGTTGGGGGACCAGATAAGAACTAAAAGGACCTGACAGTTGTTGATTTCTTAAGCCATAACAACATGACGAGCGAGTGGTACATCGGGCTGTTCTTCTGAAAGTTTGATATGTCTTTCTGGCCTCTGGTTGTCAAACATTAACTACTGCGCCTTTAAAAAATACTTTAGTTTAGTCATTAAGATAGAAAGAATAGCTCATGTTGCATTGGTAGTGCTGTTCTAGCCGTGTCACAGGTCATTATTTTGCCATAACAAGCTGATGAGGAAGTTAGGTAGGTAGGTAGGTAGGTAGGTAGGTAGGTAGGT